>NC_140169.1:182106581-182437581 GCF_963971535.1 Notolepis coatsorum
GACTGATGGCACCGGCTCGTCGCAGAATATTCAGCGTCTGGCATTTGCCTTATTGCGTTCACAGGCCGGTCTATATCTCAATGGGAGGGAGAAAATAGTCATATCACGCCAGAGGTGAAGCCGTGGCAACTGATGGCAAAACGCACACGAGAAGGAGAGTCAGGACAACTACTACTCATAATAAAAGAGGGGGGAGGGGGTGTGTAGATGAAAGGGTTAAAACAGGAAAGATATGATCCCCATATGGTGGGGGATTACTCATATGAGATGATCTAGTGCAGGAAAGTAGAGTTGGGTACCGAACTCAGTACTTTTAAGGGTACCGACCAAATTACATCACGCTAGATCAATCGGTACCAAATTTCGGTACCTTTACATGTTTACTATAAGAGTGTAATAGAGTCGGGGAGCTCCAGTAGCTCACCGCGTACCTCGGACGCTATTTCGGCGTCGGGGACAACCGTGCGCGTCACGGATCTGGGGTACACGAGTTCGAATCGCGGACTCGCCGTATTTTCTCAGAGTGTCTTTCCCCCGATCTATACCCCATTGAACCTGTTTCTGTCGGTCATGCTTGACCAGAAAAAGCGATAAACGCTAAAAGAACCAGCTGACTGGTCAAAGTATATTAAAAAAAAAAAAAAAAAAAAAAAAAGAAAAAAAAGTGTAATAGAGGGAGCCTTTTCCACAAATATATATATATCACAGTCCTGTCTCTTGGGTCTTTGGAAAGGCCAGACAAGGTCAGAGGAGTTTGATAATATTTACTGAGGATGGCCAGATAATAGGGGTGTAACGGTACACAAAAACCACGGTTCGGTACATACCTCGGTTTTGAAGTCACGGTTCGATACGGGTTTTCGGTACAGTGGAGGAAAGTTTGGCTTTCCATGTTCCACTCAGGGGTGATGTAGTGTGCATTAACTAATTGTACTTGTAGGGCTGTCAACGAATATTCTATATTGAAATTAATAATCGACTTGTAAAGGAAAAAAAAGATTATAATAATTATATTAGATTGTGAAAAAAAACAGCCCCCGGTGGGCGGTCGTTAGTGGTTAACATACCGTTGTATTCATTCGGTACACCGCTCGGTTTGGTATGGTACACACTGAAACGGTTCGGTACAGATACGTGTACCTTTACACCACTACCAGATAATGTTGATATTTAAACATTTAAAAAAAAACATAATACAATTATTTTGTGTGGTGTGTTACAACAAAATGCTCTGAATAAATAATGTTGAAATTGAGAAGTTTGGACTTATTTTTTACAATTATGTTATTACAGAGAGAGTTAAGTACCGAAAAAAGGTACCATTGGATACCGATACCGAATTCCGGGAACTGGTACTGGTTCAAATGTGAACGCCACACAACCCTACAGGCAAGAGAGAGAGCTCCATAATCCTCCATACCGATTTGTATTTGTAGTAGTTGGCGTCGAACTCGTGAGCCCCAATGGTGATCTCTGGCAGGTACTTGGGTATGGTGACCAGGCCTGCCACCTTCTGCTTGTCCTCCACCCTGGGAAACAGAGAGACAACGATCAGCAGACTGATGGGGAAAAAACAACATTGGTAGAAATTGGTAGTTAAATGGTAGAACCTGAAACACGAACAAAGTGTACGGGAAGACCTTTATTTTCGCCACAAAAGATCTGCACAAATGTTGGCAACGGAAGACTTTGCAGGTTTTTTTCTTTTTCTGTAGGAGATACGCCAGGATGGCGAGCTCAAAACCGCCCCGGATTAAAAGCGGTGCTAAGTCAAATATTTCCAGGTGTCGTGTGATGGGTTGTTTATTATGAGACCACATGGCTCATGTCCTCCACGCAACCTTTAATTGCATACAGATCTGTACGTTGTTAGTCACCACTTGACAAATTCCATTTATTGAGGCGGTTAGTATTCCTCGCCCAGCTCATTGAGACCATTGCACTCAGAAGTCATCCTTTTCTCAAACAGCACACGCCTGTCCGAACATACATCGCCATTGGTTAAAAATTGTGAAAGGGTGACTACACTATAGCATGCAGACAAGGCTACACTTCCATTCATCCAAGACATTCCATTCTTGATGCTTTGCATTCAATCCTAAATAATGGCGTTTCCGAGAATCTGAATTGATTGAAATGAATCGTTAACACTCACAGAATTCTCATGTGGTGGTAGGTGACGTCATCCTGCTCTAACCATGGTCCTTTCTCAAATGCCAGGTACTCGATATCTTCTGCAATCTGTTGACAAGGAAAAGTAAGGAGCACTTGAGGAGTAATATGAAATATAATTTGGGGGCTATAATAACAAATACTATTCAAAAAGGCGCTATAGATAACATTCAGCCACTAGATGTCGCACTAGGGCACCAGCATGTCATTTATCCAATCAGGTGCATTCCATGTGGGGGGAAATGGGAAGTAGGGAGGGGATACATGCACGCAACATATAAACAACAACATTCATTTTGAACCCACCAAAATGTTTGAAACGATGAATTAATTAATCAATCCTTTTTGGGTGGAAAAACTTTTTATTACGTACATTTAAAAGCTTAAGATTACTCTATATAAAAAAAGTTATCTATAACACCTTTAACACATTGAGTGCACGCCCCTTCCGGGAAGTGACCTGGCCTTGCCGTCCATTAAACCCATGTAAACGTAGTTGTACTTTGTAGAGAATAGAACGAGTTTGAGATAAAATTTCTAGGGGTAGTTATTGACCAGAAATTAACATGGAAAGAACATGTTAAATATATTCAAGGAAAAATATCTAAGTCAGTAGCAATATTGTATAAATGTAAGGATATATTAAACTACAAAGCCTTGCACATAATTTACTGCTCACTTATACTTCCTTACATTTCTTACTGTGTGGAAGTATGGGGTTCGACATTTAAAAATACAGTAAATCCAATAGTCATACTGCAAAAGCGGGCCATTCGGAACCTTTTCAAGGCTGGTTATTATGAACACACAAATCCATTGTTTATAAAGTCTCATATTATGAAATGTTATGATTTGGTTTACTATAAAACTATGCAAATAATGTACAGAGCTAAAGCAAAGTTACTCCCAGATGGGGTGCAAAGTTTTTTTCAACACATGAAAGAAAATATGATTTGAGAGATATTTGTAAATTTACTGTTCAGAAAGCTAAGAAAGGGATTAAAAGGAGGTGTATTTCTATTATTGGGGTTAACTTGTGGAACAATGCGGATATACAGTTAAGAATGAGTAATTCGATTTTGGTTTTTAAGAAAAAGGTTTGTAAAGCTATTTTTGAAAACTACAAGGGTGAATAACACTGTTTTGTTTGCTTTTTTTTCTTTTAGAATACTGTTTTGGAATCTACATTTTTGTATTTTTTTGTAAAGCTAAATTTTGAAAAACTACAAGGGTGAATAATACTGTTTTGCTTGCTTTTTTTCTTTTCTTTAGAATACTGTTTGAGTAAAAAAAAAAAATTGGTAAGAATATAGGACAGGCACATATAAACACTATGCTTCAGTCTGTACCTTTTTCAGTCAATGTAAATAATCAAATATTGATAAATGATGATGTATATTGTACTGTGTGTGATGATGACTGAAAAAAATAAACTACTACTACTACTACTACTACTACTACTACTACTACTAGAGCTAAACCTATATTTTATAGTATAGCTATGGGTCTAATAACTCCGTCGAGTCTCATTGAGCTGCTTCTGGTCAACGTGCAAAAAACTGATTATTTTTTCTTCCATACATTTCCGTTTTATACCGTTTGGAATATGAACATTGTCTGGCCGCTTCCGAGCAATTCCAGGGAAAATACACGTTGTCATTTTTCGCCTGATTATCGGATCTTCCTGAAATCAATGCTAGATCATCACTATTATCCTTTGTCGTGCACGCATGCAATGTGATTTAGACCGGCGCGGCACCCCCCCAACCCCCCCCCCCCCCCCCCCCCCCCCCTCCTCCAACCCAACGGCACACAGTCATACACATAAAACACAGATAGCTTCAATAGCTGTAGAAATAAATATCAGATCAACACATTCCACAGCCATTCCAGTTATCCACAGCGATCCTGTCCCCGACGTTGTTGGGCATTGCACTTCAACAGGCGGGCGGGGTCAGTAGTCCAAACCATCCCTACAAGCGTGTGTTTTGCCGGAGTGTTTAGGACCCGCCCCCATGCCGCAGCTCGGTAGAGAAAATAAACGAACCCGTTTCTAACGGGGTGCAATAATGCCGGAAGGCGTTAGAGGGCGGTATAAGACCGTCTGCCAGCTCAGACACACTCAGAACAGTATGCACAAGGTGCCCCGCTGAATTATGAATGGCAATAGATAATAAAAGAAATACCGTGACAGAAACGTAGATCTACGTTTCCGGCACTCAACGATCGGGCGACAGAAACGTACTCTACGTGAATGGCAATCAAAGTGTTAAGATAATTAGTTCACTGTGCCTCGTTACCTTTTCAATATCTGCTTGGCTTGCGTCGTAAGCGATCACTTCTGCACTCTCACTGTAAGACAAACAAAACAAACAGGACATTGAAGCTTGTGTTTTTTATTTCACCTCTCTTTACCCCCGGGCAGATCTGCTGAGCATGCATGTTCTTCTGAAACAACACCCTGCTACGCCCTCACAAAGTGACACACCTGGGAACTGCCTGGTACAAGCACAGTCTCATGTGGCGTTCACACAGGACATGACAAGGACACCACTGCGCTCTGAAACCCACCACTTCCTATCGCCGGCGCCATGCAATGCAGGCTTTTCGCTGCGCTAAAGCACCCCTCTACGAGCTCCAGACTAACTCTTCCACTACTTGGTTGGTCGCACAAGCACATGATTTGGTCACACACTTTTTTGTTTTTAAATCAATGACCTTGTATGCGGATGAATAGTCGTCTTAATTTGTATACCCTATTTTTGCATTGATGAAACGACTCGAGACTTGATATTGCTAAATATTTTCATCTGAATATTAGTGTTCTCTGTCTAGTTGGTGTACTTTAGCCATAAAAAATATTATTAAAAAAATATGTTGCCAAGCAGAACTCGCCTGTTCTGGTTCAGGATCTGGTCTTTCTGTTTCATCTGCGTGTGGTACCGTTGAATTCTGTCTCCGTTTCATCTGCGTGTGGTACTGTTTAATTCTGTCTTTCTGTTTCATCTGTGTGTGGTACTGTTTAATTCTGTCTTTCTGTTTCATCTGTGTGTGGTACGGTTTACGGTAATTCTGTCTTTCCGTTTCATCTGTGTGTGGTACCGTTTAATTCTGTCTTTCCGTTTCATCTGCGTGTGGTACTGTTTGATTCTGTCTTTCCGTTTCATCTGCGTGTGGTACTGTTTAATTCTGTCTTTCCGTTTCATCTGTGTGTGGTACCGTTTAATTCTGTCTTTCCGTTTCATCTGTGTGTGGTACCGTTTAATTCTGTCTTTCCGTTTCATCTGCGTGTGGTACTGTTTGATTCTGTCTTTCTGTTTCATCTGCGTGTGGTACTGTTTAATTCTGTCTTTCTGTTTCATCTGTGTGTGGTACTGTTTGATTCTGTCTTTCTGTTTCATCTGCGTGTGGTACTGTTTGATTCTGTCTTTCTGTTTCATCTGTGTGTGGTACGGTTTACGGTAATTCTGTCTTTCCGTTTCATCTGTGTGTGGTACCGTTTAATTCTGTCTTTCCGTTTCATCTGCGTGTGGTACTGTTTGATTCTGTCTTTCCGTTTCATCTGCGTGTGGTACTGTTTAATTCTGTCTTTCCGTTTCATCTGTGTGTGGTACCGTTTAATTCTGTCTTTCCGTTTCATCTGCGTGTGGTACTGTTTGATTCTGTCTTTCTGTTTCATCTGCGTGTGGTACTGTTTAATTCTGTCTTTCTGTTTCATCTGTGTGTGGTACTGTTTGATTCTGTCTTTCTGTTTCATCTGCGTGTGGTACTGTTTGATTCTGTCTTTCTGTTTCATCCGCTTGTGGTACTGTTTGATTCTGTCTTTCTGTTTCATCTGCTTGTGGTACTGTTTGATTCTGTCTTTCGGTTTCATCTGCGTGTGGTACTGTTTAATTCTGTCTTTCTGTTTCATCTGCTTGTGGTACTGTTTGATTCCGTCTTTCTGTTTCATCTGCGTGTGGTACCGTTTGATTCTGTCTTTCTGTTTCATCTGCGTGTGGTACTGTTTAATTCTGTCTTTCTGTTTCATCTGCTTGTGGTACTGTTTGATTCTGTCTTTCGGTTTCATCTGCGTGTGGTACCGTTTAATTCTGTCTTTCTGTTTCATCTGCTTGTGGTACTGTTTGATTCCGTCTTTCTGTTTCATCTGCGTGTGGTACTGTTTGATTCTGTCTTTCTGTTTCATCTGCGTGTGGTACTGTTTAATTATGTCTTTCTGTTTCATCTGCGTGTGGTACTGTTTGATTCTGTCTTTCTGTTTCATCCGCTTGTGGTACTGTTTGATTCTGTCTTTCTGTTTCATCTGCTTGTGGTACTGTTTGATTCTGTCTTTCGGTTTCATCTGCGTGTGGTACTGTTTAATTCTGTCTTTCTGTTTCATCTGCTTGTGGTACTGTTTGATTCCGTCTTTCTGTTTCATCTGCGTGTGGTACCGTTTGATTCTGTCTTTCTGTTTCATCTGCGTGTGGTACTGTTTAATTCTGTCTTTCTGTTTCATCTGCTTGTGGTACTGTTTGATTCTGTCTTTCTGTTTCATCTGCTTGTGGTACTGTTTGATTCTGTCTTTCGGTTTCATCTGCGTGTGGTACTGTTTAATTCTGTCTTTCTGTTTCATCTGCTTGTGGTACTGTTTGATTCCGTCTTTCTGTTTCATCTGCGTGTGGTACTGTTTGATTCTGTCTTTCTGTTTCATCTGCGTGTGGTACTGTTTAATTATGTCTTTCTGTTTCATCTGCGTGTGGTACTGTTTGATTCTGTCTTTCTGTTTCATCTGCTTGTGGTACTGTTTGATTCCGTCTTTCTGTTTCATCTGCGTGTGGTACTGTTTAATTATGTCTTTCTGTTTCATCTGCGTGTGGTACTGTTTGATTCTGTCTTTCTGTTTCATCTGCTTGTGGTACTGTTTGATTCCGTCTTTCTGTTTCATCTGCGTGTGGTACTGTTTAATTATGTCTTTCTGTTTCATCTGCGTGTGGTACCGTTTGATTCTGTCTTTCTGTTTCATCCGCTTGTGGTACTGTTTGATTAGCTGAATCACTGTACAAGAGGGTAGAGGTATGTTTTTCTTGAAGTACAACTAGAGGAGCTTCGTTTCAAAAGCGTGTCGTCATCTACTGGAGTCTATATCGCGTGCTGTGAGACAGACGCTCAAAGCAAAGATGTCTAGCTGAGCTAGCGCAGCAGATTAAATTAAGAGACTTAGATAGTGGGATGGACAATGTACACTTGCTGTGTACCTTTTGAACACAAATTGGAAGTAGACTAGTGCAACCTAAAGGAAATTAATTGGCTCATCTTAGTAAAAACAAATGCGGCCAATCATCTGCTGCCGCCATCGTCCATTTCAGTGAAGTAACGCCATACATTGACATGATGCTGTTCTGCTTATCGTCTTGTCACTTCTGACGTGCATGCGAGACTGCTGGCCGGGGAGTGTGTGAGATGAAATTAGTTCTGTGTCCTCGACTTGAGATAGTGAATCCCATGCGCCCGCATGAATGTGACCACGTGAAATTTATTCACACTCTTCGCACACTCTCAAATTTTTTTCGTATTTTTCATATGTGACCATTTTGGTTACAGTCTGGAGCGCTGTGCACTGCACACTGTGACGAATCCAATAGAAACTAGAGGCAGCCAGCCAGGCAGAGGAGGGAAAGCCGATACTGGCACTATTACAACTTCCTGATTTCTACAAACACATTTCAAACCAGATGCACAATGCCAAGTATGTTTAAACAATGCAATGTAGATTATGTTATTATCGTTGGCTCTACTTGGCTCTCTCCTCTGTGATATCTATCTAATTGGCTCTACTTGGCTCTCTCCTCTGTGATATCTATCTAGTAAGATGTGAGCTGAACCCACCAGTGAGCAGGGGGGGGGGGGGGGGGGGGGGGGTCAAGTGCCTTGCTCATGAGCATCTTTTTTTAGTTTGTTTGCCTTTTTACCTTTTTCTCCCACCTCCCCAATTTAGTCATTAGCCACCGCCCTCCTGGTCGTCGCGCTGCCCTACTGTTGGTCTGGGGAGGGTGTAGACTACAACATGCCTCCTCCGACACATGTGGAGTCGCCAGCCTCTTCTTTTCACCCGACAGCGAGGAGTTTCACTGGGAGAGCGTAACACGCGCAGAGGTTCACACACCATCTCCCCCAGATCCCCTCACTGCTAAACAGGCGCCCCGACCGACCAGTAGGAGTCGCTACTGCGTCGACCAGGACTGATACCTCACTGGCTTCCCACCCACGAACACTGGCAATTGTGGGGACGACTGACCAAGCTGACGGTCTCTGCGGTGGTAGACTAGTGTTAAGGCCTCTACGCTACCCAGCCGCACCCGTCAACGGTCACTTTAGAGGCAGAGGAAAACAAAAACACTCTCATTCGCTCTCCCCACCCGCCAGTCCAGGGAATTTAACCTACAACCTTCTGATAATGAATGATCAAAATGATTAATTAATTAACTAATTAGGAAAACCAAAGAAAATGATAAGAAACTAAGAGTAAACTCACCTGATTTGGGGCAGGAATGACTTCTTGTAGGAATCCTCGATGCTCTTCAGATACGGCAGCGGCACGTTTTCCAGATAAGACTGGAAGTATAACAAGAAATAGTACACAGATAGTGAAAAACCTTTTAAAACCTTAAAAACATGCCTTATTGCCTTTTCACTACTCATTCTGATAAATTAGCCAATCTAAACTACATTAGAACATCATTGGGGAGATAAACAACAATGAATGAGAAAGGCTATTGGACAACCTTGCCAAGACATCGAATGGGCTACGTCCTAACGAAGTTTTAGAGATAATCGAGAGGGCGGGGTGGGTGGGACATAAGTGCTATTTTTCACATCCTTCCGAAAGAGAAAGGTTCAAGGCCATAACTGCATAACTGAAAAGTAGCTTACAAGAGTAATGAAACAGATTCACAGCAGCACCCCAAGTGTGGGTTAACTGGTGTTGGTTGAGAGCAGGGTTCGAAATTAACGGGGGCTTGGGGCAAAATGCCCTCGAAAATTGACCAAATGCCCTCGAAAAACAGTTAAGGGGGGCAAGAAAAGCCCCAGACAGTTTACTAATTATATATATAATTATATATATGCTCTACAGTGCGGGGGCGGCTACGTGGCGTAGTGGGCAAGGCACTCGCCACGAAATGCTGGAGACGCTGGGCTCGTCAGTTCGAGCCCAGCGCTCCACATTTGCTTTCAGTTTAGCTGGTTTAGTAATACACATTGGCCGTATTACGGGGAGGGAAACTGAAGGGTGGGGATCGGGCGTTGTGGACAGCGACTCCTACAGGTTGGTTGGTGCGCCTGCGCAGTAGAGTCAGGAAGTGTCGGGGGCAGCGTGAGCCTCCCACGCGTTACTCCTCGCCACTGAGAGATCGAGCTGCGCAGGTGAAAAGATGCGACTGCTGTTACCTCAAGTACCGGAGGGGACTTGTGCTATGTATGACTTAGTCCACATTGCAGCCGGCTTGTGGGAGGCAAGAAACAGCGTCCGTGACAGGGGAGGGTTGAATTGGATGATACGAAATTGGGATGGGAGAAAATATAGAAAATGGGAGAAAAAGTGGATCAAAAAAAATATATGCTCTACAGTGCGCGCATTTCCCTCGCCCCTAATAATATGTGTGTGTGCGAACCGGAAAAATCATTTACTTGCAGACAGTGTGCGAGACGAGTGAAGATTACAAAACAGCTCCGCTGTTAATAGTTCAGAAACTGGACTGAAATTCAGTTTTTGGGTGGAATGCAAGGGAGGGAGGGAGGCGGGGCCCGCTGCGTGTTACAGGGTGCTTGTGCAAACACAGACAGACAGAGAGCTCTGCTCTGCTTTCAGCAAGCATGCATAGTGTAACATTAAGTTACACACTGCTATCTTAACGTTAGCAAGCTAAGCATCTGCATAGCGCGACCTGTGTAACGTTAAGTAACTTGTGTTCGGCGGGGAAAGACCGTTCCATTTGTAACACAACTCCAAAGAATAACATCCAAATCCGATCCCGATGCGCATTTCCTTCATTCCACAGCGCTGAGCGCGCAACGTATTTCATTGATCGATCTGGCCAGTGTGTGGGGTTTTTCATGTATCAATTTGAAACAAGCCTCTTGACTGTTGGAATTAGGATGTTAGGATGTTAAAAATAAAATAGCTAATAATATTATTCAATATTAGACATTCATTGATCCAGAGGCAACCGGCTATTCGTCTGCTATTTGTAAGATATATCAAGACAACAACACAACTTGCCCTCAGGGACAATCATATTTAATCTATTTAGATAGTGTATGTATGTATTATTTACAGATAATTGAAGGTACCTCAAAACATGAAACCAAGCCATGTCACACATCGTGTGTGTGTGTGTGTGTGTGTTACTTGAACAATTGTCACTGTGCTCCTAAATTTCTGTGTGCTCCTAAATTTGTATTTAGATTTTATTTATTAACATTTTATTTAGGAGCACATGTGCTCCTTGGGAAAAAGGTTAGCGTAGAGCCCTATATATGGAGACATTAACATTACGTTATCAAACATAGGGACGAAGACTGTAAAAAAAAGTGTCAACAATGTTTTATAATCTTTATGTTAACCCTTTAATCGCCGTTGACGCTGAAACACGTCATTCCCCGCCATGCTTATTCTGCCGATGACGCTGTACAGCGTCTTTGATATCAATATTTCAAAAATCTGTGATTGAAATCATATTTCTCCCCCGGAGACATTATATGTACTGGTGAGCCCCTGTCAACTCTCGAACGGTTCAAGAGCACCATCTGGTGGCCGATCGGCAGATCGCCCAGGGAAGAAACAGGGAAGTGGAAGTTGGTGCTCATTTCAATTTGGTCCGATCACTCGCTATAGGTCCCGGGACTCGAGCTCGACACAATGGACATCGATCCGTTGCCAATAACTCGATAAACAACATGATTTGGACGTATATACTATTATACAACCTGGAAATGGATCGGGTATTTCTATATCCCATAATAGAAAAAATTATGTTCCACGCTCATCTCCCAACGGCGAGAGGAAGCTACGGTGAGTTTCAGCGTTATTTTGTAATGTCTTCTATACTAACTGCTCCAATGATCATATCACCCACACTAGATGAATGATATAACGTTGCCCACGGAATTATAAACGACCCCCCGCCCATCCGGTCATCATCAGATCATACGTAGTAACTTCTAGAAGTACGTCCATTTGAAATTTTTTATCTCGCGCCGATTGCTATCAAACTGTATACAATCATCAATATAATGCATTTGGGGCTATAAATCACGTTCTGGAGAAAGCTGCAGAAAACGATAAAAACATACTTATACTTTAGACCGTATTTAAGTATGAATATGTGAATGAAAAAGTATAACGTTGCTACACCCTGAACAATAGATATAGGACTTTGAATGGGTCATGGTAATGTCAATTTAGCAATACAATTTAAAAAGTTATAGCACTGCAAAGAAGGGGCACTTCTCCATGTTAAATAGGGCTGGCGAGGGATGGTAAATTATGAATTTAACCCCCGGCGATCAAAGGGTTAATTTTCATTATAAAAATGTTGTGTCCCCGAAATACAAAAAAAAGCCCCCGAAAATCAATCAAGGGGGGCAAAAAAAGCCCTTGAATTATTTATTTTTTATTTCTAACCCTGGTTGAGAGGTTAATCCAAAACAACAAAGAGGACTTGGCCCGAGCCGCACACACTGGCTACATCCAGTTCAGGCCGTGTATGCGATTCAATATTTCAACGCACGCCGAGTTACTTTTGAGCTTGGCTTTTAATCGCAGGCTTCTGTGATTACTTTGAAGGAGAAGATTATTTCCTGGGCCACAATTGCATAGCAGCTAATAACTAACAGGCTCAGTTGAAAGGCCCTTTTCACCTGCCAAGTTCAAGTGGACAATGCATACATGAGGGCAAAAACTAATTTCTGTAATTATGACACATTACATGAGAGGCAATTGGTTTTTAGAGGTAAGGTTCTATTTAAGACTGTTCTTTCCCTGCGACTCACACAAAGGCTGAGTGTCTGAATTCTGCTGAATTCAAGTTAGCAATCAGTAGAGCTGCCACGATAACCGCATTACCGCGGTATCGCTGTTGCATCACGCCCACCGCAGAGTTGGCTGAATACCGCATCACCGCTGTTTTTTATAATAATAATAAAGTATCGCCCAGACGTTGGGCTTGCGGCTCTGCAGATATACCCTACTCGGTTCCAAGCGACCCTATTGGGTAGAAGTGGTACCAGAAAAGTCACGTGAAACATTGCAGACCACTGATTGGTCAGAAGAGAGACGCGTCACACGTTGGAGCCTCTGAACAAAAACAGAAAGCCGCCATCTTTACTGCCTCGCTAAGGATGCATTTCATTCAGGATTTGTTTGCGACAGCACCAAGTGCAATAAACAAAAAAGGATGGATTCACTGTGTATTCTGCCTCATTTATTGATGAAACAAAACCGACATCAACCCAATTTACCACCGAGCGGAGAGTTTAGTGTCACAACAAGATCGCTGATGTGTTAAGTTTGTTGTTGTTATTAGCCTAATACTAACGTCAGCAGATATACACGAGAGGTAACGTTAAACCCGGGTTGCTTGGTAGAATAGACACAATGAGAGGTAACGTTAGCTTTAGCAGAATAGACACAACGAGAGTCTGGTTAATGTTGTTATTGATTGATTGATTGATTGATTGATTGATTGAAACTGTGTTAAACTCTGGCTTGCTGCAAGCCCTCGGACATAGCTATGCCCACGGAGCTTTCAGTGTACACAAGCGGCCCCGCCTGCATCCCCACACGGAGACAAACGGAGTACTACCTGCAGTGGAAAAGGAACGAAGTACCAGGTAACTAAAGCGGGTCGAGTCGAGTAGGTACTATGCAGTGGAAAAGCGCCATTAGACTAGAGGCAGGCTATATGCTATAAAGAGTAGACGAAAAGAAAAAATTTAAATGCTTTCAAATTTTTTTATTTATTTTTTTGGTTATCGTCGCGGTACGAAATATTTCACAAATTTGTGCGGTAAGGAAAATATCAATACCGTGGCAGCTCTAGCAATCAGGCCAGTACAAAAAAAAAGTGTCTGCTAAAAAATTATAAAAAAAGGCAACGTCAGGTGAAATGAAATGAAAAGACACCCTGTAATATCCCTGTAGTACAAAAAGAGATGTTAAAGAAACACGCTAGCATTGTGGGAAATTCGCTTACAGTTTTCTTCAGGGTCAGATAGTAGTTTCCCCTCTGTGTGTTCAATAGAATGCTATCTGGCTGCATGTCAGCCGAGCTTAGCAACAATGAATGGAAGCGGATGAGAAGCGGCTAGCCTCTGTGTTGGCCGACTAACAACTCTCCAGGAGTTTTAAGCTAGCTAGCCGCTTCTCATCCTCTTCCATTCATTGTTGTTAAACTAGGCTAGTGCAGTCGGATAGCTTTCTACTGAACGCACAGAGAGGAAACTGGTACTGGTCGGATGCTGGAAAAGACGGTATGGAAAGTTCCCATAGTTTTGGCATGTTCCTTTAATACCGCAGACAACACAAAAACATTTAAAGGTGTCATGCAGTGCTATTCCTAGCACTATTTGGGCAACTTTACACACTTCCTGTGAGTCTATGTAACACATGTGTAATTTTTATTCCAAAAATAATCATTGTTTTATATTTCTAATCTTGTACTCAAAACCAGCATTTTTCAGCCTCATGAAAGCAGGCTATTATTGGCTTGGCTCCACCCACACTTTGAGTGACAGCCACCCACCAAATAGCTCCGCCCATCTCCCCGTCATTCCATCCAGGTGGAGGTCTTATTGATTGATTGATTGATTGAAAACTTTATTAACAGATTGTAGAATGGGTACAATACAGTACAGCTCAATACACACAATTGTTAAGGGGATGCAGACCAGAGAAAGACTTTCGTCTTGTTTACATCAGGGTCCCCCCTTAGGTTTCAGGTTACATACAAATATGGTATGTCATAAATATAGAGATGTAGCAGTACTGTCTATCTATATATATATATGTTACCACTATTTGTAAAAGCCACAACCACGTTACCATATTTGTAATAATGTAAATCATTGTGTCGTTGTACATATTGTGTATACACCGTTAGAAGCTAACATAGGTTCCATCACTCTGAGAGTCCATGTTATGAACTATTACCACAGATATTTTCAGTTTTCAGGGTTGATCTAACAGTTTTGATTATGAAATCTCAGTCAAGGGTACCACAGGTCCTCTTCTCAGACCTGTGGGGCAAAGCACTGCACCATGCAAGCTACATGTCGCTGCATGTTGATCAATAGTAGCCCACTCGGTGCATCACAGTGGGCTACTATTGTGCTAACAACATGCTGCGACGTCTAGCTTGTTAGCCGGCATGAATACCCGATTTAAAATGGTTCTCTCCTCTTTGTATACCTTTGTCCTCACAAGTATTCTGCCAGGGAACTTATGGACACGACAATAGTAGTAGTTATAAGGTGTTTGAGCTTGTAACGTTAGTTAGCTCATAGCTATCGTGGTACACGAGAGCTATGAGCTAACTAATGTTACAAGCTCAAACGATAGCTATGAGCTAACTAACGTTACAAGCTCAAACACCTTATAACTACTACTATTGTCGTGTCCATAAGTTCCCTGGCAGAATAATTGTGAGGAAAAAGGTATACGAAGAGGAGAGAACCATTTCGGGCCGGCTAACAAGCTAGACGTCGGGGTATGTTGTTAGCACAATAGCTACCAAGCTAAGCTACGTTAGCTTCTAACGGTGTATACACAATATGTACAACGACACAATGATCAAACACCTTATAACTACTACTATTGTTGTTGTGAAGGGCCAGATTAAACCGAATATATATATTTATTATATATATATATTTAATTGTATTTGTATATTCTCTAATATTCCTTGATATCCCTTGTATATTCCTTGTACAATATGCATTGAATATCCATTCTAGCCTACTGAACATCCCATAATAGTCTCCATTCTACTATTGGTCGAGACCTTGGTGCCAGGCTGCCATACCCCCCAGACCCAGTTCAAACGTACCGCTCAACATGTACGAACAAGTCCTAGTTCCGCGTAGGAATCTGGCTACCGCACCACTAATGGGACTATTTGTTCATAGTGCGTATATATACTGCGCTACTAAAGTAGGACTTCCTTTTCAGTCCAGTTTCTTACCCTCCAATAGAGTGACAGACGTAAAGCCTCCCCGCGACGCCACGTGTGGGAGTAAGGCCAAGTTCGGCCTACCATCGGTATTGAGACATCGTGTATATTAATATTTGAATAGTCATATTTGGCACTATATCGTCGAGTTGGACGTAGTCTATTAAGCTAATAATAGTCTGTTAATATATAGTGCTTCGTGCGGTGAGAATACTACCGTAGTCAGCGCCCCATCGTTTCGGGCAGAAAACTGGCTGCTTATCCAGGATGATCGACCCCATGTGAGATTGCACCCGAGGAGCCCCAGAGCCGACGAGCGAGTGGACCTGTATACCGGATTATTCTACCGACGACAGCCCGCCTTCCCAGGCACGGATTATGCTTTGTATACGTTGATTATTCCATGGATAAAGACCCCCGACACTGCCGTGTGTTGGAACCCCCCCCCCCTGGAGAGGACGCAAGGTGAGGAGACGCTCTGCAAGACGAGGTCGCTTCACGTCTCTCCTCCGTGGACCGGAGGACGCCGGCCCACAAAGAGTCCATCTGCTTTCATCTGCGGTCCAAGGATCGCCGGCGCATTGAACGGCACTACAGTGGGTTCACCTGGGATACCCTTGGCCGGATGAGGCAGCCGGATTCTACCCCCCCCCCCTTCCTACTCCTGTCGGCTTACAAGCGACCGGATTAACCCCCCCTAGTGTATCCAGTCTATAATCATTAAAGTATCATTGCTGTTATTCCTTAACTATTCCAGGTCGTATATGTACCACCTGCGCCTTCAGAGATTGGACATTCTCTATTGATATACCGACGAATACTCTTGCCATAAAAGTGCATACTAATTCCCATTCATAAATGTGATTGATTTGATTAAGTGCTTGCTCTACACACCATCGCTGTGTAGAAATAAAGACCTATTTCTAATTCGTACATTTGTGTTGGATCCGTTTCATCTACGTGACAGTGTTCATCATAATATATTTATGCCGAGTACTGGGTGGCCGAATATTAAGTACAAAGGTAGTGGTAGTAAGTATCATATCTAGTAATACAGTCAGGGAATTGTACCCCTCAGTTACAATTGTCGTATCCATAAGTTCCCTGGCAGAATACTTGTGAGGACAAAGGTATACAAAGAGGAGAGAACCATTTTAAATCGAGCACTCATGCCGGCCGACAAGCCGGACACCGCGGTTGTTGTTAGCACAATAGTAGCCCACTGTGATGCACCGAGTGGGCCACCATTGATCAACATGCAGCGATGTGTAGCTTGCATGATGCGTGTGCAGTACACAGGTCTGAGAAGAGGACCTGCACATGATAGCAACCGGGAGCGTCGCGGAGCATTCCTAGATCCACTAGCTCCAGCAGCTTGTCGATGTGCTAATAGCCTGGAGCCAGCTACCGTTAGCTTGCAGAGGCTATTAGCACACCGACAAGCTGTGTAGCCAGCAGGCTGAATGCTCCGCGACGCTGGTTGAAGTGGATCTAGGTAGCCAGCAGGCTGAATGCTCCGCGACGCCCCCGGTTGCTAACGCCGGCCCCGGCTGGTGCTAACTAGCTAGCGATCGCTCCCGAGTCCCGAGAGCTAACGCCGGTCTGTCTGTCGAAGAATGGAGGCGGGCATTACTAAAACCACAGAGCCAATCACATCACCGTGCGCTATAAACAGCGCCCTGTGACGTGCACCAGGTCGTCAAATCAACATGACCTGATTTACTAGAGGCAAACAGGGGATGGGCTGTAGCTGAGGAATTCGTCAATATAGTATTTAGGCCCAAAAACACATTGATACGAACTCCTATTACTATAATACAATGCTAGAGACTGAAAAATGACATTTATAACGCATAGCCCCTTTAAATAGTTAGATCAAGGTATGCATATCTCAAAGTCTCTTTAATTTATTGTAAATGTGGAGTCAGAATGCCATTTTCTCCCTAATTTAAATGTAATGTAAATGTAATTTAAAGTTGTTAAAAGAAATTCAAATACCAATTTCCCATGTGTATCATGGTCCTGCAATGGTATTTTAACCTGGGTCAATAGTGTAAAGAGGGTATCCAATTAAATATTGCCAAAGCATTTGTTAGCCTAGTCTGCCCAGCAAACATAACATGGTGACACATCAACAACACTAATGACATGACTGAGGTCGCGTGTATTCCATTTCCACTGGTTTCTGTCCCTCAATCCCTCCATTGATGAGAGGAACATAATACTATGGAGATCTCACTCAGTGGTGTAGTCTTTATGAAGTCCATCACTGTGGTGCCAATATTCACCAGTATTAATTATGTAGGCTATTTGTAGGCCAATTATTTTGTTATGACCCTATTTTCATGTCACTTTCCTCAACACGATACTGTAATTTCTATAGGAATTTCAATCATAAAGATTTAGGCTAAAACTCAGTAAACTGAATGCATTCACTAGGTTTCAAGGTCCCTCTCACAATTCCTTGGTCACGTCGGGACATGCTTGACCAGGACATTCTTCGAGTGGACATGCAGCGTATTTTCCCCAAGGGGATCAATAAAGGAATATCTTATCTTATCACATATAGACATAGACTACACCACTTTAAGGAAGTGGGGAAAAGAAGGGGACGAGGATATGAAAGAAGTGGACAGAACACAGCATAGTTTGTCTGATTGCAAACAGTGGCAGGAGCCAGCAGACAGAATAATAGCCTATAACGTAGCCTGTTCATCATTTCAGTTCTGGTCTAGACAGATATTTATGGATGGCTTTTATAATTTGCATAGGCTACTGGGACAAGCAATGCACATTGCTTAAGAAGTAGCCTAAATGTAATAATATCAATAGTGTAACTGAGGGGTACAATTCCCTGACTGTATTGATAAGTATGGTATTATTAAACCACTACCTCTTGTACTTTAACTTCTGGCCATCCAGTACATGATATAGATATGATGAACACTTTCCCACCTGATGAAACGAAGTCCACACAAATGTACAAATCGAATATTTTATATAGCAAAGGGTATATACAACGTTCACTTGATGACATTTATGATTTGAAATGCACTTGTATGGCAAATGAGTATTCGTAGGTAAATCAACATTGAATGTCCAATCTCTGGTTACGCAGGGAGTAAGTATACAACCCGGTTCTTTAGGGAACTATAGCGATGGTACTTAAATGATTATAGCTGGATACACTAAGGGGGGGGGGGGGGTCCCGCTGGTTGTAAGACAGTAGGAGGGGGGGTTAGAAGAGCCGCTGGCGGTATCCCATCTGGCCGACGATTTCTTGGGAGAATTCAGAGTCCTGAACACGATGCCCACAGAACCTCGGTCCGCAGATGAATACAGCTGGACCCTCTGGTGGACGGTAGCTGCCGGTCCACAACGGAGAGACGTGAGGCGACCTCACTGGTGTAGAGCGCCGTCTCACCTGGACTCCTCTCCGGGGGGTAGTTCCAACACTCAGCAGTGTTGGCCGTTATCCATGGAATAATCAAAGCACCCAAAGCATGTAGATAATCCAAGCCGTGGAAGGCTCGCCGTCGTCCGGGTAAAGTAATCCAATGTACAGGTCCACTCGCCCTGGCCCGGAGCTCCTCGGATGCAAGCACCACAAGTGGTCTGCCCAGCCTGGTTAAGACTCCAGATAACGTCAGGAACGATGGGGGTGCTGCTCACTTTATAACTCTAACCGAACGATGCACCATACATAATAGACTATTATTAGCTTAATAGAAATACGTCCAACTCGACGGTATAGTGCCAAACTATGACAATTCAACTATTAATCCACACGATATCTCAATGCCTATTCTGAGGCCAAGTAGGCCTTACTGCACCACACGTGCGTCGTGGGTGAGGCTTCGCGTCTGTTACTAGGTTGGAGGGTAAAGAACTAATGGACTAAAAGAAAGTTCTACTTTACTTGCGCCATATATATATGCGCTGTGAACAAATAGTACCATTCGTATTTCGCCAGACGTATTCCTACGCGGAACCGGGCTTGCCACGACATGTTGGTCGGCACGATTGAACTTGAACCTAGGGGTATGGCTGCTGGCGCCAGGTTCTCGTCCAATGGTAGAATGAAACTATTATGGGCTGTTTAGTAGACTAAAGGGATATTCAGTGCATATTGTACAAGGAATATACAGGGGATATCAAACAATATACAAATACTATTAAATATATATCCATAAATAAATATATATATTCGGTTTAATCTGATCCTTCACAACAGCCGCCCCCTAATTAGTCCCACCTAATTAGCTAAGCAGAGACAGATTAACCGCACTGTCTACCACTCAAGGTCCGCTGTAAGGGTCAGTCAACTCACAAAGTCATGGGGTCATGGTCATCATCGATAGTGTCTGGGAGTCGGGGCAGTTCTATTAGCCTCGCCACGGGTCGTGTGTAAGTTCGCCCTTGGACGAGTACTTCAGCTGCTCGGACCTTGCCATCGGCACCGGTGATCACTTTGCTTACGCGGCCAGCCGGCCACATAGCTCTGGGTAGTGACTGGTCGATAATCATGACGACTGTTCCTTCTGTCAAATTGTCTCTCTCTTTTACCCACTTCTGGCGGGTCTGTAGAGACGGTAGGTAGTGGAGTAGGAAGCTGCTCCAAAACTTGTCAGCTAGCACTTGACTGTACCTCCACATTCTTCGGCCGTTCGCTTCTTCGGGCCTGTACATTGTCTGGGGTAGCGCGGGGTCCAGCCGCCCCATTAAGAGTGTGTTGGGGGTGACTGGGTCGACATCTGCTACATCACTTGAGACGTAACCGAGGGGCTTTGAGTTCAATACTCCCTCGATCTCCGTGAGGACTGTCATTAGGACTTCTTCCGCCACAGTCTGGGCCCCAAGCACGGCGTACAGGGCTGTCTTTATAGAACGTACTTCTCGTTCCCAGGTTCCCCCGAAGTGGGGTGCGTTCGGGGGATTAAACTGGAAGTCAATCTGGGATGGAGCGAGGTGGGTCTTAAGTTCTGGGCCCATAGCTTGGAAGCTCTCTCTCAGCTCTCTTTCTCCGCCTTTAAAGTTTGTCCCGTGATCAGACAACAATGTAGACGGTTTTCCTTTCCGTGATGTGAATCTTCGGAAGGCCATAAGGAATGAGTCTGTGCTCATGGTCGGAAGGAGCTCGATATGTATCGCTCTGGTGGTCATGCATTTGAATACAATACCCCACCGCTTCTCGGTTCCTCTTCCTCTCTTTATATACAACGGGCCAAAACAGTCCATGCCTGTGGAGTGGAATGGCTTGTCGCCGAGTCGGAGGCGACAGGGGGGTAGGTCAGCCATCCGTGGTATGCTGGGCTGCGCGCGCCACTTTCGGCAGTCTAGACAGGTTCGCTGGAAGCGTCGCACCGCTTCTCTTCCTTGAAGTATCCAATAGCGACGTCTGATCTCCGCGAAGACTCTCTCTGCTCCTGCGTGGTGTACATCCTCGTCGTATTTCTTTATGATCAGCTCTGTGACCTTGTGTCGGCTGTTCAAGACTATCGGGTACTTAATGTCATCCGGTAGATCGGGGGCTCTCCGCAGGCGACCACCCACTCTGATGAGATTATGGGCGTCACTCTCGGGTGCCAGGTGGAGCAGTCTGCTGTCTGATGGGACGGGCTTTCCTCCCTGTAGACAGTCTAGCTCATCGGGGAACGAGTCTCTCTGGGCTCGTTGTAGTAGAAGAAGTTCTGCTTCTTCGTAGTCAGCTGCTGAAATGTCAGTGGTGGACTGAATCTCTGGGTGGTGCCACAGGAATGTCTTTTGCTGCGCACTCTCTAGGGTAATGCAGTTATCTATGTTGGGGTCTGTGGAGGCGACTGTGCTCAGTCCACAGAACATAGGTTTCTTGTTCTCAGCCTCCTCGTTACTTGCTTCCCGTGGGGTGGGCGTAGGCCACTCTTCTTCCGGGAGCTTGAGGAATTCTGGTCCGTCACTGTAGATGTTGCGACGGGTGAGGTCATCCAGAGGCATTCCCCGGGTGATGACGTCAGCTGGGTTGTGTTTGGTGTCCACATACCGCCAGCTCGCTGCTTCTGTTAACTCTTGAATCTCGGTGACTCTGACTCCCACGAAGACTTTGTATCTGCATGAATCAGACTTGATCCATGTGAGTACTGTCGTGGAATCTGACCACAAAATTGTTCTGTGCACCGGAATGGTGAGTTCACGTTGGATTAACGTGGCTAGATGCGCTCCTGCTAGGGCTGCGCAGAGCTCTAGACGCGGGATAGATTGTTGCTTTCGTGGGGCTATTCTTGAGCGAGCCAGGATGAAAGCAGTGTGTATCTTTCCTCCCTTCTCTTGGGCACGCAAGTAGGCCACCGATCCATAGGCTACTTCGGAGGCGTCGCTGAAGACGTGTAGATCAATCTTGCATGTCTCTGGCCTCACTGTGGATGGGAAGTAGCTGCGGCGTATATTGACGCCTGGGAGTGAGCGGAGTTCCGTCTCCCACTCTCTCCATGTTGAGGCAAGGTGTGCGGGTATGGGGTCGTCCCAGCCCTGGTCCTTGTCCCATAGTGCTCGTACAATCATCTTTGCCCTGGTGGTGTAAGGTAGAATACATCCCAACAGGTCATATTGTCTGGCGAGTGTTCTGTACACACTCCGTCTGGTGGTCGGTGTCGCCGTCGACCTTCCCTGCTCTGGAGTCAGGGGTTTGTGTCTATAGTGGAGCGAGTCTGTTTTGAAGCGCCAGACTAGTCCTAGTGTCATTTCTTGGGCTTCTCCTGGGATGGTCGCCATCCAGGTCTCGCTGCTGGCAGCCTTGTCCGCGGGGGAGAGGCTGCGCAATACGTGCGGGTCACTGCTGGCCCACTGCCTGAGATCAAAGCCGCCTTTGATCAGGGAGGCGCGTAGCTTGATTAGGAGAGCCTCGGCTTCTTCTTGAGTCGAAACGCTTTGTAAACAGTTGTCCACGTAGAAACTGTTCTTCACACTGTGTCGGACCTCTTCATCTGCTGCTGGGTCCTCTGCGACGTGTTTCTGTAGTGCAAATGTAGCACAGCACGGGCTGCATGTGGTTCCGAAGGAGAGTACTTCCCACTGGTAGATGGCTGGGTTCTCATCTCCGATCCTCTCTCTCCATAGGAACCGCAGCAGGGGGTTGTCCTCCTCCACTAGTCTCACCTGCAGGAACATCCCTTTGATATCCCCGCTGATAGCCACCTTGTCCTGGCGGAAGCGCAGTAGCACGCCTAGTAGGGAGGGGCCGAGTGTGGGGCCGGGCAAGAGCTCTTTATTCAGATTTTGGGATCCGATCTGGTAGCTGCAGTTAAACACAATGCGATCCTTGCCGTTGTGGTGGACCTTGTGATGCGGCACGTACCATGATTCGGTCGTCTGATCGGCCTCGTTAATGTCAATCTTTGTCACGTGTCCCGCTGTGATTAGCTTCTCAATCTCAGCGCGGTGCACACCCTCTTGAGCGGGGTCTTTGGCTAGGCGCCGCTCCGTGTTCAATAGATAGCGCTCCGTGGCGTCTTTCTTTGCGTGAAAGGTGGGCATTCCCTCTCGCCTCAGGAGTGGAGTTGCGTATCTCATCACTCCACCGACTGTGACTCTCTTTGTCCCTTGCTCGAGTAGGTTGATGGCGTAAATGTCTTCTTTAGAACGAATATCTTTCTTTTCGTTCTTAAAGGGCATTGTCTCTAGTGTCCATAGCCTCTCGACATGCTGCAGGAGAGTGGTGTCTTCTTCTGTCGTTCTGGAGTGGAGGCAGCTAGTGGCTGCTGTTCGGTTGAGAGATTTAGCGAGGGGGCCTTGTAGTGTCCACCCTAGGCGGGTCTCGACTGCTGCAGGACAGCCTCGGGGTCCTGTATGGACCCGGTCAATCGGGACTATGAGTTCTGCATGGTCGGAGCCTATCAGCAGGGTCGGGGTAGCGCCGTCTATGAGCGGGATAGGTAGTTGACGCAGGTGCACATATTTATCCATCAACTTGGCGATGGGGTAGGTGTACTGCGATAGTCCTATTTCTTGGCTGGTGAAAGCATTTGTAATCCTATACCGTCGCTCTGGCTGCCCGTTTGCTGCGATAGTGAAGGAGACATTCTCGCCCTTTATCGTCTTTAAATCTCTTCTTATTGTCCGAATCGTCATTTGGTTCTCGCTCCCCCGCAGTCCCAGCTGGGCCGCAGCGGACGCGAGCAGAAGGGTCTTCTCTGACCCGTCATCAAGGACGGCGTAAGTGTCCATGACTTTATCTTGGTAGCTCAATGTCACACGGACTACCTTTAAGAGCACTTGGGCGCCGCTGCTGCTGGCGGGGTCAATGTACATGACACTTGCCTTGGTGCCGCTCGATGGTGCAGGTGAAGGCCGTCTTCTGTTACTGTCGTGTAGTATATCTAGATGGGCTCCGTCGCACTGACTGCACCTTTTCTTTAGGCGGCATTCGGCTGCCATGTGACTGCGCGCACATCGGTAACAGCGCCTGTTGGACTTTATCCATTGACTCACTTCTTCTGCATTCATCTTTGTGAACAGGTCACATTGTGACAGCCAGTGTTCTTTCTCACAGTAGGGGCACACCATCTTCCACTTCTCTTTTCTCGAGGGGGTACTGTGGCTCTTACTGCTCGGTACTGACTCTGATTGGTGCATGACAGTCACCGATCTTCTTCCATCATTTATTCTCCTGGGTCCCTCTCTGGAGCTTGGCGTGCTCCGCCCGAACGTATCCAGTCGTAAGCTGCTGACTTCTCTCGCCAGGAAGTCGGCTAGATCAAGGAGGGATGGTTCGGGGCCGTTAGGATCCCGGTAGTCCCTCTGCCGCCTAAAACGCTCCTGTCTTGCGGGTGGCAGCTTCTCCAAAATCCTCTCGACGTTAGAGTTGGCGTATAGCTCATGCATGCCCTTTTCCCGTTGCGCTCCCAGCATCCCTACCAGGGACTGCACTTTGATTGACAGGTCGTCTAATGAGCGATTGTCTGTTGCTGGGGGTAGGCGATCAATATGCCTTATCTCTTGGATTACGTAATCCCATATACGTCCATATCTCTGGTCCAGCGCTGCTAGGGCCGCGGTGTATGGGGTCGTAGAGGTGGCATAGGCTAGCGCTATATTGTGCGCTCGCGGTACTTTCAGGTGCTTCAGTAATATTGCATACTTGTGGCGTTCATCAGCGACATCCACCATCATTGTCTCTAAGCACATCCGGAGCTCCGTGTACTGTGCTCGATTCTCATAGGTGAAGTCTGGAAACGACGGCGTGGCAATGTATGACGCCGTGGATGGCTGATACATCGGCGAGCGTTGGGGGAGAGACCTCCTAGGCGAGTCTCCTCTTGCGCCTCTCTGTGGGCTGGTACCGACAGGGTACCATGGCCCGCTGGTCCAGGTGCTATTCCTCGGGGCTGGTCGTGCGTCGTGCTCACCCGTGAATAGAGTCGGGGGTCTGTAGCGCAGCGCCGCGGGGGTATAGCCTGGGCTGTACTGGACCTCCTGGTCCGGTGGAGTACTGTGCTGTCGTCGGGCTTGGTTCTCCTCCTCTCCCTCTTCTTCCTCTATCAGGTCTTCCAGATCCTGTAGTCGTTTATTTAGCTTCTCCGCAGTGTATGCCGCTCCTTCCTTGTAGCTGGGTCTCGCTTGGACCGGTCTGGGAAGGGGGTCTGCGGGGGGTATAGGCTTGGTCTGTTGGTCAAGTTCAGGGTCGCTTGCTCGGTTAGGAGACGCTGCCCTTGACTGTTGTCTCGACGAGTTCCTTGAACCCCTGGCGGAGGGAGAGGGTGTTGCCTTGAGGATCAGCTGCTCCATTAGCTGCGCTTGTAACTTGTCGCGCTCGACTTCGCGCTTGGTGAGATCTGCTTCTCTTTGGGCACCGGCAGCGGCGCGCTGGGCGTCGGCCCGGTCTCTTGCCATATTCTCTTCCGTCTGAAGGCGTCTCATCTCCAGGCGTATGCGCTCTTCTTCGCTCCGTTGCTGTGCTTGGAGTCGATTGCGTTCGCCCTGAAGTCGATCGCGTTCACCCTGAAGTCGATCGCGTTCGGTAGAGGCTGTCAGGCTGACGAGGAACGCCTGTTGTAGCATCCTCTCCGCTTCGCTGGGGGAAGGCGGTTGTGGAGGTGAGCCGCTCCTGGGTGAGCCGCTCCTGGGTGTACTCGTTGGGGAGTCCTGGAGCTCTATTTCCTCGGCGCTCTCCTCCTCTTCTTCCGTGCAGAGTTCTCTCTCTGTAGGGTTGTCTTCCTCCCGGGGCTGGTCGGGGACTACTTCTTCGGTATTGGCGGGGGGTAAAGGCATGTCAGCTCCCTCCTGGTCCCCACCGTGAGCTTGGTCAGTTACATTAGAACCTACTAGGGCCTCTGTGGTCGGGGAAACCTGGTCGTTAAGGTCAGACATAATTTTACTTTCTACTTTTACCGCGTTTACCGTTTGTCGAAGGCTAGGTAGTTGACTGACAGCGTAATCCTCTAAGTACTGAGGTGGCTGTCGTCTGCGCTGCGGGCGTTCTACGTTAGGAGGACCGTTTCGTGGAGTGTTCATCATAGGCCATTTTAATATTAATAACACTATATTAATATTACACTAGTTACCCTCCGGCTCGAAGGACCAATTGTAACCGAGGGGTACAATTCCCTGACTGTATTGATAAGTATGGTATTATTAAACCACTACCTCTTGTACTTTAACTTCTGGCCATCCAGTACATGATATAGATATGATGAACACTTTCCCACCTGATGAAACGAAGTCCACACAAATGTACAAATCGAATATTTTATATAGCAAAGGGTATATACAACGTTCACTTGATGACATTTATGATTTGAAATGCACTTGTATGGCAAATGAGTATTCGTAGGTAAATCAACATTGAATGTCCAATCTCTGGTTACGCAGGGAGTAAGTATACAACCCGGTTCTTTAGGGAACTATAGCGATGGTACTTAAATGATTATAGCTGGATACACTAAGGGGGGGGGGGGGTCCCGCTGGTTGTAAGACAGTAGGAGGGGGGGTTAGAAGAGCCGCTGGCGGTATCCCATCTGGCCAACTAGGGGTGGACGGTATAAACGGTATACGGTATAAACGGTATGAATTTGCTCTACGGTATGGATTTTGAGTATACCGTGTAACCGGTAGTGCAGCTCTAAAATAGCAATGACGTCATGTAACCACAGCGCGACTATTTCACTGGCATTTGCCCCTAAAAATAGATAGAATTAGTCATAGATAATAGATATGTGCGAACTGGAAAAAGTTATTTAGGAGGCTTCGCGCAGTGGGCGTGCCAGCCCCTACCGCACGCATGTAAACACGGGTCTAGTAGTCTAGTGGGACGGGACACGGGAGCTGTCGGCGTCTCCCTGAGCTAACGTTAGCTTAGCTACCGTTACAAAATGACCCAGTCAACTATTCACTTTTAGTTTAATACATGATGGGGCATTGTCTAACTGAACGGTATCTAGTCGGCCAGCTACCGATAGCTCCTGACATCAACAAACGCTCCACAAAGTCTAGTACTAGAGACGTGTATGCTACCTGTTAGCTCACGTTAACACAAGTTAGTTCACCGTTCAAAACGAAATGTCCCATTGAACTAAATAATTCACTGAGGCGTTGTATTAACGTTATATATGCAGTAGCTACAGATAGCTCATGATATCAATGTCTTATAACACTGATTCGATGCGTATTCGAGCTGAGGGCTTGCTAACGTTATAATACCAATACAATAGGGTCCAGGTGCAGCGCCGGAGAATCCTGGCCGTAGCTCTGCTCGAGGCTACTCGAGTATAGGTCCAGGTGCAGCTCCGGAGAATTCTGGCCGTAGCTGGAGGCTACTAGAGTACACACAGACAGTGGAGCTTGTTGCGTGGTGGCGATGTCTCGCAGATAATACCAGTACAAGTCTAATTATATAATATATATATTTTATAAAAAAATATATATATATAAAATAAAAATAAAAAAATTATCAAAAACGATGATACCGTGATATATACCGTTACCGTCTATGCTTCAAATTATACCGTGATATAAATTTTAGACCATACCGTCCACCCCTATGGCCAACGATTTCTTGGGAGAATTCAGAGTCCTGAACACGATGCCCACAGAACCTCGGTCCGCAGATGAATACAGCTGGACCCTCTGGTGGACGGTAGCTGCCGGTCCACAACGGAGAGACGTGAGGCGACCTCACTGGTGTAGAGCGCCGTCTCACCTGGACTCCTCTCCGGGGGGTAGTTCCAACACTCAGCAGTGTTGGCCGTTATCCATGGAATAATCAAAGCACCCAAAGCATGTAGATAATCCAAGCCGTGGAAGGCTCGCCGTCGTCCGGGTAAAGTAATCCAATGTACAGGTCCACTCGTCCTGGCCCGGAGCTCCTCGGATGCAAGCACCACAAGTGGTCTGCCCAGCCTGGTTAAGACTCCAGATAACGTCAGGAACGATGGGGGTGCTGCTCACTTTATAACTCTAACCGAACGATGCACCATACATAATAGACTATTATTAGCTTAATAGAAATACGTCCAACTCGACGGTATAGTGCCAAACTATGACAATTCAACTATTAATCCACACGATATCTCAATGCCTATTCTGAGGCCAAGTAGGCCTTACTGCACCACACGTGCGTCGTGGGTGAGGCTTCGCGTCTGTTACTAGGTTGGAGGGTAAAGAACTAATGGACTAAAAGAAAGTTCTACTTTACTTGCGCCATATATATATGCGCTGTGAACAAATAGTACCATTCGTATTTCGCCAGACGTATTCCTACGCGGAACCGGGCTTGCCACGACATGTTGGTCGGCACGATTGAACTTGAACCTAGGGGTATGGCTGCTGGCGCCAGGTTCTCGTCCAATGGTAGAATGAAACTATTAGGGGCTGTTTAGTAGACTAAAGGGATATTCAGTGCATATTGTACAAGGAATATACAGGGGATATCAAACGATATACAAATACTATTAAATATATATCCATAAATAAATATATATATTCGGTTTAATCTGATCCTTCACAACAAATAGACTGCATAATAATATCATCAAATTGTTTATAGGCCTACTTTATCATCGTTATGATGGTCATGGTCATGCTGGACCTACAAAAGGCCTTTGACACGGTCAATCACTCCATTCTGATTGACAAGCTAAAAGCAATTGGTTTTGATAGTCTATCAGTGAGCTGGATGCAATCCTACCTTGAGGGGAGGAAACAGATGGTGGAGGTAAACGGTACCCTATCCCCCCCCCTCACAGTGAGCTGTGGTGTTCCACAAGGAAGCATACTAGGACCGCTACTGTTCCTAATTTATGCAAATGACATGTCGTCAGCTTGTGACTGCAACTTGTTCCTGTTTGCGGACGACTCAGCCCTGCTGGTCTCTGACAAGAACAAGTTACAGGTTGAAAAAACCCTCAGCTCGGAACTAGGCAGAATCTGCATATGGCTCGCTGATAACAAACTATCATTACACATGGGCAAAACAGAGTCCATTCTCTTCGGTTCAAATAACAAACTCAGCAAGACCGACGGCTTCTCAGTTACAGTGGGTGACAATATTGTCACAAGGAAAGATGAAATTACCTACCTGGGTTCCATCCTAGAGGCTAATCTCTCCTGTGACAAAATGGCATCCAATGTAATAAAAAAAGTCAACCAACGAACTCGATTCTTGTACCGGATCTCCTCTCTGGTAAACAAGAATACCCTGAAGACTCTGGCAGGAGCACTCATTCAGTGGTACTACGACTATGCTTGCACCTCATGGTACCAAAGCACCTCAAAGGCGCTAAAAACAAAATTACAAACATCTCAAAACAAACTGGTCAGACTACTGCTTGACCTTACTCCTAGAACCCACCTCACCCCTGCCCACTTTGACAACCTAGGATGGCTTAGAGTAGACGACAGAGTACAGCAACTTGCAATGGGCCTGG
Source organism: Notolepis coatsorum (assembly GCF_963971535.1). Classification (NCBI taxonomy): domain Eukaryota; kingdom Metazoa; phylum Chordata; class Actinopteri; order Aulopiformes; family Paralepididae; genus Notolepis; species Notolepis coatsorum. Next base: position 182,135,857 of record NC_140169.1, read on the forward strand.
TCTACAAGATACACTACACGACCAAGGTACCCATGTACATGTCAAAATACTTCCCAAAGGTCATTGAATACCACGATCACAACACCAGAGGGAGCTCCACAAATCATGTTAAACCCAGATTCGGCTCAAATAAGGGACTAAACACGTTTCGCAATTATGCCACATCAATGTGGAACGCCCTACCCAAAGCTGTAAAGGAATGTGGATCACTACCCACTTTCAAAACCTCTCTCAAGGGACACCTACGGGAGACTGCAATTCAAAACTGGCCCCTGTAAATATCCTAACCCAACCCCCTCCAATGTACAGTCATTTACCTAGTATGGTTGTCAATAGTCCAATGTACAATTTTGTTTGTTTGTACAGTGTCTCCTCCCCCCCCCCCCCCCCTCAATGTACAGTTTTGCTTGTTTATACAGTGTGTCTCCCCCCCCCCCAACCACCTCCAATGTAAATTACCCAGTATGGTTGTCAATATCCCAATGTACCCAACCCCCCCCCCCACCCAACCTCCTCCAATGTACAGTTTCTACGTCAAATGTATATACTCCCTTTTCTTGACTCCTTCTGTATCACAAACAGTACTGTATTTTCAAATCTGGTATGTCATAAATGTATAGATGTAGCAGTACTGACTATCTGTATGTCATGTATGTCATATATGTCCTGATGAATTGAAAATGGGGGACCCTGATGTAAACAAGACGAAAGTCTTTCTCTGGTCTGCATCCCCTTAACAATTGTGTGTATTGAGCTGTACTGTATTGTACCCATTCTGCAATCTGTTAATAAAGTTTTCAATCAATCAATCAATGAAGGTATTGGTATAGACATATGTGTAAAGACTCATTGTGATGTGACAGGCACAGACATGTTGTATTGATCATTGAAGTTAATATTAAACTAATGATGTAATTTGTGCATGCAGTAGGTTATTAGATGCACACTGTAGTGCAATTGTGGTTTTGAAGAGCTTAATGTTGGCCTGAAATTAGGCTGAAACTGTGACAGGACGAGCAGAGCGTGTTGTGAAGGGACAGCTATCACTGACAGACATCACCTCCAATGTCACTGCGTCTGAAATCGTAACACAACCCGCCAGATGGTCCATTACACAGAACCATCTAGGAAGTTGTCCTTTGAAGCCGTTCGGGCCGCGTGAATATTAAAGGCAACAAACTTGTGTTCAGCCTTGCGTTCTGCGTTTCTCTGATTGGCCACACGGCCACGTGACATATAACGCTACAATGTACAGTTTCTAGTTACAGTAGTGACGCGTGAATCGAGATAGTCCTAACAGTGTTTATTATTAAGTCAGATAGTCCTAACAGTGTTTATTATTAAGAGTCAGATAGTCCTAACAGTGTTTATTATTAAGAGTCCTAACAGTGTTTATTATTAATTAACGTCATAAACGAACTACCAGATTTATTTTGCACCAGGGAACTTGAAGGTTCCTGCCGCGCTCACGGCAAAAGGGGGCGGGCTAGCAGCGTGAGGTCGTGGCCAATCAGAGAAAAGCTGAACACAAGTTGGTTGCCTTTAATATTCACACGTTCGGGCCGGCACATTAAAAAATATAATTTCTTTGCCCGTAGCCTCCAGTAGTTCCTCAAAGGATGCCGATTGGTCCGAACCACTGTGGTTCAGGCACGAGCACATGACTTTAAGGCTGACGAGATGGATTCTCGCGTGATCTTGAGAAGCCAGCTGCTGTGCAAGGCAGGGTTTCCGTTAGAAAAAATTGTTGCCGGTCTCAGGGTCCGGTAGATTTAAATCTACCGGTCAAATGAGAGAAATTCCGGTCAGAGTTTATTGAGCTTAAAAATAATTGACATCATCAAGGCATGTAGATTTATAATATTTTAACTTAAAACTAGGCTACTTTTGCGTATACAATCATTATATTCCAAATAAAATAAGTCCCGAGACTCCGTGCTGCTGCCGACTTTAAATCAAATAGGTGTCTGTGGGCAGTCGCCCGACATTAATAAACAGCAGTCTGTTATAATCACATTTTTATGAGCTAACGAATTCCGTTATATTGGACATTTATATTAATTATATCAAGCGAAGAACTGAGAAATTTGGCAGAGAGAGACGGCAACATTATCGTGGGTTTGCGTGATGACTCTCTCCACCTCGCAACGACTTATTTGCAAAGAGTATGGCGCTGCAGACCAGCAGATTCAGCTGTTTTAAGGCTCTATCTGGGGACCGCTCAACAGCGCCCCCCACCCAACAGCTGAATTGCCAATGGCTGAATTGGAGTACTGCATTGTGCCGGTACAGATGGGTGGGTTATGGTGGATTCTGTGGCTCTGCAGCTGCATGCAGTCACAAATCTAGCAGCAGCCAGCTCGCGCTGACAACAGCGGTGTCATTATTATACCTGCTTGGTGAAGCAACGATGAAACAAATGTAATGATTGTTTCGTTCATCGCATAGGCTATTTAATTTTAGCCTATTTTAATACAATTCAAATAATCAAATTGTGCTTAGAGGGAATTATTTTCACCGGTCATTAAGACCGGAGAGATTAAATATGTCGGACTTCAACAGATTTTGACGGTCAAATACCGGTAATTACCGGCTAACGGAAACGCTGGTGCAAGCTCACTGAATTGGCTAGTAACAAACAGGACTTCCTGGCAACAAAGGTCGTTTATAATAGGGCTGGGCGATATGGCCAAAAATGATATTGCGATAACAATATCGATAACAATATCATATCACTCGATAATTAAGTATAAGTATAAAAAAACATTTTTTTTTTTTTTTAAACAACATGTTAAAATAAACAGTATGTTTATTTTACAGCAATTCTTTGTCGTTGCCGCCATCTTTAGTGTTACATCCCCTATTCCCCTCACACTCCAGTTCTCAGGCTGCAGCTGGTTTGAAAGCGAAAGTAAACCGGCTTCTCTGCTGGCTGTGGCTCCAGGGGAGTTGAACAGTTCTGGCTCTGCTAGTTTCTTTTCTATCTTTTGGCACTTTTTTGGTGGACAAACCACTGCACATGTGCACCGTGACTCGTGACTGGAGACTAGCTCTGCTAGCACACATAGCCTACTGTGTACAGACGGTTTCAAACTGTATTTTAAATTAGAAAGCAAACAAAATAAATGGACAAGAGAAAAATATATCTCAATTTGGTCAGTATTGTCATTTGGACAAGCAAAGCCATTACTTTAAGTTGCAGGCAAGAAAGACAAGTCTGTCCACTGTCTCTGCCCTGTTGCAGGTCACAAACAAAAAAAATCGATTATTAAAATATATCGCGATAATTATCGTTATCGTTATATCGCCCAGCCCTAGTTTATAACGCCACTTTCTGATCAGGGTGGTGTGCTGGGGTCTTTTATTTGGAAGCTGAACTTGTTTACACTGGGGACAGCTGTTGGCCAAGTACACAAACATGCAGTAAATCTGGTTCTTCCCCACCCTCACCAGGAATATACATTACAAGATGAGTGACAGCACCCCAACACACAACCATGGTGGAGGTCAAAGTGATTTTGTATTATCATCTCTTAAGTTATTGGTCAATAGTGAGTGGTCAGGTCACATGGTCTTCTATGGGTATAGCGTTGTCTGCTTTTAAGGTCTCCGTCTCCCTACCTTGCCACTCTGTGCCAGGTTCTTCTGCACCTCCTCTACTGGTGTGTCGATATAGATGACCAGGTGTGGGGGCAGGAACTCACAGATGCTGATGTGTTTGATCTCGTTGTAGTAGTCCACACCTACAATGCAGAGCAAAGGGGATGATGTGTGCGATGTCAAATGTTCCCGTGGATGAGGTGTGTCATGTAAATATGTCCCCACTTCCTCCTACAATGCAGAGCGAAGGGGATCATGTGTGTCACGTAAATATGTTCCCATGGATGAGGTGCGTCATGTAAATATGTTCCCATTAGGGCTGTCACTTTAACAAAAAAATCTAATTCGAAATTCGTTGTAGACAAGTTCGAATTCGAATTTCAGTGTACAATTTTTTTTTATTAAATAAACTAAACCTAAAAAAAAGTCTAGCTATTTTCAAAGTTTTGGCTACTTTTTTTTTTTACCATGGTATGTTTGGTATCATTATTTTCAGCACAGTCTCACCTATATGACCTGACCCTTTTTTTTTTTTTTATATATATAATAATAATAATAATAATAATAATAATAATAATAATAATAATAATAATAATAATAATAATAATAATAATAATAATAATACATTTTTGGGACCAATCTCATGTTTTTATGTAAATTCAAAATTAAATTCAAAATTCAAAAATAATGTGAAAGCCCTAGTTCCCATGGATGAGGTGTGTCACGTAAATAATGTTCCCATGGATGAGGTGTGTCACATAACATTTAATATGTCCCCACGGCGTGTATGCTTTTACCAACGCGTTCGTGTTTCCGGGTTCCCGTTTTGCGCTCTGATTGGCCACTGACCTATGCTATTACGCCCCCCTTTACGTTCTCGCCTGAGACGCGCTGTGAAGCACTAGCGGGGCGAGGCGGTGGTTTCTCCCCGCCTCCGTGCGCCTTGCTGCCGCCGGCTTGTCCCACATGACTCGGTCCAGCTCGAGCAGCAGCGGCCGTCTTCCGCCTGCGGTATCCTCCCTCCAGGCCCCCGAGGTGGCTCGTTCTTATTATTATCCCCCATTGTTCAGGTCGACATGGTCGCACAAACACGTAGGTTTCAATCACTGAGCTGTCCGTCTGTTGTTGTGTGTCTTCTTAGGTTCGGCTACTGTACATGGAGATGAGACCCCCCGCCTCTCTCTCCATACAGTACCAGCAGCTGCAGGTCTGACGAGCACAGAGTTGCTAGTCGATAATTCTAGCTATTTAAAAATATTCATCTTCTTCTCCCCCACTACTCCTCCAACGGGTGGTGGATGGTTTTATGTTGACGGTAGATGGGGAAACACAACTAACACTTGTCTTTATTAAATGTTGTTTCGGGTTTTCCCACGAGAATGCACGCCTGGTTGAGTCTATTATGGAGAGAGGCGGGGGGTCTCATCTCCATGTACAGTAGCCGAGCCGAAGACACACAACAACAGACAGACAGCTCAGTGATTGAAACCTACGTGTTTGTGCGACCATGTCGACCTGAACAATGGGGGATAATAATAAGAACGAGCCGCAGGCGGAAGACGGCCGCTGCTGCTGGAGCTGGACCGAGTCATGTGAGACAAGCCGGCGGCAGCAAGGCGCACAGAGCCGGGGAGAAACCACCGCCTCGCCCCGCTGGTGCTTCACAGCGCGTCTCAGGCGAGAGCGTAAAGGGGGCGTAATAGCATAGGTCAGTGGCCAATCAGAGCGCAAAACGGGAACCCGGAAACACGAACGCGTTGGTAAAAGCATACACGCGTCCCCACTTCCTCCACTTCATGGGATTATACAGACATTAAAGGAACACTCCAACATTTTGGTAAATACACTTATTTGCCATCTTCCCCTGAATCAGACAAGATCGATACCCATGTTAACATAATGTAAACAACCTCATTTGAAATTACTGAATTGATGTAAAACCTTTTTATACAAGCCTAGAAATTGGCAGAAGTGGAAAAATATTGACACTACAGCTGATTTGTCCACTGACTAGCCTCGAACCATGAACCCTCCCGCTCACCAGCACCATGTGACCATGGAATATATATATATATATATATATATATATATATATAATTTTTTTTTAAACATAACATAAAATTAGACACACAAGCATTAACAGTAAACATCCAATGTAAATCACAGGACTATACATTCCATTTGAATCAATATAAATTTAGTTTACGAGATATATACCTAATACTTGCTATCTAATACAATACGCTCTTGCTCGCTCTCCCCCCCCCCCGGACCCCCACTTGGATAATCCATCCATTTTCATTTGTTTCTAACCAGGCACTACAATTCATATGCTAGCCTTTATTCTCTCCACCACTTCTAACCAGATTGCAATGTTGGTTTCACTGACACCTAAAATTCTTGCTGTAGATATCTCTAGATAAATCACATCGAGATAGGTAAGAACCCATACCTTCCGGCACATTATATCCGGTTGAATCCATCGTGATGCTATCAGCTTTTTAGCAGCTGTGAGACCGGATAAAACTAGTCTCTTTAGCTGTATAGGGGCTGCAAACTGAAAAACATCATTCAACAGCAATACAGAGGGGTGTACAGGTATGTTCAGAAATAAGAATTCTGATAATTGCTGGGTCACTTCTTCCCAGAATATCTTAACCGGTGGGCAATCCCAATACATGTGCATAAATGTACCCTCATCCCCATTTGTACATAAGGAACATAGAGAATCTTGTCTAAGATTTGTACATAAGGAACATAGAGAATCTTGTCTAAGTCCCATTCTGTTCAATCTTATAGGAGTCAGGTATGTCCTATGAATATAATATGGACCATGGAATATATTATACCAGATTTTTTTTTTAAATCTACTTTTTCTCGCATTTTCTATTTTTTCTCCCATCCCAATTTCGTATCGTCCAATTCTACCCTCCCCTGTCTCGAACGCTGTTAGGCCATGCCTCCCACAAGCCGGCTGCAATGTGGACTAAGCCTTACATCACTTGTCCCCTCCGGTACTCGAGGAAGCAGCAGTCGCATCTTTTCACCTGCACAGCGCGATCTCTCAGCGTCGGGGGTCTGCGTTTGGAGGGCACGCCGCCCCCGTCGCTTCCTGATTCTGCTGCGCAGGCGCACCAACCGACCTGTAGTAGTCGCTGTCCACAACGTCCGATCCCCACCCATCAGCTTCCCACCCCCTAATACTGCCAATTGTATTAGTATGAACGACCAGCCAAGCTGATAGCAATGCGGAGAGCTGGGCTCGAACCCAGCGTCTCCTGCATTGGTGGTGAGCGCCTTCCCCACTGCACCACCTAGCCGCCCTGTATTATACAAGATATTAATATCACTTATTCGTTTCACCAACCCAAATGGATACAATTCAGGTAGCAAAGCCAGGTTATTTCAATTTAGGAGTGAGTTTACACCAAGAGATTTTGTTTTCACTAAGCGTAGCGATACTCACACTCCTTCCTGATGTAGCCCTGCTCGTGCATAGCCTCCAAAAAGACCATGTCGCTGAACGGGGAACGGTCCAGGATCACTCCTTGGCCTAGAGCACAGAAGAAAACACTTAAATACCAATAAAGGTATTTAAAACTATACAGTCATATTAACAAAACGTTAGAATCTAATGGTTCCCTAAGTATTATTGCTCTCAAACTGAACAGCCTCGATGGTAAATACCTTTGTGAAGAGGGTATACATCTTCATACCAATTAATTTCACTTACATCAAAGCGTAAAAAAAAACGTTGGTCATGTGGAAGAAGTCATTTCAAAGTCATTTGGAAGAACGCACGCTGCACTCGCCGCATCCCTCAAGTGAGTGATATGTACCTGTGGTGAGTAGATGTTCGACGGCGTCAGCGTACTGCAGTAGCCTCATGGTGTACATCCAGTACCGCAGCCGGAAGGCATTCCCATCAGCAGCTTTGGGGTCCAAGTAGAACTTTTCCATGCTACACATCCCGTTGAAAGCGACTGGGAGGGGCTCTTTCTCCCCAGTCACCTTATCCAAGTAGTATGTGTCTGGCTCTGGCATGTAGAGCATTCCTATATAGATAAAAGCACCATGTGTTCACATGTTGTTTATTTTCAGCATGTTAACACTTTGGGTGCCGGGAACCGTCTTTAGACGTCATTCCCGGCCATGCTCAAGTTGCCGGAGGACGCTTTACGTCGTCCTTATATCAATATTTCTAAAATCTGCGATCGGATTCATATGTCCCCTCCGCTGGCCTGAGATCCACCAGCAGGACCCACTGAGCTCTCTGGCGGTTCAGGAGCGCCATCTGGTGGCCGATCGGCGCAATCGCTTAAACAGGATGTGCCATAGAGGTTGTGCTAGACGTCCGTATTGCTTCCGGCCACTCGGTACATGTCCCGTGACTCTGGCTCGTCACGCTACATAGCGATCGATTGCCAATAACTCGATAAACAACATGATTTGGACGTATATACCATTATACAAGCTGGAGATGGACCGGGTAAATCGCCATCCCATAATGATAGAATTTCTACTCTACGATGATCGCCCAACGGCGCGCGGAGACTGGGGTGAGTTTGAGCGTGTAACGTTACCGTCTTCGATACTAACTGCTATTATCAACATTTGACCCACATTAGATGATTGGTATAACGCTGCCCACGGAATTATAAACGCCCCCTCGCCCATCCGGTCAACATCAGATGACGTGTAGTAACTTCTAGAAGTACGTCTAGTTGGAATTTTTTATATCGCGCTGATTGCCATCAAACTGTATTTCATCATCAATATAATGCATTTGGGGCTATACATCACGTTCTGGAGAAAGCTGCAGAAAGAGATGAAAACATACTTATACATTAGACCATACTTTACTATGAATATGTGAATGAAAAAGTTTAACGTTGCTACACAATGAACAATACATATAGGACTTTGAATGGGCCCTAATAATGGCAATGTAGCAATAGAATTTAAAAAGTTATAGCCCTGCAAAGAAGGGGACTTTCTCCATAGACAAATAGCGCTGGCAATCTATGGTATATCATGAATTTAACCTTAGGCAGCCAAAGTGTTAACACTATGCCGTCCGTTAGGGATGGGTACCTTTCACATTTGAACCGATACCGGTACCTGTGAATCGATACCGGTACCCAACGGTACCTTTTTTCGGTACTTTAGTCTCAAGAAATTAGATTTACCTACCTCAGTCGTAAAAAATTAAATCCAAACTTCAAATAACTACAATTTCGACAGTTTTCGGCTTGTCATTGCTCCGACTGCTTTGTTGTTGAATCAAGTCAAATCCTAGGTAAGCATATATTGTGCGTGTGAACGTTGACATGAAAAGAAAAGTTACAAAAAAAAGTAAAAAAAAAAAATTTAAAGATTTTCTTTTTTATTTATTTTTTGGTTTCTCACTTGATTCGATAATCGGTAGTACCGACGTGTTTCGGTTCGGTACCTCAAAAGTACCAAATTCGGTACCCATCCCTACCGTCCGTCCACGAGTATATACGTGTTTCGGTGCCATGCGTTGTGGACCAGAGCCACGTATATACTCGTGGCAAGTTGTTATTGTTTTATTCCATATTTATAACGCTATTAACGTCCACGATCGAGATCCATGACCTACCCACATATTTGATTTTCTAAACATGCAATACCGGCCAGATCCGCTTAGGGGCGCCATCGCTCCACTGCAGTATCATTGAGGGGATTTAAAAAATAAAAATTATTTTACAGTCTGTGGGCGGATCACATGAGCCTCGATTCCAAACGAAGACCCTCAATCTTTGATCACGTTACCGAACGCATTTTTCAGCCTGGAATAATGGGATTTATGACTAGCCAATGGACATATCGATCTACCATAATCCGATGACTAATGAAGAAATGCTGCCGGCGATCACATGGCCTGATGGTAGGATACTATTTCCCCAAATTACAGCTGGATTGGACATTGTTTTAAAACCTAACGTGATAGATCACTGACATTGGCTACCTGAACGCACACTCTATTGCTAATCAATAATACTAATCGGCGTTCCCCGCCGGCGCCATCCCCATTTCATACATAGATGCTCTGTAATAGTCCGGATGCTACGCAGTTTGTTTTATTTCATTCGTATATATACAGCAGAAATGGCGTTTGAGCCTATTTTCTAGCTTACTGAAAAAAAGAAGAGACGAAAAGCACGATAAACCTTATATTCATGACGCTATAAAATGACAACCAACCGATGGATTTTTATTTTCTTTAAGCCATTATGAAGGCACGGTTTATGCACTCAAGTGACAATGAGAATGGACAGATAGCAATACTATAAATGATATATATAGCTCTTAGAAATTACATAGGTTTGTAAACAAACCGCTGTCCTCTGAGGCATAAATCGCCGCAAGTGTGCGGACGCCAAAGTGTTAAAGAGCACTGAACCATTAAAACAACAAGCAATAATAATTACCCAGCCTGTCAGCCAGCTTTTGGCCCAGTTCTCCTGTCCCCGGTGCCAAGTTGCCATCAATAGAAAAGATCTTGCTGTTCTCCTTGAATCTTGGTGTCGTCCTCTCGCCCAGTGCATAGGCCCACCAGCCATACCGCAGGTGTCTCACTGAGCTTGTGTGAATGCCAGCCTAAATGACAGAATACGACTCCCGAGAGTTACAGCAGCTCATACCATAATTTAAAAGCATAATCTGTAACGCCTTCAAACGGTGACCTCAAGTCAAGGCAAAAGAGCCCCGCTTGGTATTTCTCTTTCTTTAACATTTTTGTTTTGGTCTGATGTGTGGGTTGTTGTTTAGTAACTTATTAACTGCTTCTCCAGACCTCTCTTGAGACTGAGCTGCTGTGGCCGGCAGTAGTAGTTACCCCTCTACTATACAGACTGAAATCCACTCCACACATCAGACAAAAACTAAAACAAAAGCACAGTACCATGTTGTCATCTTTTGCCTTTTGCCTTTTGACATTCTAATGGACAAGCAATTGGTTTTGATAGCTTATCAGTGAGCTGGAAGCAATCCTACCTGGAGGGGAGAGAACAGATGGTAGAGGTAAACGGTACTCTATCCCCCCCACCCCTCACAGTGAGCTGTGGTGTTCCACAAGGAAGCATAATAGGACCGCTACTCTTCCTAATTTATGCAAATTACATGTCGTCAGCCTGTGACTGCAACTTGTTCCTGTTTGCGGACGACTCAGCCCTGCTGGTCTCTGACAAGAACAAGTTGCAGGTTGAAAAAACCCTCAGCACGGAACTAGGCAAAATCTGCATATGGCTCGCTGATAAACTATCATTACACATGGGCAAAACAGAGTCCATTCTCTTTGGTTCAAATAACAAACTCAGCAAGACCGACGGCTTCTCAGTTACAGTGGGTGACAATATTGTCACAAGGAAAGACGAAATTACCTACCTGGGTTCCATCCTAGGGCCTAACAAAATTAATAGTTGGTTTCAGGTTGGTTGTCAGTCTGGCCATGGGTAGGTAGGGAATTTATTTTATTTTATTCTTTTATTTTATTCTTTCCCACGGCGACTATGGATAGGGAATTTCTTTATTTAATTAAAATGTTCACAACAACATGGATGCATGTACTCTGCCAGCATGTTTAATATCCATAATACTAAATGTTTGACTAAGATTTCTATGAAACTTTATTATAAAAAAATAAAAAAAAATTTTTTTTTTATATATAATTTTTTTTTAAAAACTCATAAAATATATTGGGTCGCACCTAAATCGGCAGGGTCGGTCGGCAACCCGAAACCAACTATTAATTTTGTTAGGCCTAGAGGCAAATCTTTCCTGTGACAAAATGGCATCCAATGTAATAAAAAAAGTCAACCAACGAACTAGATTCTTGTACAGGATCTCCTCTCTGGTAAACAAGAATACCCTGAAGACTCTGGCAGGAGCACTCATTCAAGGGTACTATGACTATGCGTGCACCTCATGGTACCAAAGCACCTCAAAGGCGCTTAAAACAAAATTACAAACATCACAAAACAAACTGGTCAGACTACTACTTGACCTGAAGCCCAGAACCCACCTCACCCCTGCCCACTTTGACAACCTAGGATGGCTTAGAGTAGACGACAGAGTACAGCAACTTGCAATGGGCCTGGTCTACAAGATACACTATACGACCGGGGTGCCCATGTACATGTCAAAATACTTCCCAAAGGTCAGTGAATACCACAACCACTACACCAGAGGAAGCTCAACAAATCATGTTAAACCCAGATTCGGCTCAAACAAGGGACTAAACACGTTTCGCAATTATGCCACAACCAGTGGTGCGTTATTGAAATCATCTGGGGTGACACGCACCACGTGCACGCGCGCTCCCGGCGTGTGCGCGCGCTCCCGCGAATGCGCATTTAATGTCCCCTCGCTAGGGCACAGACTAAAGACAGTGCCTAATTGCCTCTACGAATGGAATGTAACACGTCTTCACAACAAGTTAGGTGTGAATGTGTCTGAGAACGTATTTAACACACCTGACGACCGGCGCTATTGATATGCAAATAGCGAGTACTTATCATGGGGTGGCACACCGTGCTACCCCGTCCCATGAACAACGCATGCCTGGCCACAACAATGTGGAACGCCCTACCCAAAGCTGTAAAGGAATGTGAATCCCTGCCCACATTCAAAACCACTCTTAAAGAGCACCTACGGGAGGCTGCAATTCGAAACTGGCCACCGTAAATGCCCAAAACCCCCACCACCTCCTAATAGACAGTCTCCTCCCAACCGCATGTATATATTCACTCCCCGCCGTATGTATATTTCCCTCCCACCCACCCACCCCCTCCTAATGTACAGTCCCCTCCCCATCATATGTATATACTCTGTCAGGATCTAGGGGTAACAGTACTGTATATTTGAATACCGCTTATGTCACAAATGTATCAGTACTAAATACCTATATGTCCCTATGCCATAAATGTCATGTATGTTGTGTATGTCATAAATGTCTATATGAATTGAAAATGGGGGACCCTGATGGAAACAAGACAAAGTCTACCTTTAAAGAGCATTTGCTCAGCACATTTATAAATTAGAAAACTATTCTCTGAAGGAAACAAATAAGGTGGATTGAACACTTTGATTGAAAACTTTATTAACAGATTGCAGAATGGGTACAATAGTACAGTACGGCTCGATACAAACAACTGCTAAGAGGATGCAGACCAGAAAAATACGTTCGTCTTGTTTACATCACAAGGGTCCTTCATCAAGACATTTATGACATACTTATATATGGCTCTTAGCAAATTATGTTTCTCTGGAGTGTGTAACAGGAACACAAATATTCTAGAAACATAACACACCAGGAAGAACTGTGCATTTAGTAGACTGGTTACTAGCTGGAACTCAAGAAAGGAAACAGGGGGCAATTACTATGCGCAGCTATAAAAGGAAAACTCAAAGCTATCGTTTGCAAGGTAACAAAATTAGCGTTTCAGTTGCAAGACTGACAGTAGAAGGGTAAAAGAAGGTTACCCCATGGTATGATAATGATTGAATGATTCAATTATTTTGTTTACCTAATATCTAACGTCTGGCTGTGTTGTTGTGATGCTGTCATGCTAATGCTAAGCCTATGTCCTTGTGAACTTGAGGTGCAACTTTTGCACAAGAAACGTCGACAAGGACATTTCTAAACATCTTACCGTCTGCAGTTTTGACCCCGTTTTGAAAACTGCTGCTGCTCCTGACGGAATGACAAGCCGGAGCGCCCTCAGAGCCATGTTGTTAACTCTCCACCGAAACACCTTTCAACCTGACCTGAAACAAACAGCTAACAAGTCGCCCTCGGCTCCGGGACGCGGAAATAACACGTCAGAGCGTCTTCTTCTTCCTCCTTTGGCTTTCCGGCAGTCTAGACGCCCGTCGGCGTATTGCTGCCTCACACAGATTGTTTTTAGGTACTGCACAATTCTTATGATGCAGGCGTGTGTCCACTGTCCACAAGAAATTCCATGACAGCTTTCAGGGGGACCCTGATGTAAACAAGACGAAAGTCTTTCTCTGGTCTGCATCCCCTTAACAATTGTGTGTATTGAGCCGTACTGTATTGTACCCATTCTGCAATCTGTTAATACAATTTGCAATCAATCAATCAGTGAAAACGTTAGGTTATGACTATAACCAAGTTCTGTTAGTATAGCGACGCTCTGCGTCACTCTCTGCACTGTCCTCGCACACGTGCACACGCACTGAATAAAGACCACAATGTACCTTTAATCCCAATATTTGTCTGACCACACCCCTATCAGCTTACCCATATAAGCAGGGGTGGGGCCACCCACTCGCCTCCTTCCCAAGCTTTCACCACAAGGCGAGATCAAGGGCTGCAGCGGCGTCGGACGCCGGGCGTCGCTATACTAACAGAACTTGGTTATAGTCATAACCTAACGTTCTGTATCGTATTAGCTCTCGCTCGGCGTCACTCTCTGCACAAGGGAGGCCGAGCGAGAGCCATCGGCCGACAAATACACCCCGCTGAAAGCCCCCCACAACCATCAGAACAGGGAGGGCCGAGCCCCCCCGACCCACCCTAATGGAGGGCACCCCCCCTATTGGGGGCTTCACGGGAGGGCGACGGACCCGACCGTGCGAAGAGGCACTCAAGCAACTCAACGCACAGGGTGAGCAGCCGTGGCTTGACCCCACGACTACACACACGCACAACCCGCATGCCACCCGGGAACGAACGGAGGAAACAACCTCGTTACTGCTCTAAGAATCACGGGGTCAAGGGCAAACCCAACCCCGTGGCAAGGCCGTAGCAGCGGAGCGCGAAGGAAGACCCAGACCCACCAAAGGGACTGGACCCCCTGGAACGGGGGCCCGGAGAAGTCCATGATGCCAGCATCAAGACCCCACCAGGTGGGCACTTAGTGACCCCGCCCCCCACATCGCCAGCGTATTCGGACAAAGGCCCCTCAGCCGAGCGGGCCCTGTCCGCCCAATAGTACACCGCCTGGCACACTGACCCTGCAGAACAGGCAGTACGCATGGCCGTAAGCACACAAAAAAGGTTAACCAACGGAAGCAGGCAGCGCACCGGGGGAAAAACCAGGCAACAGGCTATTAACCCTAGCCTGGAGACTGCGGACGAGACAGGCGCCAGAGGGGACAGCTGAACACAGCCGCCCCGGCGGAAGGAGCGTAAGCTGGCGGTGTTGCATGACCAAGCCTCCATTTAAAAAAAACCCACCCAGAGGGGTTGAGGCAGAGAAGGCTGACACGATTGGCAGACGTCATGAACGTGCAGGGGCACCCTCAAACGGTGAACCCGGGAGTTGACACTGCTCCAACACACCAGGGAATCAACCACCTTGGTGTTACCCAATGCGGTGGTTGTTCCTATAACCCCTCAAGAAAAAACTCCAAAACACACCTGCGGGTATACACCGGCTATACCGCAGTACAAGTGTTTCAGTTTTTCAAAAAAGGGTTAACCCAGGCCTACGGGTCGACGAAACATTACTTCGGACCGGGCCCGGCGATACGGGAAGCACAGGGTCACCAGAGGAGGTCAAAGACCACCCCAACAGGCCCCTCTTCGCCATGCGTGAGAGAGGAGCGAAAAAGAATGGAGAACCAGCCCCTAAGCACACCGTACTTGGTATTCCCAGGCGGTCTCCCAACCAAGTACTAACCAGGACCAACCTGTGTAGCGGCCGAGATCCGACGAGATCGAGCGTGTACAGGTTGGCATGGCCGTAAGCCATTACGACAGTGCTGAGTAAAAAATGTACTCAACCAGGGTCTCCATAGCGCTTAACCCTGTGACACCCGGACCGACCTGGCATTTTTCCCCCTGAAAAAAGCCCAAGTCCCTCAGGGTACCAGAACAGCAGATCTGCATCCCCGGCGGACAACGGGTTCAACTGATCCGGACCAGCGTGACCAGAACCAGTCCCGTGCCCTAACCACGCCGACATGCCTACTCCAGGAGAAAGGGCAGATATGCGTGTTGATCTTAACATAAAAAGAAGGCGCCACCCAGACGTTCGGGCGAACCGCGCCCGGTGGCCCACCCCCAGGGCGTGAGACCCCTCTACATATGTTCAGATCCATTCCGTCATCATCCCCCAGACATGAACGAGAATCCGTCGATAACCAACCCAGGTCGTGGGATGTGGTCGTTGGAAGAGGAAAAACCTCCATCCCAGTTGCTTTATAAAAACTCCGTTTTAACCTCAAGCAACCAAGGCGTGCCAGTCAGTCGCCTGTTTACAGCGAGCTAGCACTATACGTGCGTCGGGACACACCCACATCAATGAACAGGCTATTTAGACCTGTCATTGAATCCCCAAGGCGCCCAGGCGAACGACAAGAGGGGTGTGACACTTCCTAACTCCAACTCTTTTTTAATAGAAAAGAAGGAAGCACCAACAGTATGTATCCCAGTCTACACAGCCGGGGGTAAACATTTTTCACATTTTTACATCCCACCACCCTCCCATAGGAAGGAGACGGGAATCCCCAGAGAGACTTCCCACGCGAGCTGTACAGATCGAAAAGAATATATTGCACCTTGAGCCATGTAAAAAATTGGTTTTAGGGCTCTCCGGGGAAGAGGCACTGAACCCATACACACTCAATAATCGAATTGAATCGAATACATACACAATAGAATAGGACACCTTCTAGAGCGTCCACTCACCTTGACAATCTGAGGAGGAGGCTCTGTCCTCTGAAGGAGGCTCCCTCACATGGAAGGAGGAGTCCGAACTCACAGAAGGCCCGAATAGGCGCTTGGTGAGGAGGAGCCCTGACCACCCCCCGAAAACAGATCCATCACATGGACCTGAACAGCACACGGAAGTCCTACCAACAGAGACGCGCACGGTGACGTACTCTATGGCGGGGGAATTTCTGCGGTGCACACGCCCAATATTCCAGGCCGTGGGACCAGGAAACTCCCCCCCCCCCCCCTCGCCCCATAACGTGCCGAACCGCAACGTGACAGGAACCTTGAAGGACAGGGGGTGTACCCCTGACCAACAGAAAAAAGGGGGAGAGGAAAGGTTACCAGTTCACCCCTTTACGACCCCACACCCATGATACGATGTAATGACAAAAAGAGAGTATGACACAGTCATAGTCAGCTCTATGAAGCGTTTGACAGCTTCACACAGCGCATGAGCTAACCTGCTATCTGATTTTTACTAAGGAAAAAACACAGAATAGAGAGGGCTCTCTAAGAGCCCCGGTCCAAACTTACACATGTGCTTCTGTGGCCAGTCCAACCCAGTTGCAGGTCACATGACACACACAACCCATCATCACCTATAAAAAATGGCAAAAACACTCTACAGAGGAACGCCGTTTTTCATAATGAGAGAATACATAATTCTCGATTAGTATCGGCCACAGGCCTTGCTAAGCACACACGAAAGCGACCAAACAATCTTTTCTTTTAGGAAAATAAAGTTTCTCCAGCAGTCTTAGCACAACCTCAGCAATCAAGCTAAGGGTTACATCGCATCCCTACCACACAAAGACACAATGTAATGCAACAACATGTCTGATAGGAGGATGAAGAAGTCCCCAGGGAACCGGGGGGAAACACAATCCTCCTACTTTACCCTTAATACGGCCAGTTAAAACAGGAAAACCTGTTAATATGTGAACACACTGTTCATTGTCATTACAGGCTGAGAAAAGAATATTCTTTACTCATTTGTCACTAAGCATAGCTTTATAGGTTAGTTAACCCCCTTAGTTGTGAGTACACGGTACATATAAACACACATGATGTTTCTCAACACAACAAACCAGATCATTTTCACATCTGAAACAACAACCCGATTTGCACGGAGAAGCTAAATACCCAGTGACAAGACAATTCACACACAACTCGCGTCGTATCCTAAATGTAGTGCAGTAACACTCGTTTTGGAAAACATCGTTATTTACAAAACGTCGCCGCTCCAACCCGTCGCTACGGTCCCCTTTGTTGACGCAGGCTTTGCCGTCCTGGCCCAGGGCAGGTTCGACGAACATCCTCTGTCAAAGATGACGTCGTAGTCAAGAGTGTTTAAGGCGAGACACTGCAGGTGAATAGTCAAATATACTTTTTTTGTTGATTTTGAGATTTTGTTATATTTTGCTTCCTAAACATGTCTTCTATGAAACTAGTGACAATAAAACGTCAATAACACACATTTAGTTTGTTTATTTTACATCATTTTGCCTTATTGCATCCATAAATGTGCACATATTTAATGGGGAAGTGCCTCATTTGCATATATAAACATAAATTTCAGAAAACTTGCAATATATTTTTTCTTAATTTATATGTACATAACAAATTGGGAAAGTTTCATAGTGATATCTATTCAAATATTTGTTGCCTATTAGGGGGTACTACACTGTACTACACTGTTTGTAGCCTGTGTGTAGTTCTGTTCAGTTCAATAACATCATTATTATTATTATTATTATTATTATTATTATTATTATTATTATTATTATTCAGTTATCAGTCATGTGTTTAGGTTGTCTATTACTAATGGTTTGATTAGGTATTGTGTTTGTAAATATCTGTTTAAAAAAAAAAGTATGGCATTTTACAATACAGAACTTTGAAGGCGTTTTCCCAAAAAAAAATTTTAAGAGTTTTTCCTCATACTCTGAGCCAGAAATCTCCACTTCAGTAGCACTCACATACACCAAACCTTCCAGTTCTATTCATATCTATGTTCTGAAGGTATTTACAGAAGGGTTTGTTGATATCGCATTCATACCCTGATTTATATCACATTTTATTCCTAAAAACATGGCGAAATATGGAATTTTACCATAAAAATGGACTGAATGGAGTATTTTCTGATTTATGGAGTGATAAAAAGAGATATCCAAAATCCCCTCTGTAATAACCTTTGGCTCTAATATGTCAACAAAATGAAACTATAATTTTGAAAATGGCTTTATCCAATGTTCAGATTTCTGTCCTGGAATTATATGCAAATTAGTGCATATTTAAGTAGATCATGCCTCATTTGCATATTTAAACATACAATTTCAGAAAACTTGTAATACAAAAAAGTCTTGTCTTAATATAAGTAATCAACTGGGGAAGTTTCATTGTGATATCTATTAGTTAATTTTTTTACCCTATTCACCTGCAGTGTCTCCCCTTAAAACATGTTATAATCAAAGCACGTTCAACAGAGTAGCATTAAGCTAACGGCCGCTCCAACCGTCGGTCGCTACTGCCCCTGCCCGCGAGACGCAGAGCGAACGGCGCACGCGACCAGAGGGGAGCTCGCGGCGGCGCGCGAGGAGCCGGAGCTACCCCGCGCTGGGCCTTGGCCGATAGCAGCAAGCTAACGTTTCCTAGTGATCACAGCAGGCTAGCGCCGCAGCTAACAGCTGACTGGCTAACAGTAGGCCCAACCTATGTAGGCCACGCAGTGATCACAGCAGGCTAACGCCGCAGCTAACAGCTGACTGGCTAACCGTAAGCTAAGCAGCTATCACCTGAACTTGTACACAATGATATAACACTCACCCAGACAGGCCGCCGTTCTGAAACCCTCCTCACTTTTTAAGAGAAAAGAGAAACAAGATGTTAACACAGTTTTACAACGGTGATTTTACCCACACCCGATGGAGCCAGCACAATACCAACTGGCCTGTGTAGCTGACTTGAACACAGATCTTCCGCTATCGAACATCTATGCCCATATCTCCTCGTGAAGGAATACTCTCATTTGGATATGAAAGAAGGGGCATATTTAACCTGTCCTTAGAACAGGCTGTCATCCCCACCTGCCTGAAGAAGTCCACTATTATCCCTGTACCCAAAAAATCCAAGCCTGCTTGCCTCAACGACTACCGCCCTGTAGCTCTCACCTCCATAGCCATGAAGTTCTTTGAGAAGCTAGTAAAGGGCTACATCTGCTCCTCCCTCCCCATCAACATGGACCCCCTGCAATTTGCATACCGCCCCAACAGGTCCACGGAGGACGCCATATCCCATGTGCTGCACACAGCAGCATCACACCTGGACAAGAGGCAGGGGAACTATGTGAGAATGCTATTCATCGACTACAGCTCGGCATTCAATACCATAGTCCCCTCCATACTCATAGCCAAGCTCAGGGACCTGGGCTTGGGCTATGACCTCTGCCAGTGGGTCTTGGACTTCCTGACTGGCAGACCCCAGGTGGTGAGAGCAGGCAACTGCACCTCCTCATCCATCACCCTCAACATAGGGGCCCCCCAGGGCTGTGTTCTGAGTCCCCTCCTCTACTCCCTGTACACACACGACTGTGTGGCTCAGCGGAGTAGCAATACAATCGTCAAATTTGCTGACGACACAGTGGTGGTGGGCCTGATCTCTGCCAACGACGAGAGGGCCTACCTGGAAGAGGTCAAGGTCCTGGCGGGATGGTGCCAGGAAAACAGCCTCTCCCTGAACGTCAGCAAAACAAAGGAGATGATTGTGGACTTCAGGAGGTCGGGGGTCAAGGACTACAGCCCCCTCAGCATCGACGGGGCACCGGTTGAGAGAGTCAACAGCTTTAAGTACCTCAGAGCCTACATATCCGAGGACTTGACATGGACCACACACATTAACAGTGTTGTGAAGAAGGCACGACAACGCCTCTACTTCCTCAGGCGCCTAAGGAAGTTCCAAGTCAGCCAGAAGATCCTTAAGAACTTCTACTCATGTACAATAGAGAGCATCTTGACCGGCAACATCACCTCCTGGTTTGGGAATAGCACTGCACAAGACCAAAGCAGACTACAAAGAGTGACACGTTCAGCCGAACGCACAATTAATAATAATAATAATAAATCAAATTTATATAGCGCCTTTCATAGAACCCAAGGTCGCTTTACAATCAGGTCAAAAAAAAAATTGGAGGGGGGCTCCCCACCCTCCAGAACATTTACTACAAGCGTTGCAAGGGCAAGGCTAAGAGAATCATTAAAGACTCCAGCCACCCGAACAACTGCCTCTTTGAACTGCTGCGGTCAGGCAAGCGATACAGGAGTCTCAAGGCGAGCACAGAAAGACTCAGAAGAAGCTTCTATCCCCAGGCCATCAGGCTGCTAAACGAACAATGAATGAACACTACACAACAACAACCACCAAACGCACATAGCACACACATCCACACGCACACACTCACTTTAAACAAACACACTGTAGCACCCACTCCACACACTTATAGCACACACCCACTTTAAACAAACACACTGTAGCACCCACTCCCCACACTTTATATTTATGGATGAAGGATTGCACTACAACTCGTACACCTTACTGTAAATTGTACCTAAAATTGTACCTCATCCCATTTCTGCTTTGCACTAGATAGTACTG
Organism: Notolepis coatsorum; assembly: GCF_963971535.1. Taxonomy (NCBI): domain Eukaryota; kingdom Metazoa; phylum Chordata; class Actinopteri; order Aulopiformes; family Paralepididae; genus Notolepis; species Notolepis coatsorum. Next base: position 182,156,816 of record NC_140169.1, read on the forward strand.
TACATTAGTACACTGCATAGTATTGTGTATTGTATATTATATGGTAACTCAGAACATTGTACATATGTCTATACCGAACACTGTGACCTCATTTTCTTCTTCTAAATTCATGCTATATTATGTTATTATGTTATTTGATACTATCTTGTCTAGCACAGTCTCTGGAGCGTAACAGTAAGAAGCATTTTGTATGAAAGTATTCTGTACTTCTGTATGACAACTATTAAAGAACTTGAACTTGCTACACGGTGACAGAGAGATATCCACTCGTCCAGAAAACACAGGGATCACCAGTGTTAATGGTCGCGGCCCACTAGTTAAAACTAAAATGGGCTTCAGACCAAGGTCTTCTGTCGCCTAAGAGGCTGAATAAAGGACCCTAGCCTGGGGCCGGTTTTCATAAACATTGTCAATTAGCCCCCATAGCACTAACAGACAAGTGGAGCCTGCCAGCCAAACATAACTCACCAACCCAGGAACCCACCGCTTCTCACAACAGCGGCGCGTCCTACAGCCCAGCTGTGCCTTTACCGCAACCAGCACACAGCAAGGACTGCAGTTGGAAAAGCATGTAGCGGCGCGAACTCCCAATACGAAAACCGGTGGAGGATTTTTAGAATGATCATCATCTTCCAGACACTCCAGTACGAAGACAATATCGCCGTATTTTCTCGAAAATAGTGAGAGAGAAAATAAAGATATGATGTCAACGTATCCTTGCTTTCCAACTCTTCTCCTACCATCACATCACTTCAAGTGTGGGGATCTACCGAGGCACTTCCTTGTGGTGAAAGCGAGAAGGAGGCGAGTGGGTGGCCCCACCCCTGCTTATATGGGTAAGCTGATAGGGGTGTGGTCAGACAAATATTGGGATTAAAGGTACATTGTGGTCTTTATTCAGTGCGTGTGCACGTGTGCGAGGACAGTGCAGAGAGTGACGCCGAGCGAGAGCTAATACGATACAGAACCACTGCCCTTTGCTGTTCCTCAGCAGGTCCTAATATACTCCTCAGTGAGATGCAAGGCATCCCTGCATCCAGTACTGCAGTGAACAGCACACTCCTCTTCGATGTGTGATTGATTGATTGATTGATTGATTGATTGATTGATTGGTTGATTGATTGCTTGATTGATTGATTGATTGAAAACGTTATTAACAGATTGCAGATGGGTAGGGTACAGTACAGTACAGCTCAATACATACAATTGTTAAGGGGATGCAGACCAGAGAAAGACTTTCGTCTTGTTTACATCAGGGTCCCCCATTTTCAATTAATCATAACATATATGACATACACAACATACAGACTGATAGACAGTAAAAAAAAAAGTGTCCAGAAAAGAGAGTATACATTTGACGTAGAAACTGTAGGCATTGGAGGAGGTTGGGTAGGATGGGGTGGGGTTGGGTGGGTGGGGGGGCGGGGGTTGGGTAGGGGATGGGTGGGGGACACTGTACATTGGAATATTGACAAAGCCATACTTGGTCATTTACTGTACATTGGAGGGGGTTGGGTTAGGACATTTGCAGGGGCCAGTTTCGAATTGCAGTCTCCCGTAGGTGTTCTTTGAGAGTGCTTTTGAAAGTGGGTAGTGATTCACATTTCTTTACAGCTTTGGGTAGGGCGTTCCACATTGATGTGGCATAATTGCGAAACGTGTTTAGTCCCTTGTTTGAGCCGAATCTGGGTTTAACCTTATTTGTGGAGCTCCCTCTGGTGTTGTGATCGTGGTATTCATTGACCTTTGGGAAGTATTTTGACATGTACATGGGTACCTTGGTCGTGTAGTGTATCTTGTAGACCAGGCCCATTGCAAGTTGCTGTACTCTGTCGTCTACTCTAAGCCATCCTAGGTGTATTTGGCACATTCCATAAACACATGTTGCACACCGTTTCTTCTGCCCCACATTCACACAGTCCATTCCATGCTTCCCAATGCGAGCCAGTCCCCCTGCTAGTCCACAGTGTCCAAACCTCAACCTTGTCATTATCACCTGTTCCCTTCTGCTGTTCCCCAGAGGGACGTTCCCTCCCCTAACATTATTCTGTAAACTGTAATAAAACCTTCCTCTCTTTTCTCCCTCCCATTCCTTCTGCCACCTCCTGGTAATCTCCTCCTTTATTTTACTGCGGTATTCTGATACCCCCAAGGCTAAGCCCACATCCGCCACCTCCTCCCTCCTCACTCCTCAGGGCCTCTTTGGCTGCCAAATCTGCAGCCTCGTTGCCCTCCACCCCCACATGGGCTGGAACCCATATGAACCCCACTTCGATTCCTGCCCGTTCTGCTCTATACAATGCAGTCAGCAGTTCGCAGATGAGATTCGGCCTGACCCGTGACCTCCCACCCTGCAGAGCCATCAGCGCAGCCGCAGAGTCCGAGCAGATAATCACCTGCTGTGGCCTCACCCAATTTACTGCACATAATAAGGCCACTACTTCTGATGGACGTCAGAGCGTCTGGGGCTTTTGTTTATTTTGGTTCCAGAAATTACATGTAATCAAAATGGGGGGGGGGGATTCTAGACTCTCCTATCTCCTAGTCAAGATGATTGCCTAAATTAAATAGTTATCTCACTGCTTGGGATAGATAGCTAGGTTATCAGCTTTATAGTTGGTCCGGAAATGTTCGTTTGTTAGAGAAAAATAGAGTATGCTTCCAAGCAACACCCAAAAATAAGCCTTCAATCAAAAATGGGAGTTGCGCTTCAGATAGTCTAGTGTAGTTCCCTCAGCTCTCCCTGGTCATTGTCGAAAGTGTGTACGCTTCAGTTTAGATCAGATTCGGTGTTGATGAATGATTTGCGGATTTGATTGAAAACTGAAAATTGTCCTGGTCTCCACCAGTAGATGGTGGTAGAGATACATTATTCCACCACTGTTGCCACTTGCCAGATAAGGTCCCACAATCTAATCATCAATGTAGTTAGACCAGGCTTGTTAAGGCCATGTGGTCTTCCCTGAAACTTTTGTGATTAAACGAAAATGACTAATAATATAATCTGATAATTATATTGAAATAAAAAAAAAGGCCTTCCAACAGCTTGGTTGAAGCCACTGTGCACGTCACTCTTTCATACAATCAAAATCCATAATGTGAAAGACCCTTTTCATGTATTCAAAATGTTGGGGTCAATAGAAATATCTATCCATGGGGTCACCTGCAAGAAAAGGATGGGGAACCCAAGGGGAGAAACTGACTATAGGAGCCTATGTGTCCCAGAGCTTCTGATTGTAGTCCAGCAACATTCATCATTTTGGCTGGGAGAAATTATGGATTAGTTTGTAAAGTCAAAATTAGCCATCCCGGGGGTGTGTCTTTTAAACAGTATTTATCAGGTAACTATATTAACTCTTTTTTCATGAAACCAACTGACCATGATGAACTATTCAACATTATCATGAAGATGAAGGACACTTGCACAGCCGGTGCTGATGGAATATGCAGCAAAATCCTAATAGCCATAGCCAATATTATAGTCAGACCACTCGCTCACTGTATTAATTTGTCCTTACTACATGGTGTGGTGCCAAAAAACATCAAAATTGGGAGAATAATACCCATATATAAATCAGGTGACAAAAATAGTATTAATAATTACCGTCCAATATCCGTGTTACCAGCTCTATCCAAAGTGTATGAGAGAGTTGTGTACAATAGATTAAGCGAATACACTACCAAGCTAAATATACTCACCAATTCACAATACGGCTTTAGGAAAAAGAGAACAACATACATGGCAATATTAGACCTCATTGAAAAAATACATGATGCCATTGATCAGGGTGATTGTGGGGTGGGCGTTTTCTTGGATTTATCAAAGGCCTTTGACACCATTGACTTCACTATTCTACTTGGGAAACTACACCATTATGGCATAAGGGGTCTGGCTCTCAACTGGTTCAGTAGCTATTTACATGGTAGGCAACAGTACATCGATATAAACAATCACAAATCAATAAAAATGGACATCAAATATGGGGTCCCCCAGGGGTCAATTCTAGGGCCTTTACTATTTATTCTCTATATAAATGACTTTGTCAACTCATCTGAACTTCTGCACAAAGTAATATTCGCTGATGACACTAATTTGTTTCTGTCACATAAAAATCCACTCGAGCTACAAGATCTACTCAACACAGAACTACAAAAAGTGGACACCTGGTTTAAATGCAACAAATTATCACTTAATCTTAGCAAAACAAACTTTATTGTCTTCCACTCAAATGGATGTGCACACATCACATGTGCATAAAAATAAATGGAAAGGAGCTGTCAAGAGTGGTGTCCACAAAATTCCTGGGGGTCGGCATCGATGAGTCACTCAAATTCAAATGCCACATAAAATATCTACAAACAAAACTGTCCAAATATGTTGGCTTATTCTGCAAAATACGTAATTTTCTTCCCTTGCCTGTCCTTCTCACTTTATACAAAACCTTGTATGAACCCCTCATTAATTACTGTAATGGCATATGGTGCAACACATACCCCAGCCATCTCAAGAAACTAGAAAGCTTACAAAAGAGGGTACTACGAGTGCTGTCATGGTCCGGGTATAGAGCGCCCTCAAAGCCTAGAGGCTAGCTGAATTTAACATTCATCAAAATGCATCAATTATGTATCAAGTTGTCAACAACATGAATCACAGACTGTCTGAGCTTGTCCCAGTCTGCCAACCACTGCACATCCACAACACAAGAAATAAGCATCTTATATTTGGCAAGAGGAGAAGGCTCAATTGTGCTAGCCTAAGCATAGCATGCAGGGGTCCACAGATCTGGAACAGGCTTGACGAAAATCTGAAAATGACAAAAACCTTTAAAACATTTAAAAAATCACTGAAAGAGGAACTGCTTAAATCATATCTCTAATTAAAATTATAACTTAGGAATACAATTGTCTGTATTATGTATCTCTGTTATATGTCAGTTAGTAGGTAGGTGTGTAAACCTACCCACGTTGTATGTTTTGTTTTGTTTTGTTTTGTTTTTTGTTTATTGTTTTGTTGTTTATATTCTGTTTATATCTGTGTTCAGGCTCCCTCCAAAAGCTTTAAATAGCTTCTTGGGAGACCTGGCACATGCACACAATTGCGACATTGTTATATCACATGAGGATACTTACATGTAATGTATCGTGTGTGTGTGTGAATAAATTCATTCATTCATTCACAAAATGTATTATTTACTAGTACAACCCTTACTTACGTACTTATTGTACTTATGGTATGCCTATTCTTATGTTTGCATGTTCTATGTTGCACTACTTTTATTGTCTTTTATACCTGTTCTTATGTCTGCATAAATACATTGTTTTTATTCTGTCGACTGTGCTGATTTTATGTTCATTTTGTGCTACTTGCTGTGGGGCACTTTGGGCTGCGGTCCATGTGTGAAGGGTGCTACAGTATATAGATGGAGTTGTTATTGTTTATTATTATTATATTATAAAGAATGTATGCATTGAAATGTCTGTAAGTCTCGAAGACATTGAAAATGAGGGTGACCTCAATTGTCCTTTTTGAGAATAAACAAAGTTTTGAATTAATTAATGAATAATACTTCTACTGCAAGCCAATATTTAGGCAACTATTTGCAGGACTTGCTTCTTATGTTTTTGTTGTGTATAGGGCTACAAGATGGAGTGAAACAGTTAAATCCATAGATATTATGTCATACTGTGTCATTCAAGGGCAAACATAGGCCACAGAATTAACAAACAATAGAGGCCTTGCATGAAATGTTTATGTAGTGCTCTGTCTTCCAGCATGGCTACCTGTAACATAGCAACCATTGTTTTGTACATGGCAGTGGAAGAGACAACGCTTGCTATCTGCACAACAACGGTTGCTATGTGTTGATATGATAAATATATCAACAGTTGCAGTCAGAGGAATTGTATGCATGTCCAAAACCATTCCACAGGTGCAGGATACAAAATGTTAAAGCTGCATAAGAATATCTGCACACTGTATATTATGCTCCCATATTGATTTTACGCTTAATGCACCTGACGAAGACCTTTCAGGTGGCAACGTGTGATTACATTATTCTTGAATGCAAATATATCAACATAAACATACTATTTTGGTGTCTTATTACTGGATCTTGTAAACAGGTCACGGTGGAACAGTAATGCCATGCTTTTCCAGTGTTTTACCTACTCTACCTGCAGCAGAGAAATTAGGTGTTTTCTTTTGAAAGTAAGTTCTATTTCATTATGGCTCCGCTCAGCATCAGTTGCATATATCTCGCTTCAGTGGATATACACTGAATAAATTTCAAAATGTCCCTTTACATACCAACATACCATGATCATTCTGTGTAACCTCCACCGGCTTTTCGTATTAGGGGCTCGCGCCGCTGACATGCTCCCCAACTGCAGTCCTCCTGTGCTGCGGCTGGATGGGTTTGGCCCTCCGGCCATGCAGCTGGACTGTGGGAAGCACCGACTGTTGTGAGGAAGCGGTGGCTTCCAGGGTGGGGTACGTACTGTTTGCTTGCGAGCTCTGGTTGTCTGTTGATGCTGTGGGGGTTAGCTGACAATTTTACGAACGCCGGCCCCAGATTGGGGTCCTCTGCTCGGCTTCTTAAACGGCGGATCTTGGTCTGAAGCCCATGATGGTCAACTAGTGGGCCGCGACAGAGGCCTGGTTAAAACCCGGGATTCTCTGAACAAGCGGATGCTTCTCTGTCCCGTGCAGGCCCCATCTTTCACTTGAGTGGAAGTACACCCTAAACGAGGAAATGTGGGCATGGATGTTCGTTATCGGAAGATCCATGTTCAAGTCGGCTGCAGCCCAGATGGGAATTGTGCTGGCTTCGCTGTATGTCTGGTAAAATCACTGTTGTAAACTGTGTTGACATTTCTTTTTCTCTTCTCTCTTAAAGATGAGGAGGGTTTCAGATGACGGCCTGTCTGGAGTGTGGCTTGTTATGTCGTTGTGTACAGTTCAGGTGATAGCTGCTTAGCTTGCGTGCTAGTTGTGGCCTACCTGTTAGCCAGTCAGCTGTTAGCTGCGGCGCTAGCCCGTTGTGTCACTAGGCTAGGAAACGTTAGCTTGTTGCTATCAGTCGAGAGCGGCTGTTAGCTTAATGCTACACTGATGAACGTTGCTATGACTATAACATGCCTTAAACACTCTGACTACGACGTCATTTTTGACAGAGGATGTTAGTCGAACCTACACCGGGAGCCCTGCCAGCGAGGACTGCGTCAACATGGAGAAACGTAGCGGCTGGGTGGCGCAGCGTCGCCAACACGGGAGATGCCGTGTTCGACTTCAGTGTCCCGTTAACCAGATTGCAGTTCTCTCGGCCTGCGCTCAGGGTAGGAGTCCCGACCGGACTTTAAACACTTCTTCTTTCCTTCCCTTCTAAATGTTTTGTAATAACGATGTTTTCCAAAACATGTGTTGCTGCAATACATTGAGGATACGACGCGTGTTGTGTGTGAATTGTCTTGTCACTGGTATAGCTTCTCTCTCCATAGAAATCGGCGTTGTTGTTTACATGTGTAAAAATGATCTGGTTAGTTGTGACGAGAACATGTGTGTTCATGTAACGTTTGTAACGTGGGTGAACTCACAACTAAGGGGGTTAATTAACCTGTGAAGCTATGCTTAGTGACATGTGATTGAGGAATGAATTCTTTCTCAGCCTGTGATGACAATGAACAGTGTGTTCACATATTAACAGGGTTACCTGTTCAACTTGGTTGTATCAAGGGCAAGGTAGGAGAGGTGATCCCCCCGGTTTCCCTGGGGCTTCCCCCCCTCCTCTCAGACATGTTGGTTACAATATATTGTGTCACTGTGTTTGTGGGGATACGATGTATCCCTCAGCTTAATTGCTGGGGTTGTGCTTTCCGCTTGAGAAACAATTTTTTCCTAAAGAAAAGATTGTTTGGTCACTTATCATGTGTGCTTAGCAAGGCCTGTGGCCAATACATAATAGAGGATTCTGTCTTCTCTCGTTATGAAAAACGGCGTTCCTCTGTAGTAGGAGTGTACTGTGCCATTTTTTGTTGTGATGAAGGGTTGTGTGTGTCTTTGTGATCTACAACTGAGTTAGGTTTGGTCCACAGAAGCACATATGTAAGTCTGGACCGGGGCTCTTAAAGGGGCCCTCTCTGTTCTATGTTTTTTCCTTGGTAAAACTCAGGTAGCAGGATTAGTACATGAGCTATGTGAGGCTGTTAGATGCCTCATGTAGCATGCTATGACTGTGTCATGCTCTATTTGTCATTACATCGTATCATGGGTGAGGGGTCGTAAAGGGGTGAACTGGTAATCCTTTCCTCCCCTTTTCTGATTGGTCAGGGGTTAAAACCTCCTGTCCTTCAAGGTTCCTGTCACGTTGCTGTTCGGCACGTTACAGGGTAAGAGGGGGGGGGGGGGAGTTTCCTGGTCCCACGCCCTGGAAGATTGGGCGTGTGCACCGCGGAAATTCCCCCGCCATAGAGTACGTCACTGAGCACGTCTCTAGTGGTAAGACTTCCGTGGGTTGTTCAGGTCCATGTTATGGATCTGTTTCAGGGAGTTGTCAGAGCTCCTCCTCACGAAGCTCCTCCTCAAAGAGAAGTGCCTTCTGTGAGTTCGGACTCTCCTTCCCAGTGAGGGAGCCTCCTCAGAGATCAGAGCCTCCTCCTCAGATTGTCAAGGTGAGTAGAACTTCAAAAAGGAGTTCTGCTCTATTGTGTGTGTATTCGTTTCAATTCGATTATTGAGTGTGTATTGGTTCAGTGCCTCCTCCTCGGAGAACCCTAACCCAAGTGTTACATAGCTCAATGTTGCAATATATCTTTTCAATCTGTACAGCTCGCATGGGAAGTCTCTCTGGGGATTCCCGTCTCCTCCCTGTAGAGAGGGTGGTGGGATGTAGAAATGAAAATAATTTTTACCCTCAGCCGCATCACATGGGATTCATGTCAATCTGTGTTTCTTTCTTTTTTAATAAAAAGAGGGAAGAACATGAAGCACGACGGCTCCATGTCGTTCTCCCAGGCGACTTGGAGGAACAATGTCTGGTGTCTTGTTAGACTATCCATTGATGTGTTTGGGTCTCGACGCGTACATAAGTGCTGGCTCTGGGTGTTTCTTTTTTTTTTGTGACCAACTTTTTATTTTGTCTTTTTTTAAAACAAGTTCAGAGGAAAGACATTCACATCAGCATTTCATATTAATTCACACAGTGGCATAAAAAGTGTCTTTTCAGTATAGATTGTCCGTCAGTATATTCATATACTGTGTAGCCTGCCTGTTGCAGTTGTGACAGTCTTTTCCTCCCTTCTGGCGGTCCTGTGGCTGCGAGACAGCCCATGTCACTTCTTAACCCCACTCCCAGCCGCCCGGGTTTGCATAGACATTTTAGGAGAGGGGGAAACCTTGATGCATACATGAATAGGATACTCTTAATTAGAAAATAAATCATAATTATGTTTGTTAGATAACCAAGTAATAGGGAAAAATACAATACAATTTAGAAACAACCACAACAAATTATAGCAGTAAACAGAAAAGGAAAAGATAAATGGAAAAGATAAATGGAAACAACAGCAACATGATTTTTGTTCATTCTCTGGTGTCAAGGTACAAGTGTTCAACCTAGTGGAGTACTGATTTTACCTTCTGGGCCGCAGTAAGTAATATTTGGATCGATTCTGTCCTTGCTCCCTGTGCTCTAGCACTGGATGCCTCTAATCTCAATACTTCGTAGCTCTGGGTGTTTCTGATGGGAATCACGCATGAGGCTGGTGCGCCTTGGTTGCTTGTTATTAAAACAGCGTTTTTATAGAGCAACTGGGATGGAGTTTTGTCTCTTCCGAGCGCCAGTTTACTAGGTTGTCTCGACGAATTCTCGTTCATATCTGGGGGATGTTAACGGAATAGATCTGAACATAGGTAGAGGGGTCTCACGCCCTTGGGGTGGGCCACTGAGCACGGTCCAAATGGGACCGTCTGGGTGGCGCCCTCTTTTCATGTTTTAGATCAACATGCATACCTACCCCCTCTCCTGGAGTGGGCATGTCGGCGTGGTTAGGGCACGGGACTGGTTCTGGTTGCGCTGGTCCAGGTCAGTTAACCCGTTGTCTGCCGGGGACGCAGATCTGCTGTTCTGGTACCCTGAGGGACTTGTGCTTTTTTCGGGGGGAAAAATGCCGGGTCGGCCCGGGTGTCACAGGGTTAGGCGTTATGGAGACCCTTTGTTGGGTACATGTTGTACTCTGCGCTATTGTAATGGCTTACGGCCATACCAACCTGAACACGCCCGATCTCGTCCAATCTCGGAAGCTAAGCAGGTTCGGTCCTGGTTAGTACCTGGTTGGGAGACCGCCTGGGAACACCAAGTGCAGTACGCTTAGGGCTGGTTCTCCATTCTTTTCGCTCCTCTCTCACGCATGGCGAAGAGGGGGCTGTTGGGGTGGTCTTTTGGACCTCCTCTGGTAACCCTGTGTGCTTCCCGAGCCGCCGGGCCCGGTCCGAAGTAATGTTTGGTAGACCCGTAGGCCTGAAATAACCCCTTTTTGAAAACTGAAACACTTGTACTGCGGTATAGCCAGTGTATACTCGCAGGTGTGTTTTGGAGTTTTTTCTTGATGGGTTATAGGAACAACCACCGCATGTGGTACCAAGAGGGTGGTTGATTCCCTGGTGTGTTGGAGCAGAGTTACCCGGTTGAGTGTGCCCCTGCATGTTCATGACGTCTGCCAATCGTGTCAGCCTTCTCTGCCTCGACCCCTCTGGGTCGGGGTTTTTTGGTGGAGGCTTTGTCATGGTGTGCAACAATGCCAGCATACGCCCCTTTCGCCGGGGGGGCTGTTTTCAGTTGACCCCTTTGGCGCCTGTCTCGTCCGCAGTGCTCCAGGCTCAAGTTACAGCCTGCTGCCTGGTTTCCCCGGTGCGCTGCCTGCTTCCGTTGGTTAACCTTTTTTGAGTGCTTTACGGCCATGCTGACTGCCTGTGTTACAGGGTCAGTGTGCCAGGCGGTGTACTATTGGGGGGAAAGGGCCCGCTCTTGGAGGGGCCCTATCCGAATACGCTGGCGATGTGGGGGGCGGTGTCACTAAGTGACCGCCTGGTGGGGTCTTGATGCCTGGCATCATTGACCTCTCCGGGCCCCCCTTTTTTCCAGGGGATCCAGTCCCTTCAGTGGGTCTGGGTCTTCCTTCGTGCTCCGCTGCTACGGCCTTGCCACGGGGTCGAGTTTGCTCTTGACCCCGTGATTTTGGGGGCAGTAACGAGGGTTGTTCCTTCCGTTTGTTCCCTGGTGGCATGCGGGTTGTGCGTGTGCGTAGTCGTGGGGTCAAGCCACGATCTGCTCACCCTGTGCATTGAGTTGCTTGAGTTCCTCTTCGCACGGTCGGATCCGTCTCCTTCCCGTAAGCCTCCAATAGGGAGGGTATCCTCCATTAGGGAGGGTCGGAGGGCTCGGTCCTCCCCGGTCTGATGGTTGTGGGGGGCCTCAGCGGGGTACATTTGTCGAGCTTTGGCTCCCGCTCAGCTCCTGTTATGCAACTGATGCTGAGCGGAGCCATAATGAAATAGAACGTAAGGTTATGTATATAACCAAGTTCTATGAATTATGGTGACGCTCAGCATCAGGACGCCGCTGCGGCCCTTGATCTTTCATTGTGGTGAAATTTGTTGGGAAGGAGATCAGTGTGTGGCCCCACCCCTGCTTATGTAGGCAGCAGATGGGGGTGTGGTCAGACGGATGTTGGTATGTAAAGGGTCATTTTGAAATGTATTCAGTGTATATCCACTGAAGCGAGATATATGCAACTGATGCTGAGCGTCACCATAATTCATAGAACTTGGTTATATACATAACCTTACATTACCAATGATTACGGGCAGCCATGCTGGACAAAATATAACTACATAAACATTCTGTGCAAGGCCTCTATTCCCCAACGTTTAATTCAAACCACCAGGAGGTGATTTAATATGAAAATGAGAATGCAACTAAATGAAAGGGCCAAACTGTGATGTTTCTGACCATATCAAAAAGCTTTTTTGAACTGTTACAAACATTACCAACAGAACACATTTTACAGCCAAAAAAATAAATAAAAATAAAAATGTCCCCCACATTTTTTTGTATCTAGTGTACAGTCCACATATCAAGAGCCCAATCAACTAGAGCATGGAAACCATTGCTCCATTGCTACTTATTATCTTTGTTTATGTTTGGATCACTGATTAGGTCTTTAAGCGGCTCAAAATGACTGCAGGCTAACCTAGTTCATACAACACACAATGAGGGCAATAGTTTATGTTTCATTTGTTGTGCTTTTCGTTATGTGACACTTGCACAAGCAGTGCAAGAGTTCAGGTCATCCACCCCTGTTCCACGTTGCAAACAGAGCAACACCAGAAGCGGGCCACTGCTGAACAACCTTTTTCTTGTTCCCCCCTGCACACCCAGATCACTGAGACCTGGATTCACAGGGCTTACGTAACACTTCCAGTCTATCAGAATGTGTCTCAAAGCTGTTAGTCATGAGCGTGACTTGGCTGGCTGTTTGCTCTGTAGTCTAGGAAACCACATGAATGTAAATGTGGCTTATCTTCAGTTGCATATCTTCATATTTCATTGCTCAGTCTGACTCTCTATGCAGTGCACCGGTTTTGGGGAATACGGTAGTTCAACTACTGTACAATGTTCTTGAACTATTAGTTGAACTACATTTTAATGAGACTATTATATCATAATTAACCTTATTATGAATACTTTTTAACATGTCTTTTTTACTGACCAGACACTTACAGTATCATGACAGTTTTTAACCTCTGTACTTGATTCTATATATTTCTTACTCTGTTGTGTTTTTAGCAGTGGCGGAAGAAGTACACCATTCCTTTACTTAAGTAAAAGATAAATGAGTACTCTGATAAAAGTAAAAGTCCTCCATTCAAATTCTACTTAAATAGGTGGCTGGGTGGCGCAGCGGACTAGGCGCTCGTCACCAACGCGAGAGGTATCGAATCCGGCTGTCAGCGTTTCAATTGGCAGAGTCAGTGGGAGAGAAGCCGGTGGGTGGTAATCTGATCGTTGTAAACAGCGACTCCTACAGGTCGGTCAGGGCGCCTGCACAGCAACAACCAGAAAGTGGAGGTGGGAATTGGCATGACGACTAAATTGGGATGGGAGAAAAACACAGAAAAACAGGAGGAGAAAAAGTGGATAAAAAAAATCTACTTAAATAAAAGTAGAGATGTATTTGCTATTGAATGTATTTAAGTATCTAAAGTAAAAGTATGCATTCCACAGTACATGACGTTTGTGTATTCCAGTGCTTGGGAGCATTCAATTATTGATCCATTGACCTCTAAAGGTCATTTTAAAGTGCTATGTGGTCCGGTTATGCTGCTCTGATTAAAGGTTAGGTTAAAGTGGTACAGTATGTGGTCCGGTTATGCTGCTCTGATTAAAAGTTAGGTTAAAGTGGTATGTGGTCCAGTTATGCTGCTCTGATGAAAGGTTATGTTATATTATCATACTTGGCCATCGCGTCCCGCTCTTTAAGCCTATCGAGATATACCTCATCTCATGTACCTATTGTACTCCATCAACGGAAAAAAAAAGTACACCTACACCTGCCGGGTCCCGCCCCTATGGAGGCGTAGCCTATAAGACAGTAGGCATGGTCACCAAACACTCTTCCTCTATTTTCGTTTCCATCATAACGGTTGCAGTGCACCTTATGTAAACTAGTTGTTATGAAAAGATTAGAGAAATTGCGTAATGTTGAATGCTTACCGGAGGTTTGCTTACCCCTGGCATCTTCGAGGCATGTTTCAGCGACACGTCGGGCCTGTGTTGATGTTTCCTCCTCTGACGGCAGCAGACCAAGGGGCAGCGTACAAGTTTTGGCTATCGAGCCGGCTTGTACAAAGGTAGGCCCTGTGTCATCAGGCATTAATGTTGGTATTGGTAATGCTGTGGAGTATGTTTCGGAGCCAGGGCCGGGGTGGCTTGGTGAACGTTCCACTGCAGTGGAAGATTTCCTGGCGATCCTGGAGCACGCTGCTAAGGCTAATGCTACTAATGCTACTGCTAATGCTAATGTTGATGCTGAAATGGGTTGTTGTTCTAATAATCCCCGCCGCGGGACATTGCCGCTTTTCCCTCCTCTTGCCCGCTTTATTGATGAAGGTCAGTCGGTTGCTAATGTGGGGGGTTTCGCTGAGTCCTATTTACCTTTTTTACGGGTAAACGGGCTAACAACAGGGTGCAGGCCGGGTGTACCGTGGCTACGTAGCCAGGTAGCTTTGTTCCTGTGCCCCGGCGGGGATGAACGATGTCCCACCCGGCCGATGCTTGAGAGCGAATCGGCTCGGAGGGTGGCAGTATGGACGGATGAGTGGTATACTGCTGCAGGATGGTTTGTAGCGGCGGCCAGTGTTATGGCTCAGCTGGCTAGTTTCCTAACCACATTGGCGTCGGGTCCAGCCGACATTGTAAACATGTTGCATGTTTGTGGTGTTATAGAGATCTTGACTCAGTCGCAAGCTATAAATGCGGGGAGGATTAGGATGCTATCAACGTTTGTTGTTAGGCATGTTTGGTTGGAGCACTCTCCTCTTGGGGAAGAGGATAGGTTTTCACTCCTAACGACTCCTTTTTCCACGGAAAGACTTTTTGGTCGTTCTGTGGAGGCGCAGGCGGTTGTTGATCTGGGTCCTACACCGCCTCACGCTGTGCAGCCAGAGGTGGGAGCACGGTCTCGTCAACGACTGTGGCGAGGCCCTCGACAGGCGGCCATGTTTCCCCCGCCAGTGGTGCCCTGGGCGGAGAGTCAACAGGGTTCCACAAGGCCGACAGCCTTGGCGACCGAGGGATCGGCCATTTTGGGTGAATTCGGCTTGGATAAAACAAGCCGTCGTCACTTTGCCGTGAGCAGCCCGCTCCCCGTTCAATCCTCTCTCTGTTACCCACGGAAGCGGGGCTCTGATCGTTTTCCTTTGGCTGCGGGCCGCGAACCTTCTTTGAAGCGCATGCAGCCCCATTCTTCACTTCTCATGGGGACAGGGGCTGACACCCAGTTGATGGCTGAGCCTGGGTCTGTCCGTGAGAATGTTGTGCTGCCGCGTGGCTCCTGCACCACACGTTGTGTGATGGATGAGCCTGGTGTTACAGCTGCCACTAGCTACAGTGGTCAGCAGGGGGACTCGAGGCCTCTTCTGTTGAATGCACAGCAAGGGTTACCCCGGCCTCGCCTTCGCCAGGCGGGGTATCACGCTGATGTCTCCCACTCCCGTGAGAGCGGCAGTGGTCTGCAAAGAAGAGGCGAGCGTGATTTGGGTGGTAGCAATATCACTGCAGGGCTTCGGCGTGTAGGAGCCCATGGGGTCCTCATGCCTTGCGTGTCTAGCTGCGGAACAACTCCTCAGCATGCGCTAGAGGGGTGTTCAGGGGGGGGTGTGTGTCAACCAGTTTGATGACAGCTTCTCCCGTATCAAACCGGCCCTTTCTGTCGGGGTCCCCCCTTGGGTGCGTCGCACAGCGGGAGGGACCGGGCCAACTATCTACTGTTCCTTGCGGCCCAGCGTCAGTTGACGGCGGGTGCGCTGTGGGATTATTTTCACATATGGCGACAAGAATGCCGTTTGGAGGGGTGGATAGAGAGAACGTTGAGGGAGGGGCTTGTTTTGCAGTTCGCACAACCCCACCCTCCGTTCTCAGGTTTGGTGCCGACCCTATTGTCAGGGTCAGAAGCAGTGACAGCCCTGGCCGACGAGATCCAATCTCTGTTGGCGAAGCAGGCTGTCGTCGTGGTTCCGAGAGAGGATGCGATGTCAGGCGTCTACTCCCGTTAGTTTACCCAGGAAAACAGGGGGGGCAGACCTATACTGGATCTGTCCGCGTTCAATCGGTTGATTGTAGCGAGACCGTTCAGGATGTTGACCGTCAAACTCCTTCTGCTTGCTGTCAGAAGGGGAGACTGGTTCACCTCCATAGACCTGAAGGATGCGTATTTTCACATCCCGTTTTTCCCTCCTCACAGGAAGTTCCTACGGTTCCTGTTTCAGGGCGTAGCGTACGAGTACCAGAGGCTGCCGTTTGGCTATTCTCTGGCTCCCCGCACATTCACCAAGTGCGTGGCGACTGCGCTGGAGCCTCTACGTCGTCGGGGGATACGGGTTCTATTCTATCTCGACGACATTCTACTCCTCAGTCGTTCGGAGGAGGTTGCCAGGTCTCATACCAGGCTGGTGGTGGAATTCCTCACCAGGCTGGGTTTTGCTGTGAATTGGAAGAAGAGTACACCTCTTCCCAGTCAACAGGTGGAGTACTTGGGCTTGACGTTGAGGTCGAGGCCCATGATTGTAACCCTCTCGGAGCAGCGCCGGGTGTCTATCATTCGCACGCTCTGGGGTTTCCGTCTGGGAGGGACGGTCACGGCGCTGCAAGTGATGCGTCTGCTCGGTATGATGGCATCTGCTCACATGGTGGTTCCTTTTGGCCTCCTCTTCATGAGGAGGATACAGAGGTGGTTTTTCTCTATGAGAATAGATCCAGTGAGGGACAAATGGAAACGGTTGACGGTTCCTTTGTCGATATGGGGAGATCTCGCCCATTGGAAGAGGCTGGGTATCCTCACCATTGGGGTCCCCATGGGCAGCAGGCGCTCACACGTCACGGTCTTCACCGACGCATCTCTCACGGGTTGGGGAGGGACGTGTCGGACCCACCCAGTGGGGGGCAGCTGGACGGAGGTTCATGCTGGCCCGTCTACCCCGCACATCAATGTGTTGGAATTGAAGGCGGTCCTTCTGGTCCTCAAACGGTTCGACCACCTGGTGGTAGGCGAGCACGTTTTGGTCAGGACAGACAGTATGACGGCAGCGGCGTATATCAACAGGCAGGGTGGGACTCGTTCCATCCGCCTGCTCCGGGCGGCGGTCGAACTTTGGCTATGGGCATCTCGCAGGCTGCGCAGTCTGAGGGCGCTCCACATCCCTGGTGCAGAGAATATAGGCGCGGATATGATGTCTCGGGGTGGTCCTCGTTACGACGAGTGGGAACTCCGCCCCGACATAGTCAGACAGATCTGGGATCGGTTCGGGAAGGCCTCGGTAGATCTGTTTGCGAGCCGACGCTCTCACAAGTGCCCCTTGTGGTTCTCGGTCAGTCGAGCAGATCATCCCCCCTTGGGGGTGGATGCCTTCTCGACCTTTCCATGGCCGCCCGGTCTTCTGTACGCCTTTCCTCCTGTACAGCTGTTGGGTCAGCTGTTGGAGCGGATACGGAGGGAGCGCAGGACGGTGATCCTGGTCGCGCCGGACCGGGGCACGGCAGTGTGGTTCCCGGTCTTGATCCAGCTTCTGGTCGCTCCTCCTTGGGTTATTCCTTGGTCGGCGACGGCCCTCTCGCAGCACAACGGGTCACTGTTCCAGTACCCGATGTTGGGCCAACGCCTGTTGGTGTGGCTGGTGGGAGGGTAAGTCTGGAGAGGATGGACCCTTCTGTGGTTGATACCATCCGGAATGCACATGCTCCCTCCACTGTCGCGCTTTACGCGGGCAGATGGCGTATGTTCCAAGAGTGGTGTAAGGCGGGGGGCCGGGACCCAATCTCCTGCCCCCTGGATGCTGTCCTGGGTTATCTCCAGTCTCTCCTTGGTAGACTGTCGGCTTCGACGGTGAGGGTATATGCGGCGGCTATATCCTCCTATCATGAGGGGTTTGAGGGGAATGTCTTGTTCAGCCACCCTCTTGTGAAGCATTTCCTGCTTGGCGCTCGACGCGTTAAGCCGGTGCAACGCTCTTTGGCTCCGACTTGGGATCTTCAATTGGTCCTCGGTCGGTTGTCCTTGGCCCCGTTTGAGCCGCTCGAGCAGGCGCCGTTGGGACAGCTGTCTTTCAAGACCACGTTCCTGCTGGCTGTCACCTCCGCTAAACGCGTGAGTGAGCTCTGTGCTCTTTCGGTACGTCCAGAGTGCCTGTCTTTTCGGGCCGATTGCGGTGCCACTCTGTGACCTAATCCTGCTTTCATGCCTAAGAATATCCGGGGTTCCTTCCGCTCCAGGGATATTGTGGTTCAGGCGTTTCGTCCTCTTCCTCACACTAGTGAGTTAGATACGGGCCTTCACCTGTCATGTCCGGTCCGTGCTTTGGGAATTTACCTCAGCCGTACTCAGGACTTCAGGGTTACCGATCAGCTTTTTGTCTGTCACGGTGGTTCTCGTGCCGGTAAGGCACTGTCGAAACAGCGCCTGTCCCATTGGTTGTGCGAGGGCATTGCCCTCTGCTACACGTTGGCTGGGCAGGATCACCCTGGGGGCGTCAGGGTGCACTCCACTCGTGGGGTGGCTGCCTCTGCCACTCTCCTGGGTGGGGCCTCGGTGGAGGACATCTGTGCTGCAGCTTCATGGTCCTCCCCGGGTCCCTTTGTAAGGTTTTACCTCATGGACATGACCGGGGGTTCTGTCTCCCAGGCGGTTCTGGGGTCTGTGGCCTTTCCTGCTTCCCGTCCTTTGGTAGGGTAGCAGGAGTGTGTGGGTATGGGCCATAGTGTGTTAGGTCACACGTGGTTCCGCCTGTGCTGTGTGTTCAAGGGGTTCTAGTTCCCTCTTGCTCACACTCAGGTGGAGTTGACTGCGCCCCCCCCTTCATTAGGAAGGATGGGGTGACGGGGCTCCCCAAACCCCTTGATGTGGGCTTACGGGTCCTCAGGCGGTGCATCTGTCGGGCCTCGCGTCCGCTCTAACCCATATCTCGATAGGCTTAAAGAGCGGGACACGATGGCCAAGTACGATAATATAACGTAATTATATGAGTACTGGCTAAGCGTCCCGGAGTTCCCTTTTGAGGGATCTTTTACTGGAAACGGGATTTTTGGCGAGGAAGAGTGTTTGGTGACCATGCCTACTGTCTTATAGGCTACGCCTCCATAGGGGCGGGACCCGGCAGGTGTAGGTGTACTTTTTTTTTTCGTTGATGGAGTACAATAGGTACATGAGATGAGGTATATCTCGATAGGCTTAAAGAGCGGGACGCTTAGCCAGTACTCATATAACTAGGTTATATACATAACCTTACGTTATAGAGTGGTATGTGGTCCGGTTATGCTGCTCTGGTTAAAGATCATGTTAAAGTGGTATATGGTCCAGTTATGCTGCTCTGACAGGCTTCAAATGTGAAAGTATATAATCTTCATAGATTTATGCCATGTTTTCTATGCAAAATATTTTTCTTCAAAGTAACCAGTAACTGATGGGTTCAAATAAATGTAGTGGAGTAAAAAGTACAATATTTCCTTTGAAATGTAGTGGAGTAAAAGTATAAAGTTCCCTAAAATGAATATACTCACGTAAAGTACAAGTAGCTCGAAACTTTACTTAAGTACAGTACTTAGTTAAGTAAAAATACTTAGTTACTTTCCACCACTGGTTTTTAGACCATTTTTAGCAGCAGACGGGATATCTATATTTTCATTTCTAATACTTGGCCTATATGTATGCGTCTTTTATTTGTTTTGTTTATGTCTTGTTCTTTCTTTTGTGGTATTGTGAGAGGTACTTTATGTCACACTGATAAGTCAAATTCCATTATGTCCATTATGATGCATTTGGCGAATAAAATTGATTCTGACTCTGATTTAGCAGTTGTTAAGGAATTTTACCCATTTACCCAGCATTTACCAAAAACTATGCTGATTTATTTTGCACATAATCTCACACACATCCAACAAATAGAGAGTAAATTAGTTTAGTGAATAATGGCCACCAGTGATGTGACAATCAGGGACATTGAATCCTTGTGTTGTATTAATTACAGCTCAAGTAAATTAAGATATCAGTACCTATAAAATAAGGTATTGCTATTAATTAATCTATATTGTGTAATGGTGCTGTAATTAACACAATACAATAACTGTCAAACTAAATTAATGTGTGCAAAACTGTTTTATCTTTGGTGAAGTGCCCCTTTAAGAATGTAATTTAATATGTTCTTCCTGTGCCCCAGGTGTGAGGGTTCGGTGTGGTATAAAAGAGGAGACCCCAAATGCAAGAACATGAGCAGAGAGAGAAGATGCTGAGACGACGGGATGAAGTGAACAGGCTTTTACTGAGCAGTTTGCAAGCAACAATGGTTTACAAAACAAAACGGTTACGAACTGCAAAAACAATACTCAGCAATGCTGGAAAAATAAGGACTAAGAGAGGAACAGACTCACGGGGAAATACAGGTGACAAAGTGAGTATGTGACCGAACACAACTGTGGTAAACAAATCAATGGCACGACAATGAATGTGAGGAACGGGCAGCTCTATATACTGCCCGTGATTACCAATAAGTGCCAGCTGGTATAAGGTCTGGCATGGCCAAGGCTGGAGAACACAAGGCATAGTAAAACAAAACTCACATCATTAATAAAAGCATGTGTAAAGGAATATCTAAAAGGAAAACATATGTAAAAGAACAACCCTTAAAGGAAACATATGTAAAGATGTTAACACTAATAAAAACATGTGTAAAGGGATGAGCCTTAAAGGAAACACATGTAAAGTATCAACACTTACAGAAAACATATGTAAAAGAGATGAACCTTTAAAGGAAACATATGAAAAGACCAAACGGGGCCAAGGACAACCGACCGAGGACCAATTGAAGATCCCAAGTCGGAGCCAAAGAGCGTTGCACCGGCTTAACGCGTCGAGCGCCAAGCAGGAAACGCTTCACAAGTGTTATGGTTTGTAACCGACCCCAATCGCACAACACAAGACAGGTATGAGAGTAAGCCAAAACAGGGCAAATATTTATTAAAGAACAAAAAGCGGCACAGTCCCTTTAAGGGAAAACACAAAAACACTAGAGTCAAGGAAATATGGAAAATGCGGCACTGTGCCTTTAAGAGGCGAACAGGCTAAGGGACTAAGGCTAAGGGCCAGGGCTAAGGACCAGGGCTAAGTGTCAGGGCCAGGACCAGGGGCACTGGAGAGGGGGACAGGGACAGAGGCCCGGAGAGGCGGGCTGGAGACAGGGACAGAGAACAGGGTTAAGGCCTTGGACAGGGCGAGGGCCAGAGCTGCTTACAGGGATGAGGACAGGGTTCCGACGGCGGAGGCCTGGCACGGGAACAGGGGCCCGACGGTGGAGGCCTGGCACGGGAACAGGGGCCCGACGGCGGAGGCCTGGCACAGGGACAGGGGCCCGACGGCGGGGGCCTGGCACGGGAATCCTCCTCCTCCTCTTCGGATGCTGCAGACGGGCAGCGCAGAACAAAGGGGGTCCCAGGGAACCGGGATGGGAACACGCCGTCCTCCCGTGGAATACTAGGGAGCGACGACGAGCCTCACCCCCAGGAACGAGGATCACGAAGAGACGCCTTCCTCCCGTGGAATCGGGAGCGATGACGAGCCGGCTTGACGTCTGGAGTGGGAACACTGGAAAACCTCCCGTAGAGAATTAGAGAGCGAAGACGGTGTCCCACTCCAGGCAAACGGCAACAGGTGGTGATGGCTGGCACGTCGTCTCACGCCGGAGACGCGGCAGGTGATGGTAACGTACAGGATGGTAACGTACAGAACTCCATGAACACAGAGTGTACACAGATACAGATACAGAACGAACACAGAGTCCAGAACACAGAACGACCCGACCAGGACTGGAGGGGAGTCTGCAACCTATGTACTCTCCCGAGGTGATTGCAAACTCCCAACAGGTGCGTGAAGGTAGAGGATCAAGGATGTCCAAGGGTGGGGGCTGGTGAAGAGTAGAGGAGAGTAAATCATCGCAAGGGTGGGGGCTGATGAGGAGAGTAGACAGGGAAAACACAGGAAAAGGTCCAGGGACAGGCGAATCCTCACAACAAGAGGGTGGCTGAACAAGTCCAATATCTGGAGCTGCTGCGTTTGGCCACCAGAGGGTGGCAGAAAACCACTGTTCATATTGTTTGGACAGGATCCCTGGCTGGGACCAAGACACCAGGACTGTCCGATCAGTAGGTATGAACATTATAAGATGGATAAGACAAGATGAGATGGATCTTTAACCGGAGAAGCATGCAACAGGAAAAGGACAGGTACAGGCAGGATGATAAGAATACATAATAATACTATAAGAATAATAATATAGTAATAATAATAATAAAGATGACTTCTTTGCTGCTGCTACAGTATATGGGGTAGGCGGCTCATTTTCACGCTCCAGGGACCCCTCAACAGCTGTGCCTGGCTGCTTGTCATTTTCCTGACCCCCACACCTCTCTGGCCTTCCTTTGAGTTTGTCCTTGTAGCTGTCCATGGCTGCTCTAAGTTCCTTATTGAGCTCATTTTGGACAGCTTTAGTCCCTGCAGTGTCCCTTCATGAAAGCCCTCACAGTCATGCATGAGTCTGGTCTCTTTTGAATGGAAACATTCTGAACTTTCTTCCACAACAGGAGAATACTCACTCTGAGTGCTAATGTAATAGAGTTAGAGGTTTGAACACACTAAAATAAAAGTTTTGGTTACTCACGTTTTGTTTACTTGTTGCCAGATGCCTGTTTTTGAGTTCCAGCTGAGAGGTATAGGAGCTGGAAAACATAACGGTTCCATAGAGTCTTATCTACAGTACAGATCCAAGGTTTATAACAATCCCATGTGAAATTTGTGTTTTACAGATGTTATTGTAATCCTTGTAGGCCTATCGGTAATAATTTGTCCAAAATGGCAGACCGCTCATTCATTTGGACGGCGAGTGAGAAATTCTTCTCTCCTTTTACCATAGGAATCTGCCATCATGTAAGATACCATTAGCTCCAGAATTGCATTGGCTACAAAAACATTTATTGAATCGTTTATTGATTAGAATGGATAACACATATACATTTGAACAGGTATACATATCGGCCCACCATTTACCAATAGGATTAAAAACAAACACAATAAAGCCATAGGCTTGTTTCCATTGCGGTCCTTCATCATTGGTGTCCGTGGAGTTATGTACTGGTGTGTGGACATGGGTGTTTGTAGTGTCTGTGTGTCAGGATGTGTAAAAAGAGAAACCATGGTCAGAGTCTGTGGATATGCATGGGTGGGCCCGCCACGCCAATAATACATGCATACATACATTAATATTCCATTTTATAAACAATAAAAGAACAAAAAGGAAGGACACATATTAGAAACCCTTTGTTCACTACTCCCAGCTTCTGCTACTTATGATCTACCTCTTTATAGCTGATTTAAAAGTGGAGAAGGGGCTTATGGACTTCAACTCCATTGGTAGGCTATTCCATAGTACTGATGCTGAATATAGAAATGAGTTTTGGCCTATTTTTCTATTACATGTTACTGGGACGATGTCTGTAGGGCTCCCCCTGGTGGCATGTCCGTGTACACCCCTAACCCTATTAAAATATCCACTAAGGTACTGAGGAACAGTATTCCCGAGTATCTTGTGTACCATGTTGAGTTTTAATTGAGAGACCCTCTCCTCAACCCTCATGGTGACTTTTCCGTTCAGCAGCCGAAACCGGACTTGGTCACTTGTCCGAAACCGACGCTCGTCGGCCTTGTAACCCGAGATTGGAAGCATGTAATAGGTTGAGTAGGGAGTCAATCGAACGGTGGCCATTTTAGCTTTCCAACGATGTGTAGTTTGATCTGCAAAAATACAGCGCTAGGCCGACAGACGAAGGCAAAATGCAGCGGAAAAGGGCTTATTATTGGGAAAGCAGCATACCTTTTTACAGAGGAGTCCATCGATGTCCTCACCATGAACCCTTGAACCCCCGTTGTTCTGAAGCACCACATATCTGGTTGTGGCTGGCTGCCTCCTGATAACAGGCCTGTATGTTGGTACAAGCTTGATTAGGTTGTGGTCTGATGTGGAGCTGTATATGCATCATTAAAGGTGACATGTACTGCTATTCCTAGCACTATTTGGGGAACTTTACACAATTCCTGTTAGTCTATTGAAGACATCTGTTTTTTTTTCAAAAAAATTCATTGTTTTATATTTCTAATCAAGTACTCAAAACCATCATTTTCCAGCTTCAAGATTTCAGGCTGTTATGGCCTGGCTCCGCCCATAAGCACTTTGAGTGACAGTCAGCCCACACAGCGACTGGTAGACAGAGAGAGATAGAGAGAGAGAGAAAGAGAGAGGGGGGGTGGGAGAGAGAGAGAGAGAGAGAGAGAGAGAGAGAGAGAGAGAGAGAGAGAGGGGGGGGTGGGAGAGAGGGAGAGAGAGAGAGAGAGAGAGAGAGAGAGAGAGAGAGAGAGAGAGAGAGAGAGAGCTTCTTCCAGAGCGAAACCCGACACCTCTGCACACACTCCGGAGGGAAAGAGAGAGAGAGAGAGAGAGAGAGAGAGAGAGAGAGAGAGAGAGAGAGAGAGAGAGAGAGAGAGAGAGAGAGAGAGAGAGAGAGAGAGAGAGAGAAGAGAGAGAGAGAGAGAGAGAGAGGGAGAGAGAGAGAGGGGGGGGTGGGAGAGAGAGAGAGAGAAAGAGAGAGAGAGAGAGAGAGAGAGAGAGAGAGAGAGAGAGAGAGAGAGAGAGAGAGAGAGAGCTTCTTCCAGAGCGAAACCCGACACCTCAACTTGTGGGCCTCCCTTCCTCCCCCCCAAGTGCTCCCTCTCTCTCCATCTCTCTCTCCCTCTCTCCCTCCAGAGCGCACGCAGAGGCGTCGGGCCCCACTCCGCCTCGCAGCATGAGGAAGTGGCTTCCACTCGCTGTCTAGTCTAGGTAGAATGGGGGCGGGCATTAGCTCCAACCACAGAGCCAATCGCATCACTGTGCGCTACCCAGCGTCCGAATGACGTGACTCAGTCGTTCAAATCAAAATGGCCTGATTTACTGGAGGAGGAAAGGGGCTGAGCTGAATCAGAGCAATCCGCCAATATGGTATTTAGACACGAAAACACATTGATACGAACTCCTATTACTATAATACAATGCTAGAGACTGAAAAATTACATTTATAGTACATGTCACCTTTAACGTTTGCATACAGCAGGTCCATCACTTGGATGTAAACTCTGGGGCTGTTACACTGTATTTGATAAATACTATTCCTTTTTTTTAGCACCAGTTTTTTTCCCCAGTTGTTCTCTTCCTCCTCATCCTCCTCATCATCTAGCCAGTTATGCACTGAGTAATTGCTTGCTTTCAAGCTGTTGGACCAGATGCCACTCGGGATGGAAGTAGTTTAAAGACATAATGAGTAGTTTCAGCCTAGTTTCAGCCTCTAGATGTCACTAGAGCACCACCAAAAACAATGGCTAAAATGTAATTATTTTACGTTTTATTATTTGATGATAAAACTTTCAAACTAGGAATTGCATGTCAAATATGACTCAGGATCTAGCAATAGAACAAGCCGCCATTTTCTTTTTGAAAACAGGAGCAGAGGACCACGGACTGCCCACTACTAGCAGCGTGTTTATCCAATCAGCACTGCATTCCATGTAGGGGAATAGCAAGTAGAGAGGAGGTAGTGCACTTTCAAACAGGCTGAAACACAATTTTTTGATGTTTACTAATAAAACTTTCAAACAGGCTGAAACATAATTATTTGATGAGTGCACACACAAGTAAGTACACTTGCTGCGCAAAGGTTGAAGCCCAGAAACATCCCAACATAATAGAAAGGGAAAAAATCCAGGCAGAGGGAGGGGTTTCTGCAGGTAAACACACCATCACACACTTGTAGTTGGTCTTAAGTGATGATTGAGCGGGATTAATGGGTTTTAAGTGACGATTGAGAGGGATTAGTGGGTTTTAAGTGACGATTGAGAGGGATTATGTTTGTATGAGTCTATACATTGTTTATTTGGATGACCTTACCAAACCTCACCTCAACCTCACTCACGTCCTTGCTTAGACCTCACATCAACCCCCACTCATGTCCTCACTAAGACCTCAACCTCGCTCATGTCCTAACTTGGACATGCATACTAAATAATTCGAAAATGAAACATTGTAAGTGTAACCATGGCCTTAGACCTCACATCAACCCCGCTCACACCCTCGTTTAGACCTCACCTCAACCCTGCTCGTATTCCTCACTTAGACCTCAACCCGCTTGTATTCCTCACTTAGACCTCAACCTCACTCGTGTCCTCACTTACAAGATACAAGATACAAGATTCCTTTATTGCCACACAACCAGGTTGGTGGTATTCTTGATCGGTACAGAGTGTAATAGCTCTACAATACATGAAACTGGAACATAGATACAAATGGATACAAGACACAATAAATACATAAATACAGCACAGCACGACACAGTACAACATAAACACACAGAAGAATCTAGTCCATCAGGTCAGGAGCTTGGTTAGTGTAGGGGTGGGAGGGGGAGAGGGGGGCCAAGGGAGTTCAGGGTCCGAATGGCGGTTGGGAAGAAGCTATCCTTGAAGCGGGTGGTTTTTGAAAAGATGGACTTGAAGCGCCTACCTGAGGGCAGGGGCTGAAACTGTTATGGTTTGAAACCGACCCCAAACGCGAACGGCACAGAGAGAGTTGTTTCAGAGTTAGCCAAAATCAAGGGCGTGTTTATTTACTGAGTAACAAGAATGAATTAGGTGGTGAACAGAACAAACTGGGAAACAGGCATGTGAGGAATGTTTGCTGCTCTGCAGCTTCTCCCAGAAGGTGATGTTGTGGAATTTGTCCGTGACGTCTGAGCCGCTCTGCAGATCCTCCCAGCATATACTCCGGATGGAAGCGGAGAGGGAGAGAGAGAATCCGAGTTAGCTCAGCGCACAATTGAAACTGACAGGTGACTGGTGAGGTGAATTGTCCAAACAAATAATCCAAGTGACAGATCTTCGGTGTGAAACACACAGTGAGCAGCAGGGACGTGCACAAGACTTTAGAAAGGCAGGTGCCTGAAATCATAAGAGGGCATTAATTAGTAAATGTAATGCGAGCGCGCGCAGCGCGCGAGCCCGATTTTTGGGGTTAATACAAGTATATCATGGTACATTCAGTTTCACCGATAGATGTCACCAAAACTACAGTGTCCCTTTAATAACACAATATGCGCTCCAGACCAACAGCTGCGAGAGAGAGAGAGAGAGAGAGAGAGAGAGAGAGAGAGAGAGAGAGAGAGAGAGAGAGAGAGAGCTGCGTGATTTTCCTGCAGCAGCAGACAGGGAGGGGCTGGCGACGTGTTTCACGAAAATATACAGTGCACTGCAAACCCGACATTTTATTTTGTTGGGCAAATACCTTACCTGATGTGTACTCTTGCTTTGTTTTAGTTGAAATAGTAACTGTAAAAAAAGAGGTCTCGACTCGAGTGTGAGGGCACTGTGAGCTCAACAACAGCTGGATATCAATTTCCTGTTCAGTGCACTGCTGGCCCTGCGCGGTTTACATGTTGGCTGGAAGGACCTATTATTTACGAGAGGGGTGGCATTTCTCTCTCTTTCTTTACCTAATATTTAGATTCTATCGTGACATCTTTCATTTGGAAGGGCAGGGCAGTATATATATATATGTGCAACTGTAAAAAAAAAAAAAAGAGGGTGGCATAAAAAGGGCACTTTCTAATGAGAAATGAAAAAGGCAGGTGCCCGGGCACCCCTTCACCCCTATGTATGCACGTGCCTGGTGAGCAGTGTCCAGAGTGAAAACAATTAGGTAATCCAAACGTGTAATTCCAACTGACAAAAAGGTGAGAACAGTATGAACAAAAACAGGATCTCTTCGGTGCTTTACAAACACACAAAAAACGATAGATCCAAAAGACTGTTTACAAAAACTCACCAGAGCGCAACGCGTAAAGCGGGCAGATCAAACGAGGCGGCCGCTTCGTAACGGGGAAGCAGGTTCTCCAAACGGAATATTTCTCGAGAGTCCTGGGAAGCAACAGAACAGGGAAAGCAGCGACGGGAAGGAACAGGCAAATGCAGGGAATGTTTCAAAACGATCCAACATCAATATTAGGGAGATCAGGGTATTTAAAGCCACGGGGCGCTTAATGACAAGCTGTGACAGCTGCGGGATGAAATTGATCATTGCTCCAGAAGCGTGTGGTTGGGAGAGCACCAATCAAACGGCATCTTACAGGAAAGAAGCGTGAGGCGCGGAATGCAATTAATTTAATAAAATACCTTAAAGGAACAGAGCGAGTGGGTGGGCAGCGGACAAAACCTCACAGAAACAGGGGGTGTGAGGGGTCCTTAGCAATTTTTTCTGGACCGGGTGGTTGTGCGTGAGGTGAAGATGGACTCCAGGGAAGGGAAGGTCACATCCTATGATTTTGGAGGCCTTGTTGATGATGCGCTGAAGTTTTTTAATGGAGAGTTTTTGTGCAGAACCGTACCAGACTGTCAAGTCAAGTCAAGTCAAGAGTTTTAATTGTCACGGCATACAGGTATACAATGAAATGCGGGTGGTCTTGCCCGCAACGATGTGCAATACAGTGGTACATATAATAGAATCATAAGAAGGAAACAACATTGTGCAGTAACAGGTAGCAGGTAACATGGAGTGACATCTCGGTATCTGTACATAGTTATTTACAGAGCATGTGGGACATGCTAGTTAGCTTTGGTAGTGCAATACACTGTTCCTGTTATTCTAATTTAAAGTGTCCTTTCCTTTGGCCATAAGTGTGCGTGTGTGCGACATGAGTGGTGTGATTGAAGAGGTAAGTATGCTTTCTATGATGGTAGTATAGAATTGGACCAGCAGGTGGCGTTTGACCCTGTACTTCCTCAGTTGCCTGAGGAAGTACAGGCACTGCTGGGCCTTTTTTGTGATGGAGGTGAAGTTGGTGTCCTATTTTAAGTTATTGTTGATGAGGGTGCCGAGGAATTTGAGTGAGTCCATCAGAGTTATGGATTGGTCAGAGATTGATAGTGGGAGTTTGTGTGTTTTGTTGGTAGATCTGAAATCGATGGCTATTTCTGTAGTTTTGGAGGTGTTGAGCAG
Organism: Notolepis coatsorum; assembly: GCF_963971535.1. NCBI lineage: Eukaryota > Metazoa > Chordata > Actinopteri > Aulopiformes > Paralepididae > Notolepis > Notolepis coatsorum. The sequence goes on from NC_140169.1 coordinate 182,185,701, forward strand.
GAGGTTGTTGATGGAGCACCATCTCGCTGCTCTGTCCACCTCTCGCCGGTATGAGGTCTCGTCGTTGTCTGTGATCAGGCCGAGGATGGTGGTGTCGTCTGCATATTTAATGATTTTTACTGAGCTGTCCAGGGAGATGAGTTGGTTGGTGTAGATGGAGAAGAGCCAGGGGGAAAGGATTCAGCCCTGTGGGGCACCAGTGCTGAGTGTCAGGGAGCGGGATGTGAGATTGTTCACCTTGACTTTTTGGGTTCTCTTGTTGAGGAAGTCAAGAATCCAGTAGTTTACGGCCGGGTTGATGTTCATGTCCTGAAGCTTGGAGAAGAGTTTATTGGGGGAGATGGTGTTAAAGGCTGAACTAAAGTCGATAAACAGGATGTGTGCGTATGTGTTGGGGGTTTCTAGGTGTAGGAGTGTGTGGTGGAGTACTAGGCTAATGGCGTCCTCTACTGACCTGTTGGCACTGTAGGCGAATTGATATGGGTCTAGTTGAGATGATATGGCGTTTTTACGTAATCTAGGACCAGGTGCTCAAATGATTTCATTGCCGTAGATGTGAGTGCTATGGGTCTGTAGTCATTGTGGCAGGTTATTTTGGTGGATTTTGGGACTGGAATGATAGTGGACTGTTTAAAACACTGCAGGACTGAACATTGGCTTAGTGATGTGTTGTAGATGTCGGTGAATACAGGGGCTAGCTGGTCAGCACAGTAGCTAAGTACTGCAGGGGACAGATGGTCAGGCCCGGCTGCTTTCCTTTTATTACTTTTTTTGAAGACCGGCCTCAATTTGTCCTCCTGGATGGTGAAAGGGGGAGAGAGGAGGGGGGGCCGAGGTGGGGGGCAGGGGGGGTGGTGCTGTGAGTGACATTATCGAACCTTGCATAGAATTGATTGAGTTTGTCAGGGAGGTCAGGGTCTTCATCTGCTGCTAGGGGGGGGGGGCGTGCTTTGTAGTTTGTCATCTGTTGGAGATTTTTCCAGACTGCTTTGGGGTTATTGTCATTGAATATGTTTTCCAGTTTTGTTGAGTGGTTTGATTTTGCCTTCCTGATAGCAGACTGGAGTTCATATTTGGCTGATTTATATGCTTCCTTGTCACCACTGAGAAATGCAATGTTTTTCTTTTTGCAGAGTGCTGCTAAATCCTTGTTGAACCAAGGTTTGCTGTTGCCGAATGACCTAACGGTTTTGGTAGGGATACACAGCTCCACACAAAACCAGATGTATGACGTCACTGTTGTTGTGAATTCGTCCAGTGAGCTACACGTGGATCTGAAGGTGTCCCACAGAGTACACTAGAAAAACAGCCTCTGAAGGTTTCGACTGCTTCGGGGGAGCAGTTTTCACGAGTTTTTACCACGGATTTAATGGTTTTAAGTTGTTGTCTGTATGATGGGATGAAGAGCAACATGGCATGGTCAGATTTTCCCAGCGGAGCTCTCGGGAATGCACTTAAACCTCATTTCAACCTCCCTCACGTCCTCACTTAGACCTCAACCTCGCTCACGTCCTCACTTAGACCTCACCTCAACCTCATTCATGTCCTCACTTAGACCTTAACCACGCTTGTGTCCTCACTTAGACTTCAACCTCACTCACATCCTTGTTTAGACAAGTCAAGAGTCAAGAGTTTTAATTGTCACGGCATACAAGTATACAATGAAATGCGTGTGGTCTTGCCCGCGACGATGTGCAATACAGTGGTACAACATATAATAGAATCCAATAAAAAAACAACATTGTGCAATAAACAGGTAACATGGTGTGACATCTCTGTATCTGTACATAGTATTTACAGAGCATATAGGACATGCTAGGTAGCTTTAGTAGTGCAATACACTGTTCCTGTTGTTATACTAATTTAAAGTGGCCTTTCCTCTTGGCCATAAGTGTGCGTGTGTGCGGCGTGAGTGTGTGCCCGCTCGTGTTAAAGTGGCTGCTAGTGTGTGAGCGTGCACAGCGTGCGTGTCGTGTGTGTGCTCGTGTGTGCTTGTGTGTGGATAGTTCAGTGTTCTGTGGCACTCAATGTTCATTGTTCAAGGCTCAGATGGCCTGGGGGAAGAAGCTGAGCCTAAGCCTCTCCGTCCTAGTAGCTGGGGTTCGCAGGCGTCTGCCTGACCTCAGCAGCTGGAACAGGCTGTTATTGGGGTGGTGGGGGTCTTTCATTATTCTGCAGGCTCTGGATTTGCACCTCTTGTTGTATAGAACCTGCAGGGGAGGTAGCGCAATACCCGTGGTACGCTCGGCTGAGCGCACCACTCTCTGTAGGGCCTTCTTGTCCTGTGCCGTGCTGTTTCCATACCAGGCAGTGATGTTTCCGGTCAAGATGCTCTCTACAGCTCCTGAGTAGAAGGACTGGAGTATCTTCCCCGATACTCTGAACTTCCTTAACTGTCTCAGGTGGTAGAGGCGCTGCTTCGCTTTCTTTACTACTGTGTCTATGTGTGTTGACCATGTCAGATCCTCTGAGATGTGGACCCCCAGGTACTTAAAGCTGCTCACCCTGTCCACGGTAGCCCCGTTAATCATCAGTGGTGTGTGTGTCTCCTGCTGTCCTCTCCTATAATCCACGATCAGCTCCTTGGTTTTACCAATGTTCAGGAGCAGGCTGTTGTCCTGGCACCAGCGTTCCAGTACCTCAACCTCCTCCCGGTAGGCCTTCTCGTCGTTGTCCGAGATCAGCCCCACCACCACCGTGTCGTCTGCGAACTTCACTATGGAGTTGGAGCTGAACTTGGCCACACAATCGTGTGTGTAGAGTGAGTACAGCAGGGGGCTTAGAACACAGCCCTGGGGGGACCCGATGCTCAGGGTGATGGTGTTGGAGGTCTGACCCCCCACCCTGACCGCCTGGGGTCTTTTACTCAGAAAGTCCAGTACCCAGGCGCTCAGGGCGGAGCTCAGACCCAGCTCGATCAGCTTGTCCACCAGTCTGGTGGGGACTATGGTGTTGAACGCTGAGCTGTAGTCAATGAACAACAGTCTCACATAGCCCCCCTTCTGACGGTCAAGGTGGGAGAGAGTGCTGTGCAGTACCTGGGAGACCGCGTCGTCAGTGGACCTGTTTGTCCTGTATGCAAATTGCATAGGGTCCATATCACTGGGGAGGGAGGCACAAATGTGGTCCTTGACCAGCCTCTCGAAACATTTCATGACCACAGAGGTGAGTGCCACCGGTCTGTAGTCATTTGGACATGTTGGGGAGGGTTTCTTCGGTACAGGGATGATGGTAGACATCTTGAAGCAGGCAGGGACCACTGACTCCGCCAGGGATTGATTAAATATGGCGGTGAACACCGGGGCAAGCTGGTTGGCACAGGACTTAAGTATGCGTCCTGTTATACCATCTGGGCCAGCAGCCTTCCTGGTGTTCACCTGCATAAATGCTCTTCTCACACTGTGTTCCGACAACGAGAGAGCGCCCCCGCCCCCCCGCGGTTGCCCCCCCCCCCCCTCCACAACAGCCGGCTCGCCAGTGACGTCACTAGCCAGAGGGCTAGCGGCGACACTGTCTACACCGAACCGAGCGTAGAAGGAGTTGAGTTTGTCCGCCATTGAGGGGGCGCTGACTTTGTAGTCAGTTATTGTCTTCAGTCCCCACCACAAGCCTCTTGTGTCGTTTTGTGCCATTTGTGTCTCCAGTTTATCAGCATATGTCCTCTTAGCAAGTTTAACAGCCTTGCGCAGAGTGTAGACTGAAGCCTTGTACTCTTCCATATTTCCTGACTCTCTGCCCAGGTTATAAGCCGTGGTGCGAGAGTTCAGGGCTGCTCTAATAGTACAGTCCACCCAAGGTTTCTGGTTTGGGAAAACCTGCACCTTTTTCGTGAGGACAATACTGTCAGCTACTGTTGTTATGTAGCTCACAACGGTATCAGCGTACTCGCTGACGTCACTGGCGCTTCCTTGAAACATATCCCAGTCCGTGTCTGTGAGCGCATCCTGGAGCGTGGCCTCTGATTTTTGTCTCACGTGACACGACGGCGTCACGTGATCTTTGTTTGTATGCAGGGATTAAAAAAATGGAGTCGTGATCGCTCGCGCTTGCAGCACCCATCAATGGCGGAGCCGCTACAGCTTCGTAGCCGGCTCTGAACGGGGTGTAACAATGGTCGAGTGTGTTCCTCCCCCTCGTGGAGCAGGCGATGTGCTGAAAAAAGGACGGCATCACTTTCTTCAGATTCGCGTGGTTGAAATCACCAGCCACTATCATCGCGGTGTCCGGATGTTTGATCTGTTGTCTGTTGAGGTGGTTGTGTAATTCCACCAGCGCTTTGCCAGTATTTGCCTGTGGGGGTATATATACGACGGACAGGATGACCGCGGTAAACTCACGGGTAGGTGGAACGGACGGCACAGGATTGAGAGATGTTCCATATCTGGGGAGCATGAACTTGAGAGGACATGTACTTCTTAGACCTCACCTCAACCCCGCTCGCATCCTCACTTAGATCTCAACCTCGCTCACGTCCTCAGTTAGACCTTAACCTCACTCACGTCCTCCCTTAGACCTCAACCTCACTCACGTCCTCACTTAAATCTTAACCTCACTCACGTCCTCCCTTAGACCTCAACCTCACTCACGTCCTCACTTAGATCTTAACCTCACTCACGTCCTCCCTTAGACCTCAACCTCACTCACGTCCTCACTTAGACCTCAACCTCACTCACGTCCTCACTTAGACCTCAACCTCACTCACGTCCTCCCTTAGACCTCAACCTCACTCACGTCCTCACTTAGATCTTAACCTCACTCACGTTCTCCCTTAGACCTCAACCTCACTCACGTCCTCACTTAGATCTTAACCTCACTCACGTCCTCCCTTAGACCTCAACCTCACTCACGTCCTCACTTAGACCTCAACCTCACTCATGTCCTCACTTAGACCTCAACCTCACTCACGTCCTCACTTAGACCTCAACCTCACTCACGTCCTCACTTAGACCTCAACCTCACTCACGTCCTCACTTAGACCTCAACCTCACTCACGTCCTCACTTAGACCTCAACCTCCCTCATGTCCTCACTTAGACCTCAACCTCACTCACGTCCTCACTTAGACCTCAACCTCACTCATGTCCTCACTTAGACCTCAACCTCACTCACGTCCTCACTTAGACCTCAACCTCACTCACGTCCTCACTTAGACCTCAACCTCACTCATGTCCTCACTTAGACCTCAACCTCACTCATGTCCTCACTTAGACCTCAACCTCACTCACGTCCTCACTTAAGGCGCTCCCATAGTCCAGCAGACTGTACACAGAGCAGACTCCGCGGAGGTCCGCGCGGACTCTTGAGCTTTGATCTCAGCGGACAGCAGACCCACAGGTGGGAAGCTCCTATTTTCTGACGCGCGGACATCCGCGCCGCTGACTTGGTGTCACACAAAACGCTGCTCGGCGTTTTGGTTGACATCGAACTGCATTTAATGTGACGCCGATCTGCATTTTACTCTGAACACTCGCTCTGTGCCAAGAGAGATGTTTGAATGGCTTTTCTAAATGAAGTGTGTAAAATTGCCAGTTTTATTTCGAAATATTGGAAACGGAGATAACATAGAATGTTATCTCCGTTTCCAATATTTTGAAATAAAACTGGTGCTTTTATTTCATGCAATGCGTGTCTTTTCAGCACCACGCGCTGTCCACCTCAAGCCTATACGGTACATTGCATCTCGCTGCCTATATACCTGTTATTCAAGTGCGTAAAACTGCCCGTTTTATTATCGAAATATTGGAAACGGAGATAACATACTCTTTATTTTGACATCGGATGACGACGACATGACAGAAGTTGAACAGCGTGGGGACAATTGTGTAAACTGCCGCGTGACATGTAGGAAATTGGTCCGCGGAGGTCCGCTCGACTATGAAGGCTCAAAGAGTCCGCGCGGACCTCCGCGGGGTCTGCTCTGTGTACAGTCTGCTGGACTATGGGAGCGCCTTTAGACCTCAACCTCACTCATGTCCTCACTTAGACCTCAACCTCACTCATGTCCTCACTTAGACCTCAACCTCACTCATGTCCTCACTTAGACCTCAACCTCACTCATGTCCTCACTTAGACCTCAACCTCACTCATGTCTTCACTTAGACCGCAACCTCACTCACGCCCTCGTTTAGACCTCAACCTCACTCACGTCCTCACTTAGACCTCAACCTCACTCACGTCCTCACTTAGACCTCAACCTCACTCACGTCCTCACTTAGTGTCCCTCAGTGGGAAATGTAACCATCTCGGTCATGAGTATTATATTACTATAGTACTATGAAAATCTTTCAATTGTGCAGGTCCTTGGCTAATTGTCAACCGAGTATCCACCAACTGTGTGCCAAATCAGATGAGAAATGTGTGGGTTATCACGGTTACAGACATACGTACATTTCACACACAGACACTAGTGATTACAATATAGGCGTAAATTACATAGAAAGAAAGTTTCACAAGCCTTGCAAAGGTATGAATTGTCACAAAACGGTGACGCCCTATGCATACTATAAGCATTTATATGCATTCTCTTCTCTCTCTCTCTCTCTCTCTCTCTCTCTCTCTCTCTCTCTCTCTCTCTCTCTCTCTCTCTCTCTCTCTCTCTCTCTCTCTCTCTCTCTCTCTCTCTCTCTCTCTCTCTCTCTCTCACACACATAAACACACCCACACAAATTGACAGTACACACACACATACTTGCAGACATGCGTGCACACACACGGACAGGAACCAAAGTAATTAGTGAATAATGTACAGTCCAGTAAAATAACAATACACCACATTCATGGTCTCACGATTGAAGCCCCGCAAGGCCAGTCCAGGGATTTGGCAAATATGTTCCTGCCAAATTTTCCCTGGTTTTTATGGCAGGTTTATGTTACTTTTCTACAGCTATGAGCAGCTTTAACCGTGCCAATGGGGAGGCAATTTGCCTGCTTTGTTTATCATTAAAACAACTTGAAAACCATAGTAACAAAAATTGGTTTTCTGGTCGGGTACTACTCTACCCCTACATCTTAAAATCACAAGTGAGGCTTCTGAAATAATGTGCTTAATTTTGATCTTGTACGGTAACAAAGAAACATGTTTGCATATTTATTTGAGTTTTTTTTGGCGGATGGAATCGTAATCTATTCTTTATTTTCTGCTAATGTACTACATTGTTCATTTTTACACACTTGTTATGATGACGTCGTATATCTTTCTACAAACGCTCATCTAGAAGAAAGACGTGGGGAGATGTCAATACTCCCTCAGCCCTCAGCCCTCAGCCCTGACCGCGATCACGGTTTCCTCCCCTCCCCACACAGAAGCAATTGCCACGGTTAGCAAATAACACCAGCCCTTCAACTCACCGACCGCAGCAGTGCAAATGAACAGAAACCATGAGCCTCGCGGGGACAGTTAATACGACCCGATGTTAATGGAGCAGCGGTTGGCTGGCTGTATAACGGGCCCAAGTGTTGCATCTCAAACTGCTATAAAACTGCCTTTCCATCCGTCTCACACCGCGGCCGTCCCGTGGGACAGGTATGTCGCCTTCTCTCTGGCCGCGGCCGACCGTCCGCTTGCTTAGAAGCCGGTCTGCATTCCAGACTGGGACAAATTCTGGGTGACATCACTTGGGCGAGATGACTGAATACCTGGTGAAAATACCTGGAGATGACTGAATACCCAGGTCATCAGGATACTCAATGACTCTATGCAATACTAAGCCACCCATCTACATTCATCATTGCACATCCACATGCACACACTCACTTTAAACACTCACCTTTAACATTTACTTTACTTTAAACACTTTTTAACACTACACCATATTGTTGTCTGTTTATTACAAAAAGATATGTAGGCCTACTTACATCCGTCTCATTTTTGCATTAAAAAAACGTTTGCATCTTGTAACTCATTGTCTGTATTTTGTACTTTAGGTTGTACTTTAGTTTATTGTATATATTGTATATTTTGTATTGTGTTTATATTTGATTATTTTGACCTTTTTACTGTATGAAGCACATTCTCAATGGGCTCATAAAGAACCAAGCATTTAACTGTAATGTACATGTACTTTATACATGACAAATAAAACAACAGTGTCAGGAATATTATGGGTTGGATTCCCCATGCAGAACAGATCGCTAAATGCTGTCGCGTCCCTGGCGAAGACGGACAGGAGCACCTGGATTGGTCCCCGGGCGCGGCCCACGCCGTGTCTGCTCCTGGCTGCCCTTGGGAGGAAGGACGACGGGATGGGAAAAGTGACATTTCATCGGCGACTCAGTGCATGTGTGTGTTCCTGCGGGTCACCCATCTCGCATGTGTGTGTTAATCTGCATGACAAATAAAGACTTCTTCTTCATCATACCCAAGCGGCTCTGCATGGACAACAAATTTGCCATGAGCATCTATCAAGTCTGCGATCATTTACAGCATTTAATTATGCATCTTTTCGTACTCCTCCTAAGTTGTTGATCCGATTCTCACAAAACCTGCTGTGTGGCATCTAAGTCCTCAAATGTGTCATTTAGATATAGATATAGATATAGATATTTACTTATATGGTTCCGTGGATTCAGCCTGCTGCAGGAATAAAGGACCACACTGTAAAAAAACATAATCCTGTCAAAGTGATGAAACGGCAGCGGCAGAAAGCAGTGTTTTATTCAATCAGCTGGAGGAAGAGGAGGTGCAATAAAGCCTCACAAGGTCGCCTGTGTCTTGGCCGTAAACTCCTGCCAGGTCGAATAAACCCCATGCTTCGAATCCAGACAGAATCTGTAAAGAAAGACAATGAACTATGGTGTTGATAGCCATGCACCGGTGGCTGTCACGCAGGAATGTACCATGGCTATATAAACAAACGTGTAATGAATGAAACCCATGGGAACAGCTGCGCTGAGCTCCACTGCAACCTCACGGCAAATTTCTGAGGGCAGGCCAGGCAGCCGCCATGTTTCCATGCTCCCCCGCACTGTCAGAGGAACACACTTTGTGGCTGTGTTGTTGCTCTGTTACACGTGGGAAGCCTAGTCATCATGAGCAGGGGGTTGGGGAGTAAGGGATTACTGTACATTACTTCGATTACAGTAATCAGATTACAAGAAAATATAATTATTATATTATATCAATCATTATTATATTAATTAAAGAATAAATTAGTTACTGTAAAAAGAAAAGAAAAAAGAAGAAGAATAATAAACATCACAGAGGAAAAAAAAGGTGATCCTCTCGAACAGAGCATGTTTCTGTGATGCTTCTGTCTCGTGTGAGTGAACAAATCATTGTCACAAAGCCTTTGTAACGGTTTTAATGATTGTATTTGGTGTCCATGTACTGTGTTTGTCCATGTACTATAATTCCATGTCTGTAAAGTGCTTTGAGATACCTTATGTAAGGCACTATATAAAATAAATGTATTATTATTATTATTAAACCATAACTGACAACTGACCATACCAAATAAAAAATTGTGAAATCGTGTTTTTTGAAGACGTTTGCCATCAGTTCCATGTTTACATGGATTCATTGTAACAACTGACAATTGTTTAACATCTCCTATCCAGTCTCCGCTGGATATATATTTATATATATATATCATATATATTATTATTAAAAATGTTATATACACCAAGAACAATTTTTTTTATTTTTTTTATTATTATTATTATTATTATTATTATTATTATTATTATTATTATTATTATTATTATTATTATTATTATTATTATTATTATTATTATTATTATTATTATTATTATTATTATTATTATTATTATTATTATTATTATTATTATTATTATTATTATTATTATTATTATTATTATTATTATTATTATTATTATTATTATTATTATTATTATTATTATTATTATTATTATTATTATTATTATTATTATTATTATTATTATTATTATTATTATTATTATTATTATTATTATTATTATTATTATTATTATTATTATTATATATTTTTTCCAATTGTCTTTTGCATTTTTGTTATTTATTTGAATGTCTACTTTCTTGATTTTAATATTATTTTTCTAAATGTATATGTTGTATGTCCTCTCCAACAGTAACTCCATGTTCATGTTATTATGCCTCTGCAGAATTCTGTATCTGGTATTGTATGCAAGGCCAAGTTCATTATCTACATTGGCCTATATTACAGTAATTGGAATACAATTATTGTTCAACTGGATCTTCTATAGATTTACATACAACATAACTGAGAGTGATCCAATTAGATTACTTAATTTGACTATTCCAGCTGATTACATTACTGATTACTGTAATGTAGTGGATTAGAGTTTGAAACCTTCCCAACATTGGACATCGGACTGGCACGTGTGTGAGAGGACTGGTAGCTGACTCATTGGGGAATGGGTGATGGTTAGCAAGGTCCTGGCAACATGAACTGGGCAAAGAACATTACACTTGTAGATAATACACTCACACGCAACCTCATAAACAAACATATTAGATTAGATTAAAATGTATTGTCATTACAGTACAAGTACAGTACAACGAAAAGAGGTTTGGCATCCAACCAGAGTGCAATTGTAACAGTAAAGTGCAATAGTAATATACAATGTACAGGTGATTAAACTGGGTGTAAAATATATAAATTAGTATTACTGAGTAATAGTGCTAATCAGATGTATGTACAGTATATAGTTGTAGTATTCATATGTACATTAATATGTACATGTAATGTGCACACACACACTGAGATGTATACACATACACATTCATATGCATACATACACTACAGTACACACACACATACATGAATAATTCAGTTATTTCCACACACTATTTCCTTGCCTTTCCCCATTGAAAGATGCTTTTTAAAAGGTTACTGCAAATAGCCTCTACAGGTAGTAGAGGTGCCATACCTGAAAAACAGGAGACTGTGGAGTGTTGCAATATTGAACACGTCCTCAGAATCAGTCTCTCTTTCTTCTCTTGCACTATTTATTCTGCTGATAGTTGATATACGTGACCCAAGGGCAGAATGCATGGTTTCACAGCGGCAGAGGCAAGGCACGGCTGTCGGCTTCCATGTATAGGATTAGATCTTGACAACCTCTCAATCAGCCAACAATCATATTTCCAGGCTGGAAGAGGACTGGTTTATGAGATCATCTGGATCTTGTGCAACATTGGTCTGTCGTGAGAGCGCGGGGACATGATAGACAGTTGCTATGAGAAAGTGGCAGTGCACTGTGCTCTAGATAAACACTGATGTTCACAGAGGAGAGAAGGGAATGCTGGGAGTGTGAATGGTATCTATGTCTACAATAGGCGACACCTATTGTGGTATGGTGTGGTGTGATATGGTGTGATGTGGTGTGGTGTGATGTGGTGTGGTGTGGCGTGATGTGGTGTGGTGATGGTGAGGTGAGGTGTGGTGTGGTGAGGTGAGGTGATGTGTGGTGTGGTGTGGTGTGGTGTGGTGAGGTGAGGTGAGGTGTGGTGTGGTGAGGTGAGGTGAGGTGTGGTGTGGTGTGGTGTGGTGAGGTGAGGTGAGGTGAGGTGAGGTGAGGTGTGGTGAGGTGTGGTGTGGTGAGGTGTGGTGTGGTGAGGTGTATTGTGGTGTGGTGAGGTGTGGTGTGGTGTGGTGAGGTGTGGTGTGGTGAGGTGTATTGTGGTGTGGTGAGGTGTGGTGTGGTGTGGTGAGGTGTGGTGTGGTGAGGTGTATTGTGGTGTGGTGAGGTGTGGTGTGGTGAGGTGTGGTGTGGTGTGGTGAGGTGTGGTGTGGTGAGGTGTGGTGTGAGGTGGTGTGGTGTGGTGTGGTGAGGTGTGGTGTGGTGTGGTGAGGTGTATTGTGGTGTGGTGTGGTGTGGTGTGATATGGTGTGGTGTGGTGAGGTGTGGTGTGGTGAGGTGTGGTGTGGTGTGGTGTGGTGAGGTGTGGTGTGGTGAGGTGTGGTGTGGTGTGATGTGGTGTGGTGTGGTGTGGCGTGATGTGGTGTGGTGAGGTGAGGTGTGGTGTGGTGAGGTGAGGTGTGGTGTGGTGTGGTGTGGTGAGGTGAGGTGAGGTGTGGTGAGGTGAGGTGTGGTGAGGTGTGGTGTGAGGTGGTGTGGTGTGGTGTGGTGTGGTGAGGTGAGGTGTGGTGTGGTGTGGTGAGGTGTATTGTGGTGTGGTGTGGTGGTGTGGTGTGGTGTGATATGGTGTGGTGTGGTGAGGTGAGGTGTGGTGTGGTGTGGTGAGGTGTGGTGTGGTGTGGTGTGGTGTGGCGTGATGTGGTGTGGTGATGGTGAGGGGAGGTGTGGTGTGGTGAGGTGAGGTGAGGTGTGGTGAGGTGAGGTGAGGTGAGGTGAGGTGAGGTGAGGTGAGGTGTGGTGAGGTGAGGTGAGGTGTGGTGTGGTGAGGTGAGGTGAGGTGTGGTGAGGTGAGGTGAGGTGAGGTGAGGTGAGGTGAGGTGTGGTGTGGTGAGGTGAGGTGAGGTGAGGTGTGGTGAGGTGAGGTGAGGTGTGGTGAGGTGAGGTGTGGTGTGGTGTGAGGTGTGGTGTGGTGAGGTGAGGTGAGGTGTGGTGTGGTGAGGTGAGGTGTGGTGAGGTGAGGTGTGGTGTGGTGTGAGGTGAGGTGTGGTGAGGTGAGGTGAGGTGTGGTGTGGTGAGGTGAGGTGAGGTGAGGTGTGGTGAGGTGAGGTGAGGTGTGGTGAGGTGAGGTGTGGTGTGGTGTGAGGTGTGGTGTGGTGAGGTGTGGTGAGGTGAGGTGAGGTGTGGTGTGGTGTGGTATGGTGAGGTGTGGTGTGGTGTGGTGAGGTGAGGTGTGGTGTGGTGTGGTGAGGTGTGGTGAGGTGTGGTGTGGTGAGGTGAGGTGTGGTGTGGTGTGGTGAGGTGTGGTGTGGTGAGGTGAGGTGTGGTGTGGTGGTGTGGTGTGTGGTGTGAGGTGGTGAGGTGAGGTGTATTGTGGTGTGGTGTGGTGAGGTGTGGTGTGGTGTGGTGTGGTGAGGTGTGGTGAGGTGTGGTGTGGTATGGTGTGGTGTGGTGAGGTGTGGTGTGGTGTGGTGAGGTGTATTGTGGTGTGGTGAGGTGAGGTGAGGTGAGGTGAGGTGTGGTGTGGTGTGGTGAGGTGAGGTGTGGTGAGGTGTGGTGTGGTGTGGTGAGGTGTGGTGTGGTGTGGTGGTGTGGTGTGGTGAGGTGTATTGTGGTGTGGTGTGGTGTGGTGTGATGTGGTGTGGTGTGGTGTGGTGTGGCGTGATGTGGTGAGGTGAGGTGTGGGGTGGTGAGGTGAGGTGTGGTGTGGTGTGGTGTGGTGTGGTGTGGTGAGGTGAGGTGAGGTGAGGTGAGGTGGGGTGTGGTGAGGTGTGGTGTGGTGTGGTGAGGTGAGGTGTGGTGAGGTGTGGTGTGGTGAGGTGTATTGTGGTGTGGTGTGGTGGTGTGGTGAGGTGTGGTGTGGTGAGGGGAGGTGGGATGTGGTGAGGTGTGGTGTGGTGTGGTGAGGTGTGGTGAGGTGAGGTGTGGTGTATTGTGGTGTGGTGAGGTGAGGTGTGGTGAGGTGTGGTGTGGTGTGGTGTTGTGTGGTGAGGTGAGGTGTGGTGTGGTGTGGTGAGGTGAGGTGAGGTGTGGTGTGGTGAGGTGTGGTGAGGTGAGGTGTGGTGTGGTGTGGTATGGTGAGGTGTGGTGTGGTGTGGTGTGGTGAGGTGAGGTGAGGTGAGGTGTGGTGTGGTGAGGTGTGGTGTGGTGTGGTGAGGTGTGGTGTGGTGAGGTGAGGTGTGGTGTGGTGTGGTGGTGTGGTGTGTGGTGTGAGGTGGTGAGGTGAGGTGTATTGTGGTGGTGTGGTGTGGTGAGGTGTGGTGTGGTGGTGTGGTGTGTGGTGTGGTGTGGTGTGGTGGTGTGGTGTGTGGTGTGAGGTGGTGAGGTGAGGTGTATTGTGGTGGTGTGGTGTGTGGTGTGGTGTGGTGTGGTGTGGTGAGGTGTGGTGTGGTGGTGTGGTGTGGTGTGTGGTGTGGTGTGGTGAGGTGTGGTGGTGTGTGGTGTGGTGAGGTGTGGTGAGGTGTATTGTGATATGGTGTGGTGTGGTGAGGTGTGGTGTGGTGAGGTGAGGTGTGGTGTGGTGAGGTGTGGTGTGGTGAGCTGTATTGTGGTGTGGTGAGGTGTGGTGAGGTGAGGTGTGGTGTATTGTGGTGAGGTCAGGTGTGGTGTGGTGTGGTGTGGTGTGGTGAGGTGAGGTGTGGTGAGGTGAGGTGTGGTGAGGTGAGCTGTATTGTGGTGTGGTGTGGTGTGGTGAGGTGAGCTGTATTGTATTGTGGTGTGGTGTGGTGAGGTGAGGTGTATTGTGGTGTGGTGGGGTGGGGTGTGGTAAGGTGAGGTGTATTGTGGTGTGGTGTGGTGTGGTGTGGTGTGGTGGGGTGTGGTGTGGTGAGGTGAGGTGTATTGTGGTGTGGTGTGATAAGGCCGCAGCATGCCTATAGATTATATCACCATAGTCCAAGACTGATAAGTAAACTGCTTCCACAATTCTTGTCTCATCACATTCATTTCTATCCAAACCAATACTAGCTAATCCTTTTAAGAGCAAGTGATGATCGACTGTATCAAAAGCTTTTGACAGATCAATAAAGAGGTCAGCACAGTGTTTCCTCTTTTCTGTACAGTATGCTGATATTATATCATTAGTAACTATGAGATGGCTGATAATGTGCTATGGTTGGCTCTGAATCCAGATTGGTGTGGGCTTAGTATTAAGTGATTTGAAAGAAAGGACTTCAATTGATTATTCACTCAAGATTCCGGACTAAGCAGGGTAACTTAGAGATAAGACAGTAATTATTTAAATAATCTCTAACACCACCTTTATGCAACAGAATCACATGGGCATTTCCAAACACTAGGAAATCGTCCCATTGAAATATAAATGTAAAAAATATGCGTCAATTGCTCAGTAATTAAAGCAGCCAGTTTTAGAAAAAAAAATAGTCCAAATGATCCTCACCGGTAGAGGTCCTGGGATCTATGGATTGGAGTGTCTAATACTTCATCATGTGAAAAGGGACAAAGTGAGAATTGCGGGGTGTGATCCACAGGACTCACACAATCAGTGTCTATATCAATATTAACATCAACAGAAAGAAGTCCGATATTATTCTCTATCAAAACAGCTGCCCAGCAACTGCAAAGTGCTTATCAATTGCAAGACCAATTTAATTCTGTCTAGAAATAACACAACCGTCAACACTAATATGAGCGGATAGTGAATTAGAGGTCTTGTTTTTCTTTAAGTTAACTGCTTTTTCAAAACTGAGCCGGGTTTGTGTCGAAACTTGTAATTAGATCTAAATAGTAAACAGATTTAGCTTTTCTCATAGCTGTGGTCCATCTGTTTCTGAGCTGTTTGAAGGCAACCAGTGATGGGGATCACCTGAGCATCTAGCATGCAACCAGGCCTTATTCCTGTCATTAAACAGAGCTATCAGCGCATGTGAGAACCAGGGTGTTATTCGATCTTTAATTCTGAGTCTCAGGAGCATGTTTATCGAGGTCACGGGTCACTTTAACAACGGTGGACTCCGCTGTGCAGTGGATATTGCTATGGATAATATCATTCATGAAAGCTTGTTCATTCAAATATTTTTAAATCTGAGCTCATGAAAATTGAATGTGGGGTATCGCAAAGTTCGGTTTTGGGGCCCAAACTCGTTATTTTATATATTAATGATATTTGTGATGTTTCAAAACTATTACAGTTTGTCTTGTTTGTTGATGATACCAATCTTTTTGCCTCTGGAAATAATTTAAAGGAACTAGCTGAATATATTGTGTATGAAATGACAAAGGTAAAGAAATGGTTTGATGTAAATAAGCTATCACTGAATCTGAAAAAAATGAAATTTATGATTTTTGGCAATCGAAAACTAGATGAAAATATAGTACTGACCATAGATGGAGTTGATATAGAGAGAGTTAATGAATTTCGTTTTCTTGGTGTGATTATGGATGATAAATTAACATGGAAATCGCACATAGCACACGTTAAAAAAAAGATGTCCAAGAGTATTTTTGTTATGAATAAAGTAAAGGATGTGTTAGAGTATGAGGCAATGAGAACACTCTACTGTTCACTCATCTCACCTTATATCAGTTATTGTGTTGAAGTATGGGGGAATACTTATGAGACCAATATAAAACCATTATACTACAGAAGAGGGCTGTAAGAATCACACAAAGTGAGTTATCGAGAAAACACAAATACATTATTTATTAAATCTAGAATAATTTAACTTGAAGACATGGTTAAGTTTCAAACAATGTTAATTATGTTTAGGGCAAGAAATAATATGCTGCCAGAAAAACTACAAAATCTTTTTCATTTAGAAAGTGAGTTTAGTAGGAGAAAATACAATTTTAAACATCAGTTTGCACGTACCACACTTAAACAGATGTGTCCTTCAGTTATTGGTGTAAAGTTGTGGAATTCTCTCCATAGCGAGCTTAAGGGATGTAATAGTGTTTATCAATTCAATTATAAAAAAAAAAATGTAGTCAGTATGAAAATCAAATGTGATCTTAATAGTGAGATTTTTATTATTTTTTTTCTCTTTCTTTTATTCATTATTCTTTATTATTATTATTATTATTATTATTATTATTATTATTATTATTATTATTATTATTATTATTATTATTATTATTATTATTATTATTATTATTATTATTATTATTATTATTATTATTATTATTATTATTATTATTATTATTATTATTATTATTATTATTATTAAAATTGTTCTTGTTTAACTGTGGATTGTGTGTTTTTTGTATAATGGTATAAATTATTATTTGTGTAAATTAGGTTGTACGCCGACCATTAAGTAAATACTTGTTTAGTTTAGGAATAAGGGGCAGGTAACTATAAGATTTATTCTTCTTCCTGCTCCTTTTGTCCATGGAATGATATTTATGATTGTGTAATGAAGAAACTCTGATTGTATGATTCCATGTGGCAAATAAAAACTCTGAACTGAACTGAAATTGTGTGACCTAGTTGTTTTTTTCCGCACTCCACACATGCAGTATAGGACAGTGATCACAGTGGCTCAGGAGGTAGAGTAGTTGTCTGGTAGTTGGAAGGTTCCCGCTCCTCCCGGGCAGCGTGTCGAAGTTTCC
Source organism: Notolepis coatsorum (assembly GCF_963971535.1). Classification (NCBI taxonomy): domain Eukaryota; kingdom Metazoa; phylum Chordata; class Actinopteri; order Aulopiformes; family Paralepididae; genus Notolepis; species Notolepis coatsorum. Next base: position 182,202,806 of record NC_140169.1, read on the forward strand.
TTGAGCAAGACACTTAACCCCTAATTGCTCCAGATGAGCAGGTTGGCACCTTGCATGGTTGCCTCCACCATCGGTGTGTGAATGTGTAAGTGAATGGGTGAATGTGAGGAACAAAATTGTAAAGCGCTTTAGATAAAAGCGCTATGTAAATGCACTATTTACGATTACTTTTTACTAGTGCTGTCAGGCGATAAAAAAAATGTATCTAATTAATTACAGGATTTGTAATTAATTAATCTAATTAATCGCATTTTAATCACATAACCATTTTAGGCCTGATATTCTATAATCATATTTCAAATTGCATGTGTCCGGATGGCAGAATTCACTACTGTATCTACAAAACCTTCTGTTTAATCATCTTCCATTTATTCATTTGCTTAGATTTTTCAGGTCTGGTCAATTTTAGCATGGTGTTATTCACAGTCAAAGATAAAAAAAAATTGAATTGATATTCTCATTTGGTTCATTACAATTTACTCAAGCCTAGTAACAGACACAGTATTTCTGACACTGGGAATACATTCCCTGAGATCCATAGATGTCCCTAGAATCAGATACCAAGAACATGCAAATGGACCATATTAAAAAAAAGTCTGTAAATGTATGTTAACAGAATTCGGCTATAGGGCGACAATAATGTGGTCAATAGGCATGGTTTCTATCTTGAGCCTGAACTGGCGTGGTTTCTTTTTATTCACATGGAAAGAGCAGCAGTAACGTACATGTTCTTCTCTCACTGAGAGACATTGGGGGAGAGAACGAAGTGGGAGTATACCTTTGCTTTTATACTCGCCACAAGGTGGAGTACCTGGGTGGCTCCGCCTAGAGCGCCCTCTAGTGGGAACAGATATATATGCAACTAGACAGTCACTGGTGGAGACAATTATATATGCAGGTAAACAGTCACTAGTGTAAACAGCCATATGTACAGTTAGACAGTTACTAACAATCCTACACAGAGCCTCTGATCTCAACACTCCCACTTAGGTTGCATTAGCATACTGGCTGACTTCTGGGAAAAATATTTAACAAAGGAAATAATATAATCCCAAAAACATCCATAGGGTATGACAGTCAATATCTTCACATTAAACATGACGTTTGCAAATCCCTTAAATTTGTATTTGAAACAGGCTCTCTCATAGTATCTATTACTCTGTCGTCCATTGGACAGTAAACCGGTGTCATTCTTTCTTATCTGATGACATACCTGATGAGATGATATTATTTATAATGACATGTTTACATCTATATTGACATATTGGGTTCCTAGTAATCACAATGGTCCCCTGGTTGTCCTCATAAACAACAGTCTCCATATATACACAATGTTCATAATTTTAAACGGTTTTGACAGAACGCCCATTCTTCAAAAACACCATATTCGGTATAGAGGATACATTTCAATTACCTACTGCATTTTAAGCAATACCTTCATAACCTTATCTTCATCACTTCGAGCAGTTGCTCTAGATAAACACATTTTGCATTGTCATAGCTAGAAACATATACTCAACTCCACAGGCTGATAGTATCACTGTAGGGCTACATCTGCTCCTCCCTCCCCATCAACCTGGACCCCCTGCAATTTGCATACCGCCCCAACAGGTCCACAGAGGACGCCATAGCCCATGTGCTGCACACAGCAGCATCACACCTGGACAAGAGGAAGGGGAACTATGTGAGAATGCTATTCATCGACTACAGCTCGGCATTCAATACCATAGTCCCCTCCAAACTCATAGCCAAGCTCAGGGACCTGGGCTTGAACTATGACCTCTGCCAGTGGGTCTTGGACTTCCTGACGGGCAGACCCCAGGTGGTGAGAGCAGGCAACTGCACCTCCTCATCCATCACCCTCAACATAGGGGCCCCCCAGGGCTGTGTTCTGAGTCCCCTCCTCTACTCCCTGTACACACACGACTGTGTGGCTCAGCGGAGTAACAACACAATCATCAAATTAGCTGACGACACAGTAGTGGTGGGCCTGATCTCTGCAAACGACGAGAGGGCCTACCTGGAAGAGGTCAAGGTCCTGGCGGGATGGTGCCAGGAGAACAGCCTCTCCCTGAACGTCAGCAAAACAAAGGAGATGATTGTGGACTTTAGGAGGTCGGGGGTCAAGGACTACAGCCCCCTCAGCATCGACGGGGCACCGGTTGAGAGAGTGAACAGTTTTAAGTACCTCGGAGCCCACATATCCGAGGACTTGACATGGACCACACACATTGACAGTGTTGTGAAGAAGGCACGACAACGCCTCTACTTCCTCAGGCGCCTAAGGAAGTTCCAAGTCAGTCAGAAGATCCTTAAGAACTTCTACTCATGTACAATAGAGAGCATCCTGACTGGCAACATCACCTCCTGGTTTGGGAATAGCACTGCACAAGACCGAAGCAGACTACAAAGAGTGACACATTCAGCCAAACGGACAATTGGAGGGGGGCTCCCCACCAGGGGTAAGGCTAAGACAATCATCAAGGACTCCAGCCACCCGAACAACTGCCTCTTTGAACTGCTGCGGTCAGGCAAGCGATACCGGAGTCTCAAGGCGAGCACAGAAAGACTCAGAAGAAGCTTCTATCCCCAGGCCATCAGGCTGCTCAACGAACAATAAACACTATACAACAACCATCAAATGCACACATCCACACGCACACACATCCACACGCACACACTCACTTTAAACAAACAACACACTGCAGCACCCACTCTCCACACTTTAGATCACCTAAACACACTTTATATTTATTGGTAAAGGATTTGCACTACAACTCGTACACCTTACTGTAAATTGTACCTAAATTGTACCTCATCCCATTTCTGCTTTGCACTATATAGTATTGTATATTAGTACACTGCATAGTATATTGTATATTATATGGTAACTCAGTTACTTCTATTCTGCATCGAACATTGTACATATGTCTGTACTGAACACTGTGACGTCTATTTTTTACTTCTATTTTACATGCTACTATTTTATTTCATACTTATCTTGTCTAGCACAGTCTCTGGAGCGTAACAGTAAGAAGCATTTTTGTACTTCTGTATGACAACTATTAAAGAACTTGAACTTGAACTTGGCTCTAAGCCCTTAAACCTTTGTTGTCTTTTCTGAAACACCGCTGTCCGTCTGCAGCACCTCTGGGATAACGAAAAACATATTTTTGACATAGTTCAATGATTCTCTGTGGGGTCAACAAAAATACTATGACACTCTTACTCACTACAGAACATAGGTCAGGGTGAGTACAGGTTGTCCAACAGAATGAAGCTACCCACAGTTTATCTATACATTTCTTTCTTCAGTCAAAAACATCTCAGGACCTTTTCCCACATATCTCATCTGGGATATTTTTACACAGTTGGCAGACTGTTCGAAGTCCATACCTATAAAATGGTTTAACCTGCCTAGGTCTTTCTTTTGTGGTCTGGAGCGATGATCAAATCCTCCACTTCTGTATTTTAAACATAGATCTTCTTTTGTATTTAAACATTGAATCACCTCTGTACTTTAACATTGTAAACCACCCACCTCTGTACTTAAACATGGGGTTAAACATAAGATCCATTTCAGTATTTTAAACCTGGTAACTCATCCACCTCTGTACTTAAACATGGGACCAAACATATGGCTCATTTCTTCAGCATTTAATACATTTTCTATGAACCATTCTTTGTATTTACCGTGGTCTTCAGTACCCTCCTGGATCGAATACAACCATTTCCCTCCCACTGTCTGTCTGTCCTCTGGTAACTTGGTTGAATACACCCATTTTCCTCCCACTGTATGTCTGCCCTCTTCGGGGGACAATGTGGCCTCCTTAAAGGTCGGGTTTACCCCACTGACTACCCTGTAGTAGTACTCAACGGGGGTAGGTGTATTGTCCTCCTCGTCACTCCCTTTCCTGGCATAGTCTGGCAGATATTCTGGGGGTTTGTGTTCCCTTGGGGAATACCTCCCACTGCTTGGGGCACTTGACGTCACCCTCAGGTGCTCCTCGTCATCGCCCTCTGGGGGTTGTTGATTTGATTTTGATTTTTTGATTTTATTACGGATCCCCATTAGCTGGTGCCATGGCAACCAGCTAATCTTCCTGGGGTCCACACAAAAAACATACAAAAACAATTATTGCAAAACAGAATTATTAAAAGCCAGTACTCAACATACAATACACAATGAAACTAACAATTAAGATAGCTAAAATTACATGCAAGCAAAGAAACAGAAAACAAAAAAAACAAAACAAAACAAAATACAAAATACAGTGTTAAATACAATTTAAGATTGTTTTTTAAATTGAGTATTTTTAAGAATTGCTTTTAGAATGCTCATCAATGTTACTAATTATTAAAAGCCAGTACTCAACATACAATACACAATGAAACTAACTGTCTGTCTGCACAACTGTACTAAGTACACTGGGGTGATGTGTTTCTGTTTCTACACACCTTGCTCTGGAGTCCAGCTCTGGCTCCTCTGTCTGTGTCTCGCTCTCACAGGTTGTCTTTGTGACAAACTTGACTAGCATGTGTTTCTGCACTCTCCCGTTACCGGGGTGATAAACTAGGAAAGCAGGACTTCCTCTGTCGTGTCCTACAAAAAATCCTTTTACATCCTTGGACTTGGGTTTTCCCCTGTCCTGCAGGTACGCATAACACACTGATCCAAATCGGTGCATTCTGGCTAGATTACACTTCTTTCCTGTCAACGCTGTATACGGGGTGAATGAATGAATGAATTAATGAATGAATTAATGAATTAATGAATTAATGAATGAATGAAAACTTTATTTAACAGATTGCAGAATGGGTACAATACAGTACGGCTCAATACATACAATTGTTAAGGGGATGCAGACCTGAGAAAGACGTTTGTCTTGTTTCCATCAGGGTCCCCCATTTTCAATTCATATAGGGTGGTGCCCGAGTGCTTATTAAAGCACCTGTTTCTGGTGTAAGCGGCTTCTTGCACAGCATAATGCCACAGGCTCTTTGGTAAGTTACTATCTGCTAGCTTACACCTAGCCATTTCGAAAAGGGTGTGCCATTCCCTCTCTGCCACCCCGCTCTGGTGTGTGGGATATGGACGTGACGTCTCGTGTCTTATCTTATACCTTCTCAACAGTGATTGGAACTCTCTGTTTGTGAACTCGGTTTCGTGGTCGGACCTCAAACATCTTACTGTACCATAAGGGGCTACGTCTGCCAGGAATTTTTCTGTGGCCTGGAGTGTGTCACTCTTTTCTTTGATAAAGTAAACAAACACTGCCCCTGTACACACGTCTGTAAAAGACTGTACATATCTAAAACATCCTATGGACTCGTTGCTTACTGGGCCTGCTAGGTCCATGTCAACTAGTGCAAGTGGTACCCTTACTCTGTCTGTGGGATTTCTGTATCTCGGTTGGGTAAACTTCCCCATTTTGCACATTGCACAATTTTTGTCAGGTCTACGCTTCTCCCCTTCAATGTGCATGCCCTCTGACACTCCTTGCAGTTTCAGTAAATCCTCGTAATTACAATGACCCATAATCTCGTGCCATGTCTGAATATTGTGACGGGCCGTCCCGCTACACACATCATCATTATCATTACACTGGTCGTTGTCATTACACTCCGTTTTCAGATCAAATATTCTCTGGTACATCTTTATGTCAAACCGGGTACCGTCAGGTTCTACAAGAAAATGTTTACCTTTATCGAAGAATACCTTGGCGCTGCTTGCAGTAGCAGCTATTACAGAGAATAGTCCTTGTGGGAACGATGGTACGTATAGAGCAGACCTGGGCATTGTACGGCTCGCGGGCCGGATACGGGCCGCGGGATGATTCTGACCGGCCCGCGAAAGATTACATGATAATATATATATATATATATATATATATATATATATATATTTTTTTTCATGTCAACGTTCACACGCACAATATACGCTTACCTAGGATTTGACTTGATTCAACAACAAAGCAGTCGGGGCAAGCCGAAAACGGTCGAAAGTGTGGTTATTTGAAGTTTGGATTTCTTTTTTCACAACTGAGGTAGGTAGATAAAAAATTTTGAGACTAAAGTACAGAAAAAAGGTACCGTTGGGTACCGATATCGATTCACAGGCACCGGTACCGTATCGCTTCAAATGTGAACGGTACCCATCCCTACTGAACACACAACTGCAAGGCAAGGGCATTTTTGCTCATGAAATGCATAGCCATGTGAAAGCCTTCATGACAAAGTTGCAATTAATTTCAAGGCAACTAGGCAGCAACAATCTCAAACACATGAAAACCCTGAAAGAAGTCAAACCATCAGCTGATCACCGGCACAGGTACTCATCCATGTTGGGAGCACTGCATGATGAATTTTCAAGGCGTTTTCAAGATTTCAAAAAGGTTGAGGATGAAATGCAGCTGGTTTCCTCTCCCTTTACCTGCAGTGTTGATAGTGCACCCACTGATTGACCTCATTGACCTGCAGTCTGATTCACTACTGAAAGAGCACTTTAAGTCAGCATCACTGCTAGAGTTCTACTCTGCTCTCAAGGAGGAGAACTTTCCAAACATGAGGAGACATGCTCAGAAGATGTTGGTTCTCTTTGGATCCACCTGTGAACAGACATTCTCAGTCATGACGTTTACCAAGTCCAGGTACAGATCCTCTCTCACTGATGAACATCTGGCAGCTGTGCTTCGCATCTCCACCTCAGACATGCAACCTGACTTTGATGGACTTGTTAAAGCTCAACAGAGACTGGATTTATCACACTGAATAAAAAAAAAAAGAGCTGAAGAACACTAAAATGTGGAAATATAACAAGTGAAATGGGACACTTGATATTTTTTTTTCTTTTTTTTGCACAGTTCTGAAAACATTAAATGTTTAATATAGGCATGTAAAGTAAAAAAGGCTACTGAGACACTTTTCTTTACACAGTTCAGTGACATGTCTTGTTTATTTTGGCTATAAGATGATGTGATGTCTTTAGAAAGCTAAGAAAATCCTTGTTTCAATAGTATATGAAACTCAAAATAATAACTTTATTTGTATAGCACTTTTTCACACATGCCCGTTGTTATTAATGTTTCACATTTTGTTTATCATTTTGGAAATAAATTCTATTTGAATAAATGATATTTTTGAAAGCTAACCTCACCTTTTAATAGCCAAATAATAACATACACTCTTACCAGGGGTCAAAACAATGCCATTTACTGCTTTTTATATAGAAATAAAATGTATATTATGCATAATTGAGTTTGGAATTTTGGCCCGGCCCTCCAACATATTTTCAGTTGCTCATTCGGCCCCCCGGGAAAAATAATTGCCCACCCCTGGTATAGAGCGTTCTTTAGCGTCACCGTACGCCGGCGCCCCTTGCTGTCCGTGAGGCATACCTGTGCGTCTCCCCTCTCTTGTGCCAATCCGTAAATGCGTCTACTGTCCGCCAGCTCCATGCAGTGCCTCTCCGGGTGGAAAGTGTTGTCAAAGTTTTTGAACCGACCCCTGTCGTTGATGACATGGGACGACACTCCAAAAGCGCAGTCTTCTTGTCCCGTTATCCTCCGGGCATCGTCTCGACTCGCCTCACGTCGATCGTCGCCGCCATCGATTCTCCGGGCGTCGTCTCGATTCATCTCACGACGATAGTCGCCGCCGTCGTGTCCGCTGTCGTCATCCTGTCCACAGCCGTTATCTTGTCCGTAGTCGCCATTTTGTCCGTGGCCTCCGTCTCATCTGTAGTCGCCATTTTGTCCGTGGCCTTCGTTTCGTCTGTAGCCGCCATTTTGTCCGTGGCCTTCGCCTCGTCTGTAGCTGCCATTTTGTCCGTGGCCTCCGTCTCATTCATGGCCGTCGTCTCGTCCGTAGCCGCCATCTTGTCCATGCGCGTATCGCACGCTCTGGTTGTGTTTCTTCATGCACGCTCTGTCTGTGTGCCCCGTGGATTTGCAGAAGCTACACCAGACAGTCTTTGTGCATTCGCTTCTCCGATGGCCTTTATCTCCGCATCGCCAACGCGCCAGTTCCGTCGTGGTCCTGGTTCTCTCTCTTGCCGTCGCTCGGGCCTTTAGCACCCTCTCCCCCTCCTCCGCGGCGGCTGGGTGGGTGTCTTCTGAGGCCTCAAAGTTCCTTAACTTAGCCTTGAATTGTCCCAACGTAATGTCCGTTGAACCGTGTGTTACCAGGAGTGTGAACGGTTTGTACAGCTCCGGTAGTCCTCTCATTATCATCGCCATCATTAGCCCATCGCTTGGTGCTTCTACGGCACTCCTCAGTGGCGTCGTGATTTGCTCTGCTCTGTTGACGTATTCGGTCACGGTTTCGGTGGTCCCCTTCCTCAGGCCCGTTAGTGCTGTGTAGAGGGCCACGACTCTGGGTCTTCCTTGCCCGATGAAATGCTCTCTCAATACCGCCAGGCTTTCTCGGCCTCTGTCTTTAGTGTCGCGGAATATCAGCCCCAGGCTGGTGTCGTCGAGCATCGGCGCTAACTCACAGTACGCGCTTGCGTTCCGCTGGTCGTCCAGGGCTTGCTCTTCCGCTGTCAGTTCTCCGGTGGGGGCCCCCAGGATCGTCTCCTTCAGCCCCGCCCCGTGCATGCAGCACAGCATGTGCTCTTCCCAGAGCTCGTAGTTCTCTGCTTTTCCATTGAATGTCGGCCATTTGCCTCTTCTCTTGTTTTCCATCCTCTTCGTTAATGGTATGCTTAGCTTTCGCTCTTGTTGGCCTATCCACGCGGTGCTCCCAGCACTATCCTAGCCTATACTTCAGCTAAGCTTGCTACAGTACCTCCACTATTTCGCACCAGCGTTATCTGGGCCCATAACCTGTTAACAGAATTCGGCTATAGGGCGACAATAATGTGGTCAAGAGGCATGGTTTCTATCTTGAGCCTGAACTGGCGTGGTTTCTTTTTATTCACATGGAAAGAGCAGCAGTAACGTACATGTTCTTCTCTCACTGAGAGACATTGGGGGAGAGAACGAAATGGGAGTATACCTTTGCTTTTATACTTGCCTCAAGGTAGAGTACCTGGTGGGAACAGATATATATGCAACTAGACAGTCACTGGTGGAGACAATTATATATGCAGGTAAACAGTTACTAGTGTAAACAGCCATATGTACAGTTAGACAGTTACTAACAATCCTACACAGAGCCTCTGATCTCAACAATGTATATTCTATGTTATTATGGAATGAATGATTTAAAAAATAAAAATAAAATTTAAAATTCTTATTAATTTTGAGTTAATTTTCATAACGTGATAATTTGCTGTGTCATTAATTAATCTAATTCACACGATAAACTGACAGCCCTACTTTTTACTATTCAGTATAGACCTGTCAGTGTTCCCATTATATCTAAAGTGGTAGAGAAAGTGGTTGTCAATTTTCCACTTGAACATTGGTCATCATCCCCTTCATCCAATATAGTTTGGATATATTATTCAAAGGAAACTTTTATTTTGTAGAGGAAATTAAAACATGCTGGACAAAGGATGGTTATAGCCCTATGCATTGATCTGAAGAAAGCTTTTAATGTAGTCTACCATAGTGTTTTATCTAAAATGATCAACTCTATCATAACACATCAGCAAATACAATGAATAATACTTGAATAATAGACAACACTGTACTAATCAATGGACATCTATCCTCATTTTCAGAGTGCTCTATTGGGGTTTCACAAGGTTCTATCTTAGGCCCACTTTTGTTCAGCGTATGTAGATGACACTGTCATCTATGATACGCTAAATCAAACTACATCCTTACTCACGTTATTAACAATGGAAGAAATAGTGGACTGGCTGAATCATTCTTGTCCGACACTTGTATCCAAAACTGTTCGTATGTTTTTCTCCATCTGAAGTAAAAGTGACACTATTTGAAATCAAATGAGTACAGATGCAGCACTGTTGTACATGCACTCTGATACTCTCACATATCTGTCATACTGTGTCACACCTTGGTCTCAGGCAAATAATACAACAATACAACCAATTCATAATTTATATAAACAAACACTAAAGGTAACGGATCATACAAAATTGTATTCCTACCACCATTGCAATATTATTCCGAAATATAATACAGTTTGTAACAACTTGCAATATTGGCACAAGGCCAACAAGAGCTTCCGCTAGAGGGGACTGTTACGTCAAATCTCAGCCCACAAAGTTTAGCCAGACTGCCTTCTCACGTTGTGGAACACCTCGCCGACTACTATCAGAGAGTGCAGCACATTAAGAAACTTCTAAATCTTGCTTAAAAGAAACTGTCTGAAAGAAAACCAGTATTGCAGTCATTAGAGTTCTGTATCATAATGGCTCCGCTCGGCATCACTACTGCACTGTACCTCGCACGTGCACGCGCACTGAATAAAGACCACAATGCACCTTTATATCCCAATATTCGTCTGACTACACCCCTATCAGCTTACCTACATAAGCAGGGGTGGGGCCACATACTCGCCTCCTTCTTCGCTTTCACCACAAGGAAGTGCCTTCGGTAGATCCCCACTTGACGATGTTGTTAGTAGGAGAAAGTTGGAAAACAAGAGATACGTTGACATCATCATTCTCTCACTATTTTTCGAGAAAATACGGCGATATTGTCTTCGTACTGGAGTGTCTGGAAGATGATGATCATTCTACACCTCTGCCGGTTTTTTCGTATTGGGAGTTCACGCAGCTACATGCCTCCCAACTGCAGTCCTCCTTGCTGCGGCTGGATGGGGTAAAACCCTCCAGCGACACAGCTGGACTGTAGGACGCACCGCTGTTGTGAGAAGCGGTGGGTTCCAGGTTTGGTGAGTAATGTTTGCTTGCGAGCACCACTTGTCTGTTAGTGCTATGGGGGCTAGCTGACAATGTTTACGAAAACTGGCCCCAGATTAGGGTCCTTTGTTCAGCCTTTTTAGGCGACGGCGGAGGATCTTGGTTTGAAGCCCATTATAGTAACTAGTGGGCCACGACCAGTAGAACTGGTGATCCCAGGATCTCTGGACGCGTGGGTACTTCTCTGTCACCGTATAGGCCCGTCTTTCATATGCAAATGAGAGTATACCCTAAACGAGGAAATGTGGGCATGGATGATCGTTATCGGAAAATCCATGTTCAAGTCGGCTACAGCCCAGATGGGACTTGTGCTGGCTCCGCCGGATGTATGGTAAAATCACTGTTGTAAAACTGTGTTAACATCTCGTTTCTCTTCTCTCTTAAAAGGTGAGGAGGGTTTCAGAACGGCGGCCTGTCTGAGTGTGGCTTGTTATATCGTTGTGTACAAGTTCAGGTGATAGCTGCTTAGCTTGCGTGCTAGTTGTGGCCTACCTGTTAGCCAGTCAGCTGTTAGCTGCAGGCGCTAGCCTGTTGTGTCACTAGGCTAGGTAACGTTAGCTTGCTGCTATCGGCCGAGAGCGGCCGTTAGCTTAATGCTACACTGTTGAACATTCTGAGACTATAACATGCTTTAAACACTCTGACTACGACGTCATCTTTGACAGAGGATGTTAGTCGAACCTACCCTGAGGCCGGCCGGCGGGATGGAGCGGCGACGCTGCCCATGTCGACAACACAGGAATGCTGTGTTTACTATCGGTGCCTTGTTAGAGACTGCAGTTTCGCTTGATCTGCGCTCACGGTAGGAAGGGTCTTGACCAGACCTTGAACACTTCTTCTTTCTTTCCCTTCTAAATGTTTTGTAAATAACGATGTTTTCCAAAACGAGTGTTGCTGCACTACATTTAGGATACGATGCGAGTTATGTGTGAATTGTCTTGTCACTGGTATTTAGCTTCTCCATGCAAATCGGGTTGTTTGTTACAGATGTGAAAATTATCTGGTTTGTTGTGTTGAGAAACATCATGTGTGTTTATGTACCGTGTACTCACAACTAAGGGGGTTAAACTAACCTATAAAGCTATGCTTAGTGACATATGAGTGAAGAATGAATTCTTTTCTCAGCCTGTAATGACAATGAACAGTGTGTTCACATATTAACAGGTTACCTGTTCGACAGGCCGTATTAAGGGTAAAGTAGGAGGGGTGTTTTCCCCCCGGTTCCCTGGGGACTTCCTCACCCTCCTCTCAGACATGTTGTTACAATATATTGTGTCACTGTGTGGTGGGATACGATGTAACCCTTAGCTTGATTGCTGAGGTTGTGCTAAAACTGGTTGAGGAACTGTATTTTCCTAAAAGAAAAGATTGTTTGGTCACTTTTCGTGTGTGCTTAGCAAGGCCTGTGGCCGATACTAATCGAGAATTATGTATTCTCTCATTATGAAAAACGGCGTTCCTCTGTAGCGTGTTTTTGCCATTTTTTGTAGGTGATAATGGGTTGTGTGTGTCGTGTGACCTACAACTGGTTTGGGTTGGCCACAGAAGCACATGTGTAAGTCTGGTACCGGGGCTCTTGAGAGGGCCCTCTCTATTCTGTGTTTTTTCCTTAGTAAAAATCAGATAGCAGGTTAGCACATGCGCTGTGTGAAGCTGTTAGACGCTTCATGGAGCTGACTATGACTGCCTCATACTCTTTTTTGTCATTACATGGGTGTGGGGTCGTAAAGGGGTGAACTGGTAATCCTTTTCTCCCCTTCTTTGATGGGCAGGGGTTAAAACCTCCTGTCCTTCAAGGTTCCTGTCACGTTGCTGTTCGGCACGTTACAGGGTAAGAGGGGGGGGGGGTTTCCTGCTCCCACGCCCTGGAATATTGGGCGTGTGCACCGCAGAAATTCCCCCGCCATAGAGTACGTCACTGTGCGCGTCTCTGTTGGTAGGACTTCCGTGAGCTGTTCGGGTCCATATGATGGATCTGCTTCGGGGGGTGGTCAGGGCTCCTCCTCACGAAGCTCCTGTTCGGGCCTTCTGTGAGTTAGGACTCTCCTTCCATGTGAGGGAGCCTCCTCAGAGTGCAGAGCCTCCTCCTCAGATTGTCAAGGTGAGTGGAACCTCAAAAAGGAGTCCTACTCTATTGTGTGTGTATTCGATTCGATTCGATTGAGTGTAAGGGTTCAGTGCCTCCTCCCCGGAGAGCCCTAAAACCAAAATGTTACATGGCTCAAGGTTGCAATATGTTCTTTTCAATCTGTACAGCTCGCGTGGGAAGTCTCTCTGGGGATTTGCGTCTCCTCCCTATGGGAGGGTGGTGGGATGTAAAAATGTAAAAAAAAATTACCCCCGGCTGTGTAGACTGGGATACATGCTGTTGGTGCTTCCTTCTTTTCTATTAAAAAGAGTTGGAGTTAGGAAGCATCACACCCCTCTTGTCGTTCCCCTGGGCACCTTGGGGATTCAATGACAGGTCTAAATAGCCTGTTCATTGATGTGGTTGTGTCCCGACGCACGCATAGTGCTAGCTCGGGGTGTTCTGTTGAAGACCAGGCGAATGACTGGCACGCCTTGGTTTCTTGAGGTTAAAACAGCGTTTTTATAAAGCAACTGGGATGGAGGTTTTTCCTCTTCCGACGACCTGTGTTGGTTGTCGACGGATTCTCGTTCATATCTGGGGGATGATGACGGAATGGATCTGAACATATGTAGAGGGGTCTCACGCCCTGGGGGTGGGCCACCGGGCGCGGTTTGCACCGAACGTCTGGGTGGCGCCTTCTTTTCATGTTTAAGATCAACACGCATATCTGCCCCTTCTCCTGGAGTAGGCATGTCGGCGTGGTTAGGGCACAGGACTGGTTCTGGTCACGCTGGTCCGGATCAGTTAAACCCGTTGTCCACCGGGGATGCAGATCTGCTGTTCTGGTACCCTGAGGGACTTGGGCTTTTTTCAGGGGGAAAAATGCCAGGTCGGTCCGGGTGTCACAGGGTTAAGCGCTATGGAGACCCTGGTTGGGTACATTTTGTACTCTGCACTGTCGTATTGGCTTACGGCCATGCCAACCTGTACACGCTCGATCTCGTCAGATCTCGGCCGCTACGCAGGTTGGTCTTGGTTAGTACTTGGTTGGGAGACCGCCTGGGAATACCAAGTACGGTGTGCTTGGGGCTGGTTCTCCATTCTTTTCGCTCCTCTCTCACGCATGGCGAAGAGGGGCCTGTTGGGGTGGTCTTTGACCTCCTCTGGTGACCCTGTGCTTCCCGTATCGCCAGGCCCGGTCCGAAGTAATGTTTCGTCGACCCGTAGGCCTGGGATAACCCTTTTTTGAAAACTGAAACACTTGTACTGCGGTATAGCCAGTGTGTACCCGCAGGTGTGTTTTGGAGTTTTTTCTTGAGGGGTTATAGGAATAACCACCGCATTGGGTAACGACAAGGTGGTTGATTCCCTGGTGTGTTGGAGCAGTGTCAACTCCCGGGTTACCCGGTTGAGGGTTCCCCTGCACGTTCATGACGTCTGCCAATCATGTCAGCCTTCTCTGCCTCAACCCCTCTGGGTGGGTTTTTTTTAAATGGAGGCTTGGTCATGCAACAACGCCAGCATACGCCCCTTCCGCCGGGGGGGCTGTTCTCAGCTAACTCCTTTGGCGCCTGTCTCGTCCGCAGTGCTCCAGGCTCAGGTTACAGCCTGTTGCCTGGTTTTCCCCGGTGCGCTGCCTGCTTCCGTTGGTTAACCTTTTTTGTGTGCTTACGGCCATGCTGACTGCCTGTTCTGCAGGGTCAGTGTGCCAGGCGGTGTGCTATTGGGGGGAAAGGGCCGCTCTTGGAGGGGCCTTATCCGAATACGCTGGCGATGTGGGGGGCGGTGTCACTAAGTGACCGCCTGGTGGGGTCTTGATGCCTGGCGTCATTGACCTCTCCGGGCCCCCGTTTTCCAGGGGATCCAGTCCCTTCAGTGGGTCTGGGTCTTCCTTCGCGCTCCGCTGCTACGGCCTTGCCACGGGGTTGGGTTTGCTCTTGACCCCGTGATTCTGGGGGCAGTAACGAGGTTGTTCCCTCCGTTCGTTCCCGAGTGGCATGCGGGTTGTGCGTGTGTGTAGTCGTGGGGTCAGGCCACTGTCTGCTCACCCTGTGCGTTGAGTTGCTTGAGTGCCTCTTCGCACGGTCGGGTCCGTCGCCCTCCCGGGAACCTCCAATAGGGGGGGTGCCCTCCATTAGGGGGGGTCGGGGGGGCTCGGTTCTCCCTGATCTGATGGTTGTGGGGGGCCTCAGCGGGGTGTATTTGTCGGCCGATGGCTCTCGCTCTGCCTCCCTTGTGCAGTAGTGATGCCGAGCGGAGCCATTATGATACAGAACGATAGGTTATGACTATAACCAAGTTCTGTTAATAATGGTGACGCTCGGCATCAGACGCCGCTGCTGCCCTTGATCTCACCTTTTGGTGAAAGCTTGGGAAGGAGGCGAGTATGTGGCCCCACCCCTGCTTATGTAGGTAAGCTGATAGGGGTGTGGCGTGTGGTCAGACGAATATTGGGATATAAAGGTGCATTGTGGTCTTTATTCAGTGCGCGTGCACGTGCGAGGTACAGTGCAGTAGTGATGCCGAGCGTCACCATTATTAACAGAACTTGGTTATAGTCGTAAAACGTATAATCGTTTTCTGTAGGCCTGCCAAAATTATATGGCTTAGGCCTATTTATGTTGGATTACTTTGTAATGTTTTGATACTATGTAGGCCTACTGAAATGACATGGCTCAGACCTATTTGTTTGTTTTACGTATCTTCACCCTACGGGTTTAATTGTGTAATATTTTGTATTGTATTTTGATTATGCATTATTGCCCCGCAATGTAATGTCACTATAGCCTGTTCGTTTTCATTCTGTTCCAAATCGTGTGACACTGATGCCTCCTGTCCAGGAATTACAGATGGAAATGAGCTTATACTGTAGCTATATCTGGTGCAATATCTTTATTGTGCATTGTCCCGGTTAAATAAACAAATAAAATACATAAGATAAGGAGTAGCTCGGTATCCAGCATGAGGCACTGAGGAAGGACTCTACCCTTCGACAACATCATCAATGAGCAGGAAATAGAGTTTAAAGTGTACCATTTAAACCATTGTGATGCTTAGTTTACTGTGACCTATTGTAATGTCATGGCCTAAAGATCCTGATTGTGATAGGATTCCGTGACGTCAAGGTACAAGACAATCAGGTGACATGTTTCTCTCTCTTAAAGGCCAACCTTCACGTTGTATTTTTGTTCAATAAACAATGTGGACTAGGCCAACGGTGACTTTCATGAAGAAGGGAAAAAAAAGTATTGAAATTGACCCAGTTTTAGCGTTTTTATCAAACATTTTGTCTGCCCAACACAATCACCACGCACATGGATATTTTAATCAATGGTTCATAACGTGCATGTGTAATCGAAATGATCTCGTCACAACAGGTGCAGGGCACCAGGGGGCTCACCAGGGGGCACTGAAAGTCACACACAGCTAGTGGCAGGCACTGCAGGCAGAGAGCCTTGCTACCATAGATATATGCTTGCTACTACTAGCCGAATGAAAATGTATCTGTTTCACCTAACACTATTGCTCCGTGATTATAGCCATCCATCTCTAAAGCTAACCACTATTTGTAAAAGCCACAACCACGTTACCATATTTGTAATAATGTAAATCATTGTGTCGTTGTACACATATTGTGTTTATAACGTTAGTAGCTAACATAGCTTAGCTTGGTAGCTATTGTGCTAACAACATATCCCGACATCCGGCTCGCTGGCCGGCATGAACGGCCGACCCAAAATGGTTCTCTCCTCTCTGTACACCCCGTCCCCA
Source organism: Notolepis coatsorum (assembly GCF_963971535.1). Lineage (NCBI taxonomy): Eukaryota > Metazoa > Chordata > Actinopteri > Aulopiformes > Paralepididae > Notolepis > Notolepis coatsorum. The sequence goes on from NC_140169.1 coordinate 182,219,485, forward strand.
CGGGTACCCTGCCGGGGGGCCCATGGACGCGACAACGGCGGCAGCCGTAGGGTGCTCGAGCCCGTAAAGGCTAGTGGTACACGATAGCTATGAGCTAACTAACGCTACAGGCTCAAACACCCTACGGCCGCCGCTGTTGTCGCGTCCACAAGCTCCTCCGCAGGACACCCGCGAGGACGGGGGCACACAAAGAGGAGAGAACCACCCGCAGGGACGGCGGAGCTGTAGTGGTCCCGACTGTAGCAGGGACGGCGGAGCTATAGGCTAACTGTGATGCACCGAGTGGGCCACCATTGATCTAGTACTATGACCCGGACGGGCAAGGCATACGTTTCCTGAAGTGACGTCACGGCCGTGCTAGCGTCTGATAAGCTTTTAGATTCGGCTCATTAATATGCACCTGTAGTGACGTCGGCGTTTGATAAGCTTTTTTGATTTGCGCGTGTGTAACGGGTGTAAAACTCACTCCCCAGAGGCATCCAAACTGAGCGCTTAGGAGGGAATTCCTTTCTTGGCGCAGCGGTTTGTGATGTCGCCCGCAGTGCGGACGCCTGGGGTTCGACTCCCACTCAAGGCATGGTCGAATTCGTGGCAGGGGCGAGTTGTCTCTGTTACACGTGCATGTTATTCGTGCGTGGACCTTTTTAACTCTTTCGAAGTGGCATTGTCCGGTGTCAAATGGAAAAAAATAAATAATGAAATTATATACCAATGATGTAAACTACCCATAATTGATCAGTAGGGTTTAACCTGGATGTTGGGCTTTAAAGGAGAGTGGGCAGCCAGAGGGATACAGAGCAGCCAAGACATACATCAGACCCTGTCAGGGTTCCATCCCAGGGGTACATGGTCTTAACCTCAGTGGTTCTCAACCTGTGGTACGCGTACCACCAGTGGTACTGGGGCCCCCTGCTGGTGGCACTTGAAAAAATATATATATTAAATGTTTTGCAGTCAGGCAGTGTTAATTTTGGCAGCTATTTTCATTTTAGTTTTAGTCTTAGTCATGTGTCAAGTGCTCCTTTTTCGTTTTCATCATATTTAGTCATCTTCATTTATTTTTCGTTTAGTCAGTTTTAGTCAACTAAATGTCTGACTGAGCATTTTAGTCTTAGTCAGTTTTTGTCTCAATTTTGTCTTTTTTGTTTTAGTCTAGATTTAGTCGACGAAAATGACATTTTTGTCTATTTTTAGTTAATGGAAAAAAACTTGTCAGAAGTCAGAAATAGTCAACATGGAACATTTTCTAATTTAAATTGCGTATTTATTTTTTAACCTAGGGGAATCTGAGTCGGCGGCACAAGTGATACACAGGAATATGTTGGTGTAGACATGGTCCAATGTATTGTTGCTCCTACAGTATATGTTGGTGTAGACATGGTCCAATGTATTGTTGCTCCTACAGTATAATGTTGGTGTAGACATGGTCCAATGTATGCATCAAAGAGAGCATTACGGATGTAGTGACGTTGTTTCTGACCAGAGAGACGACGCTGAACTCTGTCTGTCTTCTGTTTGCTGTGTCTTTCCTTTCTCTCTGCCATGTCTGTCCTCTCTCTGCTGTGTCTGTCCTCTCTGTCATGTCTGTCCTCTCTCTCTGTTCATGCAAAACCCTACCACCTCCCTACCTCATCTTCTCAAAGTAATAGATGATTTTGGCAATCTATCAGGATTTAAGATAAACTGGCCAAAATCGGCCTTCCTTCCACTTAATGTGACTGCGAAGGCTACCACCCTCCCAGCAAATATACCCATGGTAGAACACTTTAGATGTCTTGGAGTTGAAATATTCCCCACTATAAGCCAAACGGTGAAGTATAATTATTCCGGATTGCTAGATAGGATCACAAATGACTTTGGCAGGTGGTCAATAAGATGAATGTTTTACCCAGAATTAACTTCTTCAGCTCGATGTTGCCGTTACCCCCCCCCCCCCCCCTGTTGGTTACTGGCAAAAATTACACTCCGCAGCATATATACATTTATTTAGAACAACAAACGTCCACGAATAAAAAGATCCACTGCACAGAGAAATAAAGCCGACGTGGGTTTAGCCTTTCCAGACTTCAACTATTACTTTAAAGCGTTCTCTTTAAGACCACTGATCACCTGGTTTGATTCTCAAGCATCGGTATCCTGGAGACCATTAGAGGAGAACATAGTGGCACCACATAGACTGCAGGATATAGTGTACACCAACTTATCAATTAAGCAATGCAACTTGAGATTTGGCCCTCTTATTACACATGTGATCCGGATATGGCGTGACACACAAAAAGTGTACTAACCACCATAAATTGCACAGTCATTCTCCCCTATTTAATAACAATTTACTCCTTATTGCACAACAACCTATCAGATATCCTAGATGGGAAAAGAAAGGCATACATTGGGGGATATCTTCAATGACCATGGTTTCTGCAGTTATCAAGATATATTTAACAAATTTAACCTCACCAGTTCCAAATTTTTTCTATCTACAATTAAGAGCAGCTTTGAGGGCTCACGGAGTCCCATTAAATATTCCACTTGAGCACCACAGATTTCACAAATTATTTTATGACAAGGAGACATCGAGAGGCTTCGTCTCTGACTTTTATCGTCACTTACTTACGTCCTCATATGAGGTCCTTCCCCTAGACTCGGTTTGGAGGAAGGATATCCCAAACTTGGAAGTAGATTTTGATTGGGATGCAGTCTGGGCAAACGTTCGGCTATCATCACGCAACCCAGATCACCAACAGATGAATCTCAATTTTGTTCATAGGACTTACCTGACTCCTAGACGTTTGCACCTAATGGGTCTCAGACAAGACTCTTGATGCTCATTGTGTTCAAACGGTGCTCTTGGTACATATATGCATATGTATTGGGAATGCCGTCCTGTTAAGATTTTCTGGGAAAAAGTAACCACTCAATTATCAGAATTTTTATCTCTGACCATACCTACACTGCCTTCTGTATTGTTGTTGAATGATGTTTCTCAGTTATCAACCTCTGTACATGTAAAGAGACTAATTTTGGCCGGTCTTACGGCTGCGTCACGCTGGATTCAACCGGATAAAATGTGCCGGAAGGTATGGGTTTTTACTAGGGATGCTCGATATTGGCTTTTTTACCGATACCAATATACCGATATTGTCCAAGTCTTAATTTCCGATACCGATATCAACCGATACCGATATATGCAGGGTTCCCCCCCCCCCCCCCCCCCCAAAAATTAATAATTTCAGGTAATTAACATTACATATCTCTTGTTGTGGAATTAACACAACATTATGCATACTTTTGACAATAAATAAAATCAGAATTTGTTCTTACTTGCTCGCCTGGGTAAATAAAGGTTATAGAAATGTAAAAAAATAAATAAAAAACAGTTATTTTGAAAACCGATACAGATATTTTCCGATATCACATTTTAATGCCGATATCGGACATCCCTAGTTTTTACCTATCTTGATGTGATTTATCTAGAGATATCCACTGCGCGAATTTTAGGTGTTAATGAAGCCAGTATAGCAGTCTGGGTAGCTGTGGTGGAGAAGATAAAGGGCAGCATATAAACTTGTAATTTTCTGATGTTAAATGAAATAGTGGATGTATAGTCCAAGTGGGGGTCCTGAGGGGGGGGGGGGGGGGGGGGGAAGGAAAGAGCGAGGAAGAGCGAGCAAGAGCACATGTATTGTATTTATTATTTTTATGTCTTTTAATCTACATTCATTTTGATTTAATTACGGGACTGTCATTGTTGATATTATTATTTCTGTCATTGTCCTGTGATTTATCATTGATTATTACTGTTACTGTATTGTTTGTCTAGTTTCATGTTAAAAAAGGGAAAATTAAAAACATTTGTTAAAAAAAAAACATTCTCTTTTGAGACTCCGCCTCAGACTCTTATCATTTGGCACTAAAAGCTAAACATTGTCACCGGTATGGCTGTCTGCATTATGTCATTAATTGTGTGCGAGAGGTCGATCAGTTAGCCACATTAGCGTGAGCTAGCTTAGCCACTAGCTAACGCAAGCTAGATGGAAATACAAACAATGTAACGTTACTGGTGAATAAGTGATTTACCTTGGAATACTCCTTTGCCAACTTGATGTACTTTGCTTGCAGGTCTGCAGCTGGATTATGAATAGTCCCAACTTTAGCCAAGGTAATGTTCAGCTAAAACTAGCTTTTCAAATAGCTCCAGCTAATGCTAATAACATAGCTCCCCGTCACACTGCTCTACTCGGGACGATGGCATTAAGAAAAGTTATAATAATTTTGTCTCGTCTTGTTTTAGTCAACAATATCAACATACATGAAGAGAAATTTCGTCCTGGTTTTTGTAAATTACATTTTTGTGTCCTCAGTGGTCAACAATATTTAATAAACTATTTAGTCTCGTTAGCGTGACATGGTCTTCAATAACGTGACGTCACGTCTCGTTGTCGTCATGAAAAAAACCTTCGTTGACGAACATCTTTCGTCATCAATTTAGTCAACAAAATTAACACTGCAGTCAGGCCACTGAACTTAGAAGCGGGCCAGGCCAGTGTTTCTAGTTGCGGCGGTGCAATAGTTATATAAGTGTTGAACAACCAGGAGATCGCTGTGACAGAGAGTAATGCAGTCTAAACAGTCATAAATCTTTTATTCAACTTCAGCCCCAGATTTCAATTTTTTTTTGTAATGTCAGATAATTAATTAAATACTCCCCCTTTTCTGAAAATAGTTGTTAAATCTGACATTACGGACTTCCGGTTTGCGACGTTCTGGTGAGCAGCCACATGGAAGAGCTCCCGGTCAATGAATATCAAAAAAAGGAAGTAAAACAATTCAAAATGAAATAAAAAGTGAAGATTCGAGGACAAAAGAAAGAAGGAAGAATGAACACGAGGACAAATGAAAGAAAAGCAACCCCAGATGAAGTAAATACACTGATGGAAAAAACTCAACACGAGGCAATGATGCAACAGGTAGAACAAGCTAGCGGGACGCTGAATGTCAATGCAGAGAAGCTACAGGCTAACATACAAACTAGCTTACAAGCTAACATAGAGGCTAACCAGGCCACCACGCAGTTTGGATTAGGAGCAATGCGGAGCATACAATGTAACACTGAAAAATCCAACGGAGGTGGCAATGAAGCGTCGGAGCTATGTAGAAATAAAGAAAATTTTGAAAAAGAAAGGAACCAGGTCCCGACAACGTGCAGGAGGCGTGAGGGACACGGCGCGGAGAGGATGGAAGGTGCCGGGAGGGGAAGGAGAGAGGCCTACGGCCTAGGGCGGCCTACGCTGACGCAGAGGATGGAGAGGGCGTGCAGGTGGACCAGAACCGAGAGATGAGGACGAGGAGAGGAGGACGGGAGGAGGAAAAGAGGGGACCTGAACCGATTCAAAGCAGATCAACTATGAAGAACAACAAAGGGACACGAGAAAAGGGGCATGAAGGGACACAGTGATCCAAGGAAAGACTAAATCAACGTGGAAGAGTACCCAATACAAACATACACACGGGGGACCTGGGGATGAGAATAGACACAACAGAGGAAAGATAATTGAACAGTTACCCCAAGTAGTATAAAACTATAACACCAGAATTTAGAATAATTAACACTATGATTTACAATACACACGTTATAGACAAATGATTTGAAATGTATTTTAAAAAAAAGGGACACGCTGATTAGGAAACATATTGAGGAATAATACACGATGGACTGGTATGAAGGAACTACAGGATTACACGTGACACACAATACAAATGAACATGTGCATAAGAAAGACAAATTCAGATCATTGACCGGGAGCTCTGAGGCCATCCACAGAACGAATGTTGGACTTATATAGTGCGCACTTCGCCACTAGGGGGAGCCCTCTCACTAGGAGAGCCACTACTCCTCACCGTTCCAATGGGAAACAGAGGGATACGACTAAGATCCTCTAACACCATGGGAGTGCCAAATGTTGTATTTTTTCTTTGAGTTATGTTAGAATTTGAGTTATGATAGAATAGCAGTTACTTTAAATGTGCACATGGACATTTGTGAAGAACAAGAATTCAAAAATGTTGGACATGAAGAGAGGCTTGGAGAATCTCCATTGGGGGGTATCTCCGTCACTAGGGGGAGGGGCTTCTCCAATAGGAGAGCTGATTCCCCTCCAAACCGCCAACGGGGACAAAAAGTGCTAACCATATAGCTTATTTTATTTTCATTACATTTTTTCTTATGGTGTTGTCAGTTTTATTTTTTTTAAGTCATGTCAGCATAAATGTATATAGTGATATCGGTGACATGGGAGGTACAGAGGTGGGCAGGCTGAGTTCAGTGGGGGGGAATGTCGAGGGGAGGGGCCATCGTTCCGGCGTGTTATGGGTTCGGTATGGGTGGGGTGGGGTTTCCTGGGGCCCTCGACCGCCGTGGCCTGGGCAGTCTGGTCGCCGGGCTGGGGGGACACCGGGCTTGGGGTTGCGGGGGGTCGGGGGCCCATTGAGGCGTGGTGCTTTGGCCTTCTGCGGGCCGGGGCTTGGGGTTCTCGTGGGCCGGGGACCTGGGGGTCGGGCGGGGCGGGTGGGGGCTCTGGGTGCTCGGCTCCGCGCATGGTGGACCAGAATATGGGGGTGCTCTGTTTCTCGGGGAGGAGGGCGGGAGGGAGGGGTTTCTCTTATGGGGGTCAGAGCGGCTGAGCTTTGCCCGGTGGGGTCTTGTGTGTTGCGGGGTCGGTGTGCGGGGGGTGGGGCTCTCGGTGAAATGGGAGGTATAGTGGGCTTGGCTCAGTGGGGGGGAGTCTCGGTCCCTCCCCTCTACTGGGCCTGGCCCAATTACAGTTTTTCTCAATTGCTTTGGTGCATTTCTCTGATCAGAATTAAAGTTCTCATAACTGTTAGTTCAACCTCCACAACATTTTGTCATTTGTGCACATCATAGTAGCAGTTTCTCATTCCTCCGAACAAATTGCAAATGCTTTTGGACATGCATCAATTGCTTTCATACAATTCTCTGCTGTTTTATAACATTATCATTTGCTTATGTCATGTCAGTCAAAATGAACTATACTCATGACTGCTGAATAGTCATTCCCTATAAAACTAATAGTCCTCATTTCATTGATTGAGTCATTACATACAACATTTTTGAACTAGTTGTCAAAATCTATCAATCCCGGCCTCACAATGGCTGAGGCTGGTCAAATGGTGCAGCCAAATGTTGAGAGAACCACTGTAAATTAAATTACTGTATTCAAACATTTCGTTGGGAGAGCAGGTGTGTATACTCGACAGTAATTCAGCACTAAACAATCTGCACTGCACTACTGCCATTGTGTCATACATGAAGCTTGCAGTGGGACAAGAACTTGTCACTTTTTACATTTTACATTTAGACAGCTTTACTGCAGCACAGATTTACTGTATTGTAGTGTACAGTAGTGTTACAGTAAATATTTGCCATATTTACAGTATGGTACTGTACTGCATTATTTTACAAGTGGGAAGCACTGTTATTGTACACTACAGTAATATGGGTTACTGTAAAGCAGTATATCTCATGTTTGCTGTACATTACTGTAATTTTATTCTGCACCACATAGGATTGCAAGACAACCTCACAGAGGTGGAAGAGGGCCCCTTTTTAAACACAGACACTGATAAGAGGGGTAGGTGGAGACTGAATACCTCAACCAGTGCTGTACAACACAAGACTAGTCTAGGGATGCTCGATATTGGCTTTTTTACCGATATACCGATACCGATATATGCAGGGTTTCCCCCCCAAAAATGGAATAATTTCAGGTAATTAACATTACATATCTCTTGTTGTGGAATTAACACAACATTATGCATACTTTTGACAATAAATAAAATTTGAATTTGTTCTTACTTGCTTGCCTGGGTAAATAAATGTTATAGAAATGTAAAAAAATAAATAAAAAACAGTTATTTTGAAAACCGATACTGTAACTGAGGGGTACAATTCCCTGACTGTATTGATAAGTATGGTATCATTAAACCACTACCGCTTTATGTACTTTAACTACTGGCCATACAGTACACGATATCTAAATATGATGAACACTTTCCACAATGAAATCGGTTCCAGTCAAAGGTAATAATCAAATATTTAATGGAGCAAAAGTTACATAGAATATTTATCTTACATTTATCATTTGAATGCACTTGTAAGGCAAATGAGTACTCGTAGGCAAATCAACACTGAATGTCCAATCTCTGGTTACGCAGGAAGCAAGTATACAACCTGGCTCTTAGGGAATTATATCTATGGTACACTTAATGATATAGCGGGATATTCTGGAGGGGATCCTCCCGGTTGTAAGCCGGTAGGGGGGTAGGAGAGCCGTCGGTAGTAGACCGTCTGGTCAACGATATCTATGGAGACTTCAAGTACAGAAGACAGTGCAATAGACTCTTGATCCGCAGATGAATACACCTTGGTTCTCTTGTAGGCTGTAGCTCCACAATGAAGAAGAAGCTAGGCGACCTCAGTCTCTCTGAGCGCCGACTCAACTTGACTCCTCTCGGGGGTAAATCCAACACTCACAGGCGTCGGCGATTATCCGCTCCACAAATCACAGTACCAAAGCAAATATATATTCCAGCCGCATAGGGCTCAGCAGTCGTCGGGTAGGTAATCCAGTGTACATGTCCCTCGGTCCTCGCCTAGATCTCCTCGGATGAAAGCGCCATGTGGTCGGCCCAACCTGGATAAGACTCTAGATAACACGAGGAAGCGTTGGAGATGCTGGTCACTTTAGAACTCTAACCGCACGATGCACCATACACGATAGACTATTATTACTTGATAGAAATACGTCGCACTCGACGGTACAGTGCCAAACTCTGACAATTCAGTTATTAATTCGCACGAGGTCTCAATGCTATTCTAAGGCCAAACAGGCCATACTTCACCGCACGTCGTATCGTGGGTGAGGCTTCACGTTCTGTTACTAAGTTGGGAAGAAGGGTAAGGGACTTCTACATTTACTTGCGCCATATTTATATGCACGGTGAACAAATAGTGCCACTCTCATTTCGGTAGCCGTATCCCTGAGCGGAGCCGGGGCTAGTACGGACATGTCTCGTCGGTACCTTTGAACTTGACGCCAGGGGCTGGTCCCCTGGCGCCTGGTCCTTTGTCCAATAAGAGAATGAACTATTATGGGCTATAGTAGGCTAAAGGGATATTCCGTGCATATGTACAAGGAATATACAAGGGATATCAAACGACATACAAATACTATTCAATATATATCCATAAATAAATATATATATTCGGTTTAATCTGATCCTTCGTAACAGATACAGATATTTTCCGATATCACATTTTAATGCCGATATCGGACATCCCTAGTTTTTACCTATCTTGATGTGATTTATCTAGAGATATCCACTGCACGAATTTTAGGTGTTAATGAAGCCAGTATAGCAGTCTGGGTAGCTGTGGTGGAGAAGATAAAGGGCAGCATATAAACTTGTAATTTTCTGATGTTAAATGAAATAGTGGATGTATAGTCCAAGTGGGGGTCCTGAGGGGGGGAGGGGGGGGGGGGGGGGGGGGAGGAAAGAGCGAGGAAGAGCGAGCAAGAGCACATGTATTGTATTTATTATTTTTATGTCTTTTAATCTACATTCATTTTGATTTAATTACGGGACTGTCATTATTGATATTATTATTTCTGTCATTGTCCTGTGATTTATCATTGATTATTACTGTTACTGTATTGTTTGTCTAGTTTCATGTTAAAAAAGGGAAAATTAAAAACATTTGTTAAAAAAAAAACATTCTCTTTTGAGACTCCGCCTCAGACTCTTATCATTTGGCACTAAAAGCTAAACATTGTCACCGGTATGGCTGTCTGCATTATGTCATTAATTGTGTGCGAGAGGTCGATCAGTTAGCCACATTAGCGTGAGCTAGCTTAGCCACTAGCTAACGCAAGCTAGATGGAAATACAAACAATGTAACGTTACTGGTGAATAAGTGATTTACCTTGGAATACTCCTTTGCCAACTTGATGTACTTTGCTTGCAGGTCTGCAGCTGGATTATGAATAGTCCCAACTTTAGCCAAGGTAACGTTCAGCTAAAACTAGCTTTTCAAATAGCTCCAGCTAATGCTAATAACATAGCTCCCCGTCACACTGCTCTACTCGGGACGATGGCATTAAGAAAAGTTATAATTATTTTGTCTCGTCTTGTTTTAGTCAACAATATCAACATACATGAAGAGAAATTTCGTCCTGGTTTTTGTAAATTACATTTTTGTGTCCTCAGTTGTGGTCAACAATATTTAATAAACTATTTAGTCTCGTTAGCGTGACATGGTCTTCAATAACGTGACGTCACGTCTCGTTGTCGTCATGAAAAAAACCTTTGTTGACGAACATCTTTCGTCATCAATTTAGTCAACAAAATTAACACTGCAGTCCAGGCCACTGAACTTAGAAGCGGGCCAGGCCAGTGTTTCTAGTTGCGGCGGTGCAATAGTTATATAAGTGTTGAACAACCAGGAGATTGCTGTGACAGAGAGTAATGCAGTCTAAACAGTCATAAATCTTTTATTCAACTTCAGCCCCAGATTTCAATTTTTTTTTGTAATGTCAGATAATTAATTAAATACTCCCCCTTTTCTGAAAATAGTTGTTAAATCTGACATTACGGACTTCCGGTTTGCGACGTTCTGGTGAGCAGCCACATGGAAGAGCTCCCGGTCAATGAATATCAAAAAAAGGAAGTAAAACAATTCAAAATGAAATAAAAAGTGAAGATTCGAGGACAAAAGAAAGAAGGAAGAATGAACACGAGGACAAATGAAAGAAAAGCAACCCCAGATGAAGTAAATACACTGATGGAAAAAACTCAACACGAGGCAATGATGCAACAGGTAGAACAAGCTAGCGGGACGCTGAATGTCAATGCAGAGAAGCTACAGGCTAACATACAAACTAGCTTACAAGCTAACATAGAGGCTAACCAGGCCACCACGCAGTTTGGATTAGGAGCAATGCAGAGCATACAATGTAACACTGAAAAATCCAACGGAGGTGGCAATGAAGCGTCGGAGCTATGTAGAAATAAAGACAATTTTGAAAAAGAAAGGAACCAGGTCCCGACAACGTGCAGGAGGCGTGAGGGACACGGCGCGGAGAGGATGGAAGGTGCCGGGAGGGGAAGGAGAGAGGCCTACGGCCTAGGGCGGCCTACGCTGACGCAGAGGATGGAGAGGGCGTGCAGGTGGACCAGAACCGAGAGATGAGGACGAGGAGAGGAGGACGGGAGGAGGAAAAGAGGGGACCTGAACCGATTCAAAGCAGATCAACTATGAAGAACAACAAAGGGACACGAGAAAAGGGGCATGAAGGGACACAGTGATCCAAGGAAAGACTAAATCAACGTGGAAGAGTACCCAATACAAACATACACACGGGGGACCTGGGGATGAGAATAGACACAACAGAGGAAAGATAATTGAACAGTTACCCCAAGTAGTATAAAACTATAACACCAGAATTTAGAATAATTAACACTATGATTTACAATACACACGTTATAGACAAATGATTTGAAATGTATTTAAAAAAAAAAGGGACACGCTGATTAGGAAACATATTGAGGAATAATACACGATGGACTGGTATGAAGGAACTACAGGATTACACGTGACACACAATACAAATGAACATGTGCATAAGAAAGACAAATTCAGATCATTGACCGGGAGCTCTGAGGCCATCCACAGAACGAATGTTGGACTTATATAGTGCGCACTTCGTCACTAGGGGGAGCCCTCTCACTAGGAGAGCCACTACTCCTCACCGTTCCAATGGGAAACAGAGGGATACGACTAAGATCCTCTAACACCATGGGAGTGCCAAATGTTGTATTTTTTCTTTGAGTTATGTTAGAATTTGAGTTATGATAGAATAGCAGTTACTTTAAATGTGCACATGGACATTTGTGAAGAACAAGAATTCAAAAATGTTGGACATGAAGAGAGGCTTGGAGAATCTCCATTGGGGGGTATCTCCGTCACTAGGGGGAGGGGCTTCTCCAATAGGAGAGCTGATTCCCCTCCAAACCGCCAACGGGGACAAAAAGTGCTAACCATATAGCTTATTTTATTTTCATTACATTTTTTCTTATGGTGTTGTCAGTTTTATTTTTTTTAAGTCATGTCAGCATAAATGTATATAGTGATATCGGTGACATGGGAGGTACAGAGGTGGGCAGGCTGAGTTCAGTGGGGGGGAATGTCGAGGGGAGGGGCCATCGTTCCGGCGTGTTATGGGTTCGGTATGGGTGGGGTGGGGTTTCCTGGGGCCCTCGACCGCCGTGGCCTGGGCAGTCTGGTCGCCGGGCTGGGGGGACACCGGGCTTGGGGTTGCGGGGGGTCGGGGGCCCATTGAGGCGTGGTGCTTTGGCCTTCTGCGGGCCGGGGCTTGGGGTTCTCGTGGGCCGGGGACCTGGGGGTCGGGCGGGGCGGGTGGGGGCTCTGGGTGCTCGGCTCCGCGCATGGTGGACCAGAATATGGGGGTGCTCTGTTTCTCGGGGAGGAGGGCGGGAGGGAGGGGTTTCTCTTATGGGGGTCAGAGCGGCTGAGCTTTGCCCGGTGGGGTCTTGTGTGTTGCGGGGTCGGTGTGCGGGGGGTGGGGCTCTCGGTGAAATGGGAGGTATAGTGGGCTTGGCTCAGTGGGGGGGAGTCTCGGTCCCTCCCCTCTACTGGGCCTGGCCCAATTACAGTTTTTCTCAATTGCTTTGGTGCATTTCTCTGATCAGAATTAAAGTTCTCATAACTGTTAGTTCAACCTCCACAACATTTTGTCATTTGTGCACATCATAGTAGCAGTTTCTCATTCCTCCGAACAAATTGCAAATGCTTTTGGACATGCATCAATTGCTTTCATACAATTCTCTGCTGTTTTATAACATTATCATTTGCTTATGTCATGTCAGTCAAAATGAACTATACTCATGACTGCTGAATAGTCATTCCCTATAAAACTAATAGTCCTCATTTCATTGATTGAGTCATTACATACAACATTTTTGAACTAGTTGTCAAAATCTATCAATCCCGGCCTCACAATGGCTGAGGCTGGTCAAATGGTGCAGCCAAATGTTGAGAGAACCACTGTAAATTAAATTACTGTATTCAAACATTTCGTTGGGAGAGCAGGTGTGTATACTCGACAGTAATTCAGCACTAAACAATCTGCACTGCACTACTGCCATTGTGTCATACATGAAGCTTGCAGTGGGACAAGAACTTGTCACTTTTTACATTTTACATTTAGACAGCTTTACTGCAGCACAGATTTACTGTATTGTAGTGTACAGTAGTGTTACAGTAAATATTTGCCATATTTACAGTATGGTACTGTACTGCATTATTTTACAAGTGGGAAGCACTGTTATTGTACACTACAGTAATATGGGTTACTGTAAAGCAGTATATCTCATGTTTGCTGTACATTACTGTAATTTTATTCTGCACCACATAGGATTGCAAGACAACCTCACAGAGGTGGAAGAGGGCCCCTTTTTAAACACAGACACTGATAAGAGGGGTAGGTGGAGACTGAATACCTCAACCAGTGCTGTACAACACAAGACTAGTCTAGGGATGCTCGATATTGGCTTTTTTACCGATATACCGATACCGATATATGCAGGGTTTCCCCCCCCAAAAATGGAATAATTTCAGGTAATTAACATTACATATCTCTTGTTGTGGAATTAACACAACATTATGCATACTTTTGACAATAAATAAAATGCGTAGTTCATACATATATTCCACAGTTGGGTCCTTTTCTCTTTTATAATGTGGCTGGGACAAGTATTCTCAGATGTATGACTGGAATAGGTAAGGTCAGCATAACATGAGATAATAAATGAGATAAAATAGTAAAATTATAAACTTGTTGTGACCTATTTTGGTCATAGGGTCAATAAATGAAAAGAAATATAAAATAGTAAACACATGAGATACACAATTTAAAGGAATGAATAAATGAGATAATTTGGTGAAATATAAAATAAACAATTAAAGGAATGAAAGTAAATATAAAATGAATTAATAAATGAGATTGAATATGGTGAAATATAAAATAAACAAAGTAAATATAAAATGAATGTAATATAAAATACATAATTAAAGATAAAATGAGTTATTATTTGAATGTCAGTATTTATACAGTGTGGGTTAAGATCTATGTGTATTTTTAGGGTTGTGAATATCGCCCCTTTTACTTTTTACTTGATGGCAACACCTTTTACTTTAGTATATACACTGTCATCTGGCTATGACCATCAGGTCAATGGTAAAATATAAAAGCATTTAAAGGTTGGCAAACAGATATAAACGTGAATGAAAGAAATGAAAAGAAATATAAAATGAATTAAAATAGTAAACAATGAGATAAAATGGTAAAATATACATCATTTAAAGGTTGGATAAAGAAATGAAAAGAAATATAAAATGAATTAGAATAGTAAACAATGAGATAAAACGGTAAAAACATGAATGGAATAGGACTTAATGCAAATATGACCATCAGCTCAGTGAATGACACAATTTACAGGAATGTTAAAGAGAAATATAAAATGAATTAAAATAGTAAACAATGAGATAAAACGGTAAAATATACATCATTTAAAGGTTGGATAAAGAAATGAAAAGAAATATAAAATGAATTAGAATAGTAAACAATGAGATAAAACGGTAAAAACATGAATGGAATAGGACTTAATGCAAATATGACCATCAGCTCAGTGAATGACACAATTTACAGGAATGTTAAAGAGAAATATAAAATGAATTAAAATAGTAAACATTAGAGGTTCTGCATTGTGGATTCTAGTGCGTATCTGTGGAAGTATGGTGCAAGGGGGTTGGTGGGTTCGTTTTGCGTTTCTTCTCTCATGGTCGTGGCGATCATCATGGTTATCGGGGGGGGTTGGCTTGTGCAGAGTACTTTTGTGATGTATCCAACTCCGAATTTTATAGTATGCACACACACTACTAGGATAACAAATATTATTATTGCATACATAATGTACCGAACTACCACTGCTCCTATTGTACCAAGTTTCTCGGTCATCCAATCGGACATGGTATACGTTGGCGGGATGTGTGCGGCTCTGGAGATGTTGTGCAGGTGTTCAATGATGCTTGGTATAGTCATGTTGTCGTTTGCAGGTATGTAGACACAGCATTCTTGACCGATTAGTTTACATGTTCCTCCAGTACTAGATAGCAGGAAGTCCAGTGCTGCTCTGTTCTGCAATGTCATCAATCTGATTGATGTCAGTTCGTTGCTGACGAGTGACAGTCCTTCAGCATCTGTGTTGGCTAAGTCTTCTATCAGTGTGGATAGGTCTGCGATTTGATCTAGGGCTGACATCACACCATAGGAGGGGATTAGTGCTCTGAAAAAGTCGCATGTCTTGCAGGCCCGGTCATGTGTGTGGAAGTGATTTGCGTGGCGTGTCTTTCTAGTCAGTGGGTGTTGTGGTAGGGTCGGTGTCACTCTCATGGCTGGCACTAAATATCCTAATGCACATGTGCCTTTCCATCCGGGTGGAAGGGACGGGTAAGCTTGTGCGCCACATATCCAGTAGGTCCCAGGCGGTGCTGGTGTTGTCGTTCGTTGGGTGGTGGGGGTTTCTTTGGTTGTGGGTTTCAGTGGTGTCTTTACAGGGTGGATGTTGTCCCAGGGTGGTGTTAATCTTGGTTGGCGGATGGGGTAGATATTGTCTCTGGTCCGGGGGGATATCGTTCTTCGTTTGCGGGTCGCCTGGGGCACTTCACAATGTTCCAACACCCCGACATTCTTTCCCCAACCCTTTTGAGATACACATTCTGTAAACTTCACTGGGGTAATAGAAACTGGTATTCCATTTGTATCATGACTTTGTCGAATCTTCATGTTTGATTTTGTGCAGCTTTCAGCTGTCCCTGTGGACTTGTTTAGAGAGGCTTTGTGGCATTCTGTTAGTGGGAGGCCCATTAACGGAAAACCATCTTCGGTAGAATGGGGTATTAAGCCGCATACATAGCAATTTGATTGGTTAGCAAAATGTGCGACTGCTTGGCTTAGCTTTAAATATAGGTTGTTGCGGTGACTGTTAACATATCTTTTGGTGCGTTCAACTGCTTTCCCCTTACCGCCCTTAAACCCATTGATCCATGATTGAGGTTCGTCCAGTGTCGCCCACACAATGCATCCCGCTATGCCACATGCGATGATTAAGCAGTTCCAGTTGGTGGTCATTTTTCCTATTGTTATTGGTCTCATGGTAGATTTGCCCTTTTGCAGTGGGATGCGTGGATCCAGGATGCTTTTCCGTCGCACTTTACTGCCGTGTCCGTTACTAGCAGCACCTGAAATGGACCAGACCATCTGGGGTTTAGTTAACTTTTTCTTTTGAACACCATTATATATACATAGTCACCTGGGTTCAATCCATGACATGGTGTTGTTGGTGGTTGTGGTTGTGCCTGCCTCACTAAGGGGTGGAGCCTCTTCATCTGGGCACATAAAGCTTTGTAATAGTTAATAGCAATTTCGTCTGCTAGCAATAACTGGACTTGTGATAACGGGGGAAGCATTGTGGTTGGTGTCGACATTGGACGTCCAAATAATATCTCGTGAGGTGACAATCCTGTTCCTCTGTTTGGCATTGATCTCATTTGCATTAATACTAAGGGGAGGGCGTCGGGCCATTTAAGGCCTGTCTCTGTACATGTCTTAGCTAGACGGTTCTTGATGGTTGAGTTTTGTCTTTCTACCGCACCTGCACTTTCAGGGTGGTAGGGTGTGTGCAGGTGTATTTTCATGCCTAATGCGGTAGATAAGTTGTTTATCAGTTGTGCCGTAAAGTGCGTACCTCTGTCTGAATTTATGGAGTGTGGACACCCGAATCTTGGAATTATTTCTCTGACTAATACCTTAGCTACTGCTTGAGCGTCGTTGCGTCTGCATGGGAAGACTTCGACCCATTTAGAGAACATATCTACTAAGACTAGCGCGTACTGGTATCCCATGCTTTTTTCTAATTGGATGAAATCCATTTGGATGTTAACAAATGGTCCCCAAGGTGGTGGGTGGGCGCCACGTCTAGTCTTTATAGCTTTACCTATATTGTGTTGATTGCATACAACACATCTTGAGCAGTATTGGTGAGCTAAACTGGTGATACCTGGCGCGTGCCACTGTGAAGTGATACTGCCCACCATTGCGAATTTTGACACGTGGCTAAGTCCATGTGCTAATCTTACTAACAGGGGGAGGAGTTGTTTTGGAGCTACAACTCTACCGTCAGCATGTTTCCACATGCCGTCTGGCATTTTGGAACAACCTGCTGACGTCCATACTGGCCACTCAGATGTCGCCTCTGCCTGTAATGAAACGACATGATCAAAAGTGGGAGTATTATCATTGGCGATTGTGATAGCCATTTGTTTTACCAACAGGGAGGGGACGGTCGCTGCCCTTTTGGCACAGTGATCCGCTCTGGCGTTTCCCTTTGCAACCAGAGAAGGAGAAGAAGAATGTGCAACACATTTTACAACAGCCAATAGCTTAGGAAGTAAACACGCCTCTAGTAGGTTAGTGACTAATACAGCATGTTTGATGGGAATGCCTGATGTCTTAATGAACCCTCTGTGTTTCCATATTAATCCCACATTGTGCACTACATTGAACGCATAACTTGAGTCGGTGAAAATTGTAGCAGACTTACCCCTGGCCAACACGCACGCTCTCGTCAAAGGGAAGATCTCCGCTGCCTGTGCTGAACAATTATTAGGTAGTTTTGCACTTTCAATCATCACATGGTCATCAACAACAGCGTATCCAGCATTCAAATCACATCCATTAGTGTGTCTTGACGCGCTACCGTCAACATAATATACTAGATCACTGTTAACTAGTGGTGTTTGTTGTAAGTCGGCTCTGGGTGAGGTGACAGCTGAGATTGTATCAATACAGTTATGTGACATTTCGTTATCCTCATATAGGGGAACAAAATTTGCTGGGTTTATTGGCGGTGCACGTTTTATGGTCAAGTTTGGGTTTGCCAATAGGATCGCTGTGTATGTAGTGTGTCTGGATGCTGATAAGTGTTGTGTAGCTGCGTTTTGTAAAATAATACACACAGAATGTGGGACGTAGACTGTTACTGGATGTTCTAGAGTAATGTTGGCGCTTCTCGATACGCAGAACGCGGCTGCAGCAACTGACCGTAGACACGGAGCATACCCCAAGGCTACACTATCAAGTCTTTGTGAATAGTATGCTATTGGTCTCATCTTGTCGCAATTTCTCTGGGCTAGGATCCCTGTCGCATAGCCTTCTCTTTCTGCGGCAAAAAGTGAGAATTCCATACTGTAGTCTGGCATGCCAAGGCCGGGCGCTGTGGTTAAAGCTTCTTTCATTGCTTGGAACGCAAGTTGTAGTGTCGGAGTCCATGCGATCTGTTTGGGTTGGTCAGATAACGTTAGTGCACGAAGAGGCTGGTCTAATGCGGCGTAGTTGAACACGTGTTGGCGACAAAAATTAGCTGCTCCCAAAAATGATAGCATTTCTGTCTTTGATTTTGGATTGGGGCAGTTTTGCAGAGCTTGTACTCGGGTGTGGGATATTACCCGTTTCGAACCGTCGAGTGTGTGTCCCAGGTATTTTACTCTGGTTTTGCAAAACTGTAGTTTTGGCAATGACGCTTTGTGTCCTTTGTTTGCAAGGGCAGTCAATAGTATGACAGAGTCTGTGTGGCATGCTGCTTCACTTGGGGATGACAACAATAGGTCATCTATGAACATTAACAGTGTACTTCCGCCGGGGAACTGTATATCTTTTAGGTCGTCGTGCAAAGCTTGACTATACAATGTTCCTGATTCTGTGTATCCTTGTGGTGCTCTCGTCCACGTCAGTTGTTTACCATTAAATTCGAAAGCGAAAAGATATTGTGAGTCGGCATGGATTGGGAAACTAAAATATGCACTGGATAAATCCACTACTGTGTAATGTGTTGTTGTTGTGGGGATTAATGCCATTACTGTAGATGAATCAGAAACCAATGGGGTGATGGGGATCACGCATTGATTTATGGCTCTCAAGTCTTGTATAAATCGCCAATCACGTTTGTTAGCCTTTATAATGGGACAAATTGGTGTGTTGCAAGGACTTTCGCAGTGTTTTAAAATGCCTTGTGATAGCAGTGATTCTATTACTGGTGTTATTCCATCGATGGCTTCCTGTTTCAGCGGATACTGCTCAAGTTTGGGAGGGGTACAATCTGGTTTCAGTGTGACTCTGTGGGGGACTGCAGATGTCATTAGCCCGACTTCAGTGGAGTGTGATGCCCACAGTTTATGGGGTACCTTAGACAATGAAGTTTCAGGAAGGAAAACAGCGTGTGGGGGCTCTGGTATGCATATCAATGGCCCTTCAATCATGAATGGGGGTGTGGCTATTATGTATCCATCTTTCAATCTAGTTAAATTCCACCCATTTTTCATCTTAACAGTGTGGGAGGTAGCTGTTCTTTTGTCTGTCTGTAGTCTCTTCATCATGGGGGACAAGTCCTGTTCTCCTTCCGCCGTGTCGAATGCGATTGCTATGTGTGGGGTATAATCAGAGTCATGAATTGCCACTCTTTGAACTTCTGATAAGATTACTGTGGCTGCAATGCCCTCATGGGAGATGTATATTTCTGAGAATGCTGGAAACAGTGTGGTCTTACCAATGGATGATTTTACCTTTTCTATATATACTTTTGGTACGTCTGTATCCCATTTGGACGCTGTTACGTGGTGTTCGGCCAGGAACTTCATCTGTAAACACCTCGCGTTCACTCCTGTGTCGGCTTCTGTTATTTCTTTCAATGCTGTGGAAACAAACTCATTGATAGGATCATTATTTAATTTCCATCTGTATTCTATCACATTTCCCACTCGTTGTGACATCATCTGTTGCATTTCAATTCTTTCTCCCTTCTCTGGTAGCTGTAAAAAGACTCCATCTTGTGAGCAGTAAATGTTAGCGTTCATTTTACAAAGCAAATCTCGTCCACAAAGGTTAACTGCTACTTTAGATGTTAATAACAAAGAGTGTTCAGTTGAAAAAGAATCGCTAGTTGATTCTATTTTAACTGGTATAGACAAAGGGATTGTCTGTGGGACACCGCTTATCCCGACTGTTAATACAGACTGTCCAGACAAGGGTAATGCCATTGTGCTCTCATCAATTGATGATTGTGTGGCTCCGGTGTCTATCATGAAAGTAACTTCTTTGTTATTTATCATTAAGTTAATTTTGGGTTCCTCTTCGGGATTTGCTGTTAATATTTGCATAACATTCTCCAGACAGATCTTTTTTTCCTGTTGGCACCTCTATGCGACATTCGTCGCCTCGTCTCCTTTGAACGGATCCGCCATAGTGTAATCTGCATATGGTGGGGCGCTAGGATGGGGTTTGTGGGGCCTGCGTGAGTCTCTTTGCATATATTCCCCTTTGTTCCCATTGTTTCTATTCTCCTTTGGACAATAGAACGCCACATGGCCCTTTTGTTGGCAAATATGACATGTTACATGGGGACACTCCTGTATTCGGTGTCCTGGTTGATTGCAGTGGTAACATGTTTGTACCCCGTTCCTCTGTGGAGGCCCGTTTCGCGTGTTCCCACCCCCACCCCTTTGGTTGTTTCCCTGGGGGTAATAATTTCTAGCTGGATAGCAGTGTATTGTTTCCTCTTTTACCACCTCTGGTCGAGATACAAAGACTCCGATGTCTTTGATGACACGTTTCTTGTCGTGATGCTGTCGTTCTATATTGATGGCTGCGTTCTTAACGTTTGTAATAGGAGAGCTCTCCCAATCTAACTGGACGGCTTTCAAATGTTTTCCAACGTGTGGTAGGAGGCCGTTAACTAAATAGGATACCTGGATTGCGAGTCCCTCGTCTGCCGTTAATCCGCTGTTCGCGGCCCAAGCCGCTTTGAATTTACTGTAAAACGCATCGACTGTTTCAGACTCGTTTTGAACGCAAGCTGTGATATTTGACATGCATGCATTTCGCCTTGCCAAACCTTGTACCGCGGCTGTTATCGCAGTAATACACTGTTCTCTAGTGTTGTTTTCACTCCAGACATCACTGCTTGGAATAGCCATTTGCGTTGAGACGCTGTGATATTTATTTCCTAGACATCCCAACATTAGCTGTTTCATGTCCCTAGGGGTCGGGCTATAGCAATGGCATATTAAATCCAATTGTTCGATAAAACCCATTGGGTCTCTGTCGGGTTTGGGAAATTGTTCAACGAGTCCTTTTAATTCTGTCGGTGACCATGGTCGGTAAACTGTAGCGTTTACATTTTCGCCTAGTGGGACAATCCTCATAGGATATGTGCTGGTCGGTTTCTCGGATCTAGTGACCATTTGTGATGGTTCCGGAGGCGTTTTAACCTTTTCTATTTTATTCGCTGGTGGTGACGGCGGTTGCACTGTTGGTGAACTGTCCTGTGTTCTAGCAGGTCTATTGTTCCTTGATGGTCCTGCTTCTACATTTTCTCTTTCGTCTGGGTTCCTATCTAAAACCACATGTGCGTCTCTGTTAAACGTCACTCTTGTGGATATGTCATCGTCTGAATCGTCTTCTACCACGCTTGCGGTCAGGCTTGGATATAGGCCTTTAACATTTTTGATATTGGGCCTTGTGTTACTTTCTCTGTCTTTTCCGTTGTCAAGCGTTTTAGTTTGAGACTGCGTTATAATACTTTTTTCCGCCTCTTCTTTTAAACGTGTCATATTTCTCAAATCAATTTCACATTGCCACAAAACCAATGCATGTTCGATACGACTTTGTTTTCTCACGGTAAACGATCTGGCACGTTCACGGAAACTTTCGCGTACGCCTCTAAGTTTCCCGTTATGAAAACACCCTAGGACTGGCCAGTTGTTTTTTGTCCATTTTGACCACAATCCCAAATATTTTACAGCTATAGGTCCATATTTTGTTAGCATGAAGTCGCACGGAGAGTTGCCGGTAACGTCATTTTTGCTTAGTGAACGCCCCATGATACCAGCTATATGCCCCGCGTTGCCCTCGATGTAACGTCCCTGATATGATCAGACTGGTAAACAGTGAGGAGGAAAGAGAGAGAGAGAAATAGACAGACAGAGATAGACAGACAAAAAAACTAGAACATATGCCCTATTTTTAGTTATAACTAAATAATTGTATATAAGGTGGAGACCAGACACTCAATCTTATATATTTGGTATCTTAATTATAACTTATTTTATATACTTGGTATCTTAATTATAGCTTATTAACTGTAGCAATCTATATTGTTCTAGAGAACCAATTTAGGTATTCATTCAAGTCAAAGTTAATTTTTCAGGTCTGATTCTAAGATATATGTATTTCAGTTGTATACTGCTATACCTAATTTAGATGTTGAATCCTTATACATATTATTCCAATTACTTTATGTATCGTTATCACTATGTAATTTATAGCGCCGTTATCATTACCTATCGTGAAACCGGAAGTGGAACCAAAACTACAATTCCCAACCGGAAATCACTACCGGAAATCACTTTCCTGGCTTCCTTGTATAACGTATAACGTATAACGTTAACTCAATGCTTTGCGATATCAGCCGGTTCGTTCTTAACTCAATAAACACCTCAGCGGGTTATAATACTGTGCACACACAAACAAGACTCAAACAGACAAACAAACGAAAATACATAAAAGTTAACGTGTGTATATACCTGGTCTGTATTGGATCGCTGTTCGTTTAATCGCCCAGCACCCTGCTGCGATAAGGCATTTATACCCTTGATATACACTATACACCGTTATTAAAGCATAACGACCGAATCCTGAACTTCGAAATTTAATAGCGATATATTAGATTATATATACCTTTTAATCATAGTCTCGGTCCCTTCAACCAGCGATTAATGTCCCGTTAAATGTACATTTACGTACTGTCGAGGCACCGCCGGTTTCCTTCCCGCTCTCTGTATGATTAATTGATTAATTCAATCCAAATATATCGTTTTCAGGAATGGAAGAGGTTGTGAGCTTATTTTAAGGTTGTATCTATGAATATATATCGTTACTCTGTTAAATCTAATTAGATTATAACAGCTTCTCGGTCCTAGCGTCCCGCCTCTTTGCCACAAGAATCATAGAATAGTTTCTAAGAGAGTCGCGTTTTCCAATGATATCACTCTAATAAGCTCACGTATCTTCTTTTGTTGACAACCTTACTGTGTGCCTTAGCTTTTGGTCGGCTCCGACTCGACCAGGAATAGCACTTCAACCTATAGCAAATCCTACCAGAACCTCCTGATATAGGACCGGAGTACACGCGTTTCCCCCGTAACGAATCCCAATACAGCCCAGATATTCAACACACTTTATTCTATTGTCCAGCCATAGTCTCGAATATTAAAACACACAGTAAATGCTCACCTTGTGCAGAGAGAAGTGGGGATCACACCAATGTGTTCCAGATACCGGCCGGCCTAAACTAATCCTTTTCTCTCTACACCTGAGAACAGATCAGTCTGCACAAAATTCGAAATTCGCGACGCCAAATTGTAGGATAATAATAGTATTCAAATAGGAATAGAGTCAAATGACTTGCTCACTCAGAGGGTCCAGATAATAAGGTTTATTAACCAGATCAAATCAAATCATTACAACAATAGAGAATATGGCTGGAGATCTTACCTAAACAGACCAGCTCCGTCAGTCAGGTAAAAAGATCTAGTTCCCCAGTTGGGGGAGCAGTTAAGTACCAGGTGAACAATGGGGGGAGTGGGGGAAGGGGAGGGGAGGAAGGGGGCGTAGTTCATACATATGTAGCAGGGTGGATTATCCCTGCTTCGTGGGAACGGTTGCTGGCAGTCAGGAGGTAGCTGGACACAGCAGAACTCTGTCTGGCTGCACCCTCGTCTTTGGACCTGGGGCATCGACTGGAGGCTGGTAGTGTGAGTGGATGGGGCCCGGGATTTACCAACCTGGTCTGGTACTCTGGTCTTCCTTCCCTGTCGCAGGGCGGTCAGCAGTACTCCCCAACACGCTCCCACTCCTCCCAGTCGCTCCTTAGACCCTCCCACACCTCGTGACTGAATTGTAATCAAATACTCTGAGTTCCCCCCGCAAGCAGTACCCTCCCTCAATTACCCTAGAAACCTTACAATGAAAAGGGGAGAGTTGGGTAGGAAGGGGTTAACCATATATATACGTTACCCACACCAAAAGAGTTAATGCAGGGCACAGGAATGGACACGCACACAGAACCCCATTCAAGTCTTTATGTTAATTGTACTGTTCAGTTACAATTATTTAGTACTAGTGGCCAATTGGGCTGAAGTCCTACTATAGCCCCTGCTGTTCAACTCAATACCTCATAAACACGTATATTATGCACCCACCTCTGGGTTACTATCAAGGATAATATACTTCACTGTGTTTGACTCATCACCCACGTCTGGGTCTTCACCCTGTATAATACCTCAACAGGCTTTAATTATACGGCCAGAATAATACCTCAAAAGGCTTTAATTATAATGCACCAGGTCTGTAACTTCCCCCCCCAGGGAAGGGTTAATTGAATGGGAAAATATTAATACACACACATTGTATCACGCTCAAAGAAAAGGAAATAAAACCAAAAGTGTGGGCCCACAATTACCAAAACAAAAGCCCTATGCTAATGCCGGCATGTAATGTAATGTTTGGGGTCTGCAGTTAGCAACGTTAACTTCACCCGCAGGCCGCTCCACACTGTGTAAGGTGCAATAGATCCTGGGCGCCGAAGCCCTAATGTTTACTCTACCAAAATGGCGGCCGCGCCGCTCCACCACCGTCCTGGTGGCAAGATGGCGTCGAACACTCGCGTCGCAGGTGCTAGCAGGCGGAGCTATAGCAGAGAGGCAGTGCTGGCTGAGCTGGTGCTGGGCGAACTCTGCTGGTGGTAAAGAACTCCCCGTGTCCTGCAGGCAGCCTGGAGCAGGTGTGCTGCTGCTCTCCGGTGCAGACAGCTGTTGACGCCCGGGCAGACTGCTTGGATGTCCCGTACGTCTCTGGCACGCAGACTATACCGTCACTGTAACTAGGTATAACACGAGCAATGCTACTGTGATCCTTAGCCGCACGCTACCTATACCGCTCACTGTAACTAGGTATAACTCGACTCTTAGTGCCTGACTCTGCACTTAATGTTCATAATATCATAACACTGGTACTGCTAGGATATCGTATCCACTAGCCAGTACTTCCTATCACCCGTCACTGTTCCACGGGGCACTCCGGCATAAAGTCAGCAACGGGGCTATCCAGAGCCCCCCCGTTAGACGTGACTTCTCGTTGTCAAGTTCACTGCCGAAGAGAACGACTTCCGCTCGCCTCCTCCCTTTATCATCTCTCAGCTCTCTCCGCCACTCTCTGCCTGCTACTGCCCCCTGCTGGTCCCGCCTGCCAGTCACAAGGGGAGACGCACTGTAAAATATGAATCAATACTGTCATTTATGATCCGTATTCACACGCTCTTTGGACGGGGACTTTTGTGTCATTGTTCGTGTGAATCAATGACACTAGTTAGAATGTCTTTGTGTACAAAAAGGGATATAAACACAGTCAGCAGTTCTGAATAATATACCATATTTTCCAGACTGCTACACATATATTCCACAGAAGCCACAGAAGTTTAGACATTTTGAAAAATTGGAATCTGAAATTAGGAGATGGAATTGTCAGAAAATTGCTTAGATAATTTACATGTAATTTGGGACCGTTTTTTATGAAGGGGTGAGAAAACAGAACAACAACTTGCTAGAAAAGATAATAAACAAAAGTCCTGTGATGTAATGTGGCTCGGGAGGTAGAGCAGTCGTCTGGTAATCCGGCTCCTCCTGGGCAGCATGTCGAAGTGTTCTTGAGCAAGACACTTAACCCCTAATTTCTCCCGATGAACAGGTTGGCTCATTGCGTGGTTGCCTCCACCTTCAGTGTGAATGTGTAAAATGTGAGGCACAAATTGTAAAGTGCTTTGGATAAAAGCATTATATAAATGCAGCCATTTACCATTTAATGGTATTTAAGAAAAGTGAAACAATGGTTTCCTAAGCAAATTTTATAAACAAGGTCTGACAACCATTTTATAAAGAGCTATACACATCATCCTCCAATCTTTATAAAAAGCTATACACATCATCATCCAATTGTTATAAATAGCTATACACATTGTAGAGCATTGTGTTAGTCCGATACACAAGCTTGATACGTGACGGCCTCCGTACTACTCTGACGTCACTCAGGAAGTAAACACCGGTCAGGATAGCAGCAATACGACTAGGCTGTATCGTGTCATTCCCCTGTAAGCTGTCAGGATGGAGATAGGTGAGTTCCAATTGTTGTAGGCAATCACAGAGACGGAGAAGGTATACTCTTGAACAGGTTCGACTTTAATAGTAAAGAACACAAAGAGTAATACTAGGATACTATGCCAAGGCAAGAGAACGAGAGAAATAGATAAGGGAGCTTAGTGGTGGTCCAGAACAGGAACCGCCCGCGTTATCTCCGAACACCTAAAGTGAAGACCTGACAAATGACAAGCAGAGGAAAGGAATGTTATATAGCCACCAAATACCAACATTCCACACACACCCCTGTGACAGCCAATCAGAAGCCAACCCCTAATTGACAGCACTAAATGACAGGGAAAACAAGTGACAGTAACCAAGTGACAGATGACAGAGAAGGTGGGAGGTTCCCGACCGTAGTCAAGAACCAGAATCGTAACAGTACCCTCCCCCGACGAACGGC
Source organism: Notolepis coatsorum (assembly GCF_963971535.1). Lineage (NCBI taxonomy): Eukaryota > Metazoa > Chordata > Actinopteri > Aulopiformes > Paralepididae > Notolepis > Notolepis coatsorum. The sequence goes on from NC_140169.1 coordinate 182,246,346, forward strand.
ACCAGACGTTCACCTGGGGGCCTCGGGATTCAGCCGCCGGAAATCATCGATCAGGCTGGGATCTAAAATATCCCTTTGAGGCACCCAAGAACGCTCTTCTATCCCGTACCCCTGCCAATCCACCAAGAACTGAAACCCCCTACCCCTCCGCCTACAACCCAGTATCCTCTGCACCGTGTAAATGGGCTGACCACCCATAAACCGAGGCGGAGGAACCGTAGGCAGTGGCGGGGCCAAGGGCGATGAGAGGAACGGCTTCAACAGGGACACATGAAACGTCGGATGAACCCTCATAGAACTCGGAAGCCGTAGCCTGTAAGCCACAGGATTCACCCGACGTACCACCTTAAAGGGTCCTATAAAGCGAGGAGCCAGCTTCCTGGATCCCGGGTGGAAAGCCAAACCCGCTGCCCAGGACGGTAAACCGGAGCCGGACGACGCTTGCGGTTAGCCTGCCGCTGGGTACTAACCGAAACCTTCTGCAGCGCCGCCCGGACCCGCTTCCACGTCCTGCGGCAGCGAGCCACATGTGCCTGGGCCGAGGGCACCTCCGCCTCCTGCTCCTGCTCGGGAAACAAAGGAGGTTGAAAACCATACTGACACTGAAAGGGAGACATACCGGTAGAGGAGGAGAGGAGGGTATTATGCGCGTACTCAGCCCATGCCAACCTCCTACTCCACGTCAACGTAACATCTCCAGGTCCTGGTTGACGCGCTCCGTCTGCCCGTTCGACTGCGGATGAAACCCAGACGAAAGGCTGACGGAGGCGCCGAGACCGGCGGCAAACGCCTTCTAGAACCTGGAAGCGAACTGAGGACCCCGGTCCGACACGATATCCACCGGAAGCCCGTGGACCCGAAAGACATGCTGTATCACCAGATCAGCAGTCTCCTGGGCCGATGGAAGCTTGGGGAGAGGAACAAAATGAGCCGCCTTCGAGAACCGGTCCATCACCACCAAAATGGCGGTGAACCCGTCTGAAAGGGGGATATGTGCGACCAGGGCCGTTTAGGAATAGGAAGTGTAGGCAGGAACGCGTATCCCCCTCCACTGTCGGCCACCAGAACCTCCTACGGATAAATTCCAGCGTCCTGGTGGCCACAGGGTGGCTGGTGAGGGATGAGGCATGTGCCCACTGCAGCCCCCGGAGGGCCCCCGCCAGGATCGGGCTCCCGCGTCAGCGCCGACCTTACCACCTTATCTATGCCCCAAGACACGGGTGCCAAAATCAAGGCCGGTGGAATAATGGGATGGGGCTGCTCCTCCCGGCCAGGAAGATCAAACTGGCGCGATAACGCGTCAGGTTTGATATTCTTGGACCCGGGTCTATAGGAGATGGTAAATCGAAATCGTGTGAAGAATAATGCCCACCTGGCCTGGCGAGCGTTAAGGCGTTTAGCCCCTTGGATGTAAGCCAAGTTCTTATGATCGGTCCAAACAATGAAAGGATGTGCCGCCCCCTCCAACCAATGTCTCCATTCCTCCAGTGCCAATTTGATAGCCAACAACTCCCGATTACCCACGTCGTAGTTGCGCTCGGCTGATGACAGACGGCGAGAAAAAAAAGCACACGGGTGCACTTTCCCATCCTTTAAGCACCTCTGAGAGAGCACCCCCCCCCCCCCACAGCGATGTCAGAGGCATCCACCTCCACAATGAACGGAACCTCTGCATCGTGGCGGATCAATACAGGAGCGGATGTAAACCGACGCTTGAGATCGCAGAAGGCCGACTCTGCCCTAGGCGACCATTCAAAGCCAGGGAGAGAGGCCTTAGTGAGAGCTGTTAACGGATTGGCTAAGGCGCTAAAGTTGCGAATAAAGCGCCTGTAAAAATTTGCAAAGCCCAAAAAACGTTGTAACCCCTTGAGCGACGAAGGCCGTGGCCAGTCCAAGACTGCACTCACCTTGGCCGAATCCATGCGTAGATCACCCTTCATCAACACAAAGCCCAGGAAGGAAACGGTATCAGTGTGAAACACACACTTCTCAGCCTTAACGAATAGTTGATGCTTGAGGAGACGTCTAGCACCTCCCGAACATGCAGTTGGTGTTGCACCATATCGCGAGAAAAAATTAGGATATCATCTAGGTAAACAAACACCGACACCCCAATCAAGTCTTGCAGCACGTCGTTAACCAGGGCTTGGAAGACTGCCGGAGCATTAGCCAAACAAAAGGGCATGACCAAATACTCATAGTGACCATTGGGTGTATTAAATGCAGTCTTCCACTCGTCTCCTTCTCTAATCCTGACCAGATTGTATGCATTACGTAAGTCAAGTTTAGAAAAGACCTGTGCCCCCTGTAAGCACTCAAAGGCCGTGTCCATGAGAGGTAAAGGATATCGGTTCTTGATGGAAACGTCATTCAATCCCCTATAATCAATGCACGGGCGCTGATCCCCATCTTTTTTGTCAACAAAGAAGAAACCAGCGCCGGCCGGGGATGTGGAAGGACGTATGTGCCCCGCAAGCAATGCCTCCTCAATGTAGGTGTTCATGGCCAAGGTCTCGGGGCGTGAGAGAGAGAACATTCGCCCGCGAGGCGGGGAGGTACCGGGTAGAAGATTAATGGGACAGTCGTATGATCTATGAGGCGGTAGTGCTTTAGCACGCGTCTTGCTAAAAACGTCCGCCAGGTCCCAATAGATCTCAGGAACCCCTATCAAATCGGGATTAGAGGGTGGAACAGAATCTGCGACGCTCCCCACCACCCTGGAGAGAGAAGAAGGAGAAAAAAGAGAAGAGGGGAAGGGAGACAAGGGAGTGGACAAACTCTCGCCGACGACCGACTTCACGTCGACCTCCGTTGAGAGCTTGCCCGTGCTCCAATTAATATTCCGTATACATGAAGACAACCACGGATGACCCAACACCATAACAGAATAGGGGGAGACAATAACAAATAATTGAACCCACTCCCACCCCCCACCCGCCACCCGGATGTGCATAGGGACAGTACGTTGTGTGACGCTCCCACTGCCCAGGGGCTGACCGTCCAGGGCGTAGACAGGAATGGGAACCCCCAACTCTTCTACCGGGATTCCCCATTCTCTCACCAACCCCAAGTGAATGAAATTGCCCGCCGCCCCTGAGTCAATGAGAGCCTTCGTTCCCCTAACGTTACCCCCACAGTTAACCGCCACCTCCAGAAATGTACGTGAGTCAGATGGTAGTGCTGGGGTGAGCCCACCTGCTGGCGCCCTCTCGAGGCCCGGCGGAGCACCTCCCCTTCCCGACTGGCGCCGAGTTGAGCCAGCCTGTTCCCGACAGCTGCCGAAACGATGACCGGTGCGGCCGCACCGGAAGCAGCGTCGCTCCTCGATGAAGCGCCGCCGCTCATCGTCTGAGAGCGACAGCGCCCCAAGCTGCATGGATTCATCACCCAGTGGCCCACTCGTGTAATGCGGGAAGATGTCAACAACGGGAGGAGAAAGGACACGTACCTGGGTAGTATCTTCACGCTCCCTCTCTCTCTCCCGATGTCGGTTGTCCATCCGTATGGCGGTGTTGATGAGCGTTTCCAGCTGCTCAGGGATCTCACGCACGGAGAACTCGTCTCGCATCCGTGCGGAGAGTCCCTTGAGAAATAGGACCACACAAGGAATTTCCGGCCAAGCCGCCTCCCGAGCCACAATCCGAAATTCAATGGCGTATTCTAAGACCGTGCGGGAGCCCTGCCGGCAAGCGAGAAGCCGCCCACCGGCCTCGAAGACCGAGAGTACTCTGGAAGTGTCGAATACCCTTCTCAACTCCCTAATTTGGCCGTAGCCCAGGAGAGTGCTTGACCGGTGAGGAGGGTGATAATATATGCGACTTGTGCTCTGGAAGAGGGGAATGAGCGTGGCTGCAGCTGGAACACGAGTGAGCACTGGGTGATGAACTCCCTGCATCCCTCCGGTGCTCCCGCGTAGCGGCCTGGTGCAGGTAGCCGTGGCTCCTGGTTCCGATCCTGGTGCCCAAGAGCTCCCTGACTCTCCTCGGTGTTGAACGTGGTGTTGAACGCCGCCTCTCCTGCCGCCGTCTCACCCACCGTCGTCCTTACCCCCGCCACCTCGACTTGTGCCTGCCGGGCTGTGCTGAGCGCCGACTGCGCCGTCTCCTGCGACTCGCTGACGATCCCGCCCAGCCGAACCAACTCGGCGCTGACCAGATGTTGGTGTTCCTCCATGCGCTCCTGTGCACTCTTCTGTGCCTGGAGCATCTCAATGATTGCCTCCATGGAACTCTGATGGTCAGGTCTTCTGTCAGGATGGAGATAGGTGAGTTCCAATTGTTGTAGGCAATCACAGAGACGGAGAAGGTATACTCTTGAACAGGTTTGACTTTAACATTTACATTTACATTTAGTCATTTAGCTGACGCTTTTATCCAAAGCGACTTACAAGTTCTGTACGACAAGCCATCAGGAAGGGCACAACTCTATCAGCTGAGCAACAATGTTCATCAAAGTGTTGAGTGCTACAGTGTAGGTTAGTTTATTAGGACAAGTGCATGACAGTACGGTTAGTTAGGGTTAGATTTTTTTTTTTTTTTTTTTTTTTTTTAATTCAGATAATGGTTGAAGAAGTGCGTCTTTAGTCGACGGCGAAAGATTGGACGTGATTCGGCTGTCCTAACTGGGGTGGGTAGTTCATTCCACCATTGTGGGGCAAGGACTGAGAATAGGCGACTTCTCTTTGATGACCCTCCCGGAGCTTGGATAGGAGTAGGTCTGAGGCGGCCAGAAGATGCAGAGCGTAGGGGTCTTGAGGGTGTGTAGTTAGAGACCATTGACCGGAGGTAGGCGGGAGCGGTTCCCTTTGCCGCACGGTATGCTAGGTCGAGGGCCTTGAAGCGGATTCGTGCAGCAATGGGGAGCCAGTGCAGGTCCCTAAGAAGTGGGGTGACATGGGCCGACTTTGGTAGGTTTGAGATCAGGCGGGCCGCTGCGTTCTGAATGAGTTGAAGAGGCTTAGTGGCAGTGGCCGGGAGGCCAGCGAGCAGTGCATTGCAGTAGTCGAGGCGGGAGATGACTGTTGATTGGACGAGGAGTTGGGTGGCTTCTTTTGTCAGGAAGGGGCGTATCCTTCTGACGTTGCTCAGGAGGAATCGGCAGGTTCTGGTCGTCGCTGCGATGTGAGCAGAGAAGTTCAACTGGTCGTCGAGGACAACACCAAGGTTCTTGGCGGTCGGGGACGCAGTCACAGCTGCATTCTCGACTGTGATTGAAAGGTCGGTTAGGGGGGAGGATTTGGCCGGCAGGTGGAGCAATTCTGTTTTGCTTAGGTTCAGTTTGAGGTGGTTGGACGTCATCCAGGCTGAGATGTCGGACAGACAGGCCGAGATCCGCACAGAGACGTGGATATCTGAGGGAGGGAAGGAGAGGAAGAGTTGAGTATCGTCGGCATAACAATGGTATTTGGTACTATTTACTTTAATAGTAAAGAACACAAAGAGTAATACTAGGATACTATGCCAAGGCAAGAGAATGAGAGAAATAGATAATGGAGCTTAGTGGTGGTCCAGAACAGGAACCGCCCGCGTTATCTCCGAACGCCTAAAGTGAAGACCTGACAAATGACAAGCAGAGGAAAGGAATGTTATATAGCCACCAAATACCAACATTCCACACACACACCCGTGACAGCCAATCAGAAGCCAACCCCTAATTGACAGCACTAAATGACAGGGAAAACAAGTGACAGTAACCAAGTGACAGATGACAGAGAAGGTGGGAGGTTCCCGACCGTAGTCAAGAACCAGAATCGTAACAGTAAGCTATATATTAAATCACCATCTATGCTCACCTGCCTACCTCTCGTCTTTTCTACATGGTGTCAGACGTTGTGGACACAGTCGTCAACCCGCGTCCGAAAGTGAAAAGTGAAGGTTTAGGAGGTAGCCTATAACTAGGCTATATAACGTGCGAGAGACTCCCGCCAACCGGAGACTCACATTCAGCATGGCGGAAGGATTCCGCAAACCGGGTCCACTCGTGTTTGATAGCCACGTTGCAGAGAACTGGAGAATATTCAAGCAAGAGTATGATATATTCATTGCTGCCGCACACTATGACAAGCCGCCTCGCTCTTAAGCTTTCATCTTTCTAAACCTGACTGGCTCGGAAGCCATAGAGCGGGAACGGGCATTCGTATATGCAGCAGCCGGGCTCGATGGAGAAGAAATTGTTCCCGCACAATCAAGAGAAGACCCGGAGTGAGTTATGTAATCCACAAACAAACATCACAATGGAAAGGCACAAGTTTAATACAAGGAGCCAGAAACAAGATGAGACAATTGAAGCCTATGTCAGCGATTTAAAAATCAAAGCAAAGAGCTGTCGATTCGGAGATTTGCGCGAATAACTAATCAAAGATAGACTTGTGTGTGGCATAATGAATGATGGCATGAGAAAGCTACTACTCCGTCACAGCAAACTAACTTTAACCAAAGCAGTTGAGATATGTCAGATCCACGAAATGACAGAACAACACACTAAGACACTGGCTGCACCAAAGCAAAGCACAACCAACGTAGATAGCCTACGGCACAGGATGAAAGAATGTGTTTACAAGAAAAAGCCAAATACAGAGCATTCAACTCGGTCCATAGCCAGCTGCAGCAACTGTGGAGGCAGCCACGAGGCCAGACAAGAAAGGTGCCCTGCATTCGGCAAACAGTGTCACGGATGTGAGAAAATGAATCAGTTCAAGCAATACTGCAAATCCACTCCAGGAAGTCACAGAGACAATCAACAGCACCCATACAGAAAAAAGCACGCTGTGAACCAGATTGACAGAACAGTATCGTCAGGCGACAGCGACGATTCGTTCTACTGTGATGGGGTCACAGTAGCGACGGACACAGTCAATACTCTGGGATCACCAGCGACACAGAAGAGTGAAATATTCTGCAGAGTCCAGGTCCACGGAATCCCCGTCGAGCTCAAAGTGGACACCGGAGCCAAGTGCAACGTGATATCTCGCAAAACGTTCAACCAAGTGAAATACAAGGAGAGAGTGGATCGCTCCAGAACAGCGAGGCTGATTGCTTACGGAGGAAATTAAATATGCACCTTGGGGACAGCAACCCTAGCATGCTACTGTGGGATATTTGTGGATATCCTGATGAAGAATGTCTCAGTCAACCGAGGCTTGGATAATAACAAGGTTTATTAACCAAACAGATAGAATACATAGAGAGAATGGCTGAGGCTCTCGCCCCAGGTGATCAGCTGAAATTACCCAGGTAAGAAGCCTTGATTGTGGTCGGGAGGAGCCCTTTATAGTTCAACAAAGGGGGTGTGTGGTCCCATTTGATAGGTCAGATGGGGGGGAGGGGGTACAGGTTTGGGGACACAGGGGAGGGGGGTGATTCCACAGAGAGGGGGGGGGGGCACAGGTAAGGGGAACATATTTACATGAGGACATATTATACCACAATACTCACTTTTCTTTCTTATAATGTGGGTGAGATTAATGTATAATATACCAGGATTGTTTGGAACAGGTAAAAGTGGGGACCGATGTAATCCATCGGTTATCAGATAATGAAAAAAATAGAAAATAATTAAAATAATGAAAATGTTGGCCAATGTGTTCTGTTGGTTGGCCTAATAATTTAAACTAGTATTATTTATATACATGATTCATGACATGATCGACTGGACTGCGGTCTGTGTTATTTTGATATCAGAGATGTGGGAATAGATGTCACCCTTTTCTTTTATTAATCTCTCAAAATACCTATATCAATGAGTGGTCCTCATCTCTGATATCAAACAACAATTAACATAATCATTTGAAGCTATCGCTGTGCAAATATCTTGGCATATCTTCAGTCGTTCATGTCGTGACTCTGGGGAGCTAATGTGATCGTTGTGCATACAGGCATCGTAATAAACCAATTAAATACATGCACTGTCTGTGTGGTCAGAGTGCACAGGGTGAAAAAACAAAATTGTGTGCATAATTATTAGGAATAGGATTTACACATAAGGCTAATGTGTACAAAAACATTTTAACAACCGTTAACCTGGTGGTTAATAAAACTAACATGATTGATTATGGGAAACTGTTCAAAAATATATATATATATTTTTGCACGTTTTATGAAGATTCTTGATGAAATTACTTAGGATCCAGTTGTATTTACCCTGAGTTTGAGTGTCACTTTCATCTGTGATTGCCTCAGTTTTGTTGGTCTTTACTTAGAATCAGGCAATTTTCTCCATTTCTTCTCTATAAATGAGGAGATAAAACGTCTTATGCATCGCTTCTGTATGTAATTCTAGTGCATATACTATCAATGGTTCACCATACAAGTGCAAAACAACGTTACATGTCCTCTTCTATGAGAGAATAAAACAACTGATTCTTTCTTGTCTGACAATACAATTTTGTAACCTAAGTAATTCAAATGTGATGTAATGTGATCATGTGGTCACTTCTTCCTTCAGCAAAACATTTAGCTCATTATTACTAACCATTGTTAATGCTTTCTCATTGATTTCTTTTCATCACATCCCTAGTTCATCGTTTTGCAGATACATACAATTGTGTGAAAAGTTTCCTTCTTGTGAAGGTATTAATCTGAATGATGTTGCGTCGTTGTTGACAAGGTGTTCTCTGTCGGTCGTGTGGCAGGGCCAAACAGTAACACATACAAATTAAATAAATACATACAATAGACATTACCTTAGTGGCTAATGTGTCAAAATAAAATTGAAACCCGTTAACCTAGTGGTTAATATAAAAGGTGATTATGATAATCGTTATGCATTGTTCTGTGGTGCATACTATCAATGGTCAAAACAAACTTGGTGTCTTGGAACAATCCAACTGGTTCTGCCCTGTTTAACAATACCATTTTGCAATGTGACTCTGTGATCATTTCTCATTGTCATTATAAAATTGGTTAATGCAATCTTACTGATTGTATTTCATCATATTCCTAGTCAATAATTTTCCAGATACATATGAACTCTGTGAAACAGTTCTTGTTTGTGAATCTGACAGTTGCTGTGAAGTGTTGATCATCTGTTCTCGGTCTGTCGTGTGGCAGGGCCAATACATACATAACAATGTGGACAATGTGTGTTCAGAAGTATCTTGTTCCACAGGTCTCTGATGATGTCTCTTCTTGACGATGCAGTCGGGAACATTCACTGGTCGTCGTTCATTCAGAGGGGGCCTACAGGAGGTCGCCGTCCGCTCCCTGTGTACCTTGTCAAGGGTCACCGGTAGCAGTCAACTATAGTGGTCTTTTCCTGCAGCCTATGTTGTTCTCCACCACCATCACATGTCTGCCACTGTGCTCACGCTTGGCCCCTATCAGGCCTAGAGACATGGTGGTCAGGGCGTTCTTGAACGTGCTGTGTGGTGGTTGGTCCCCCCCGTTCCTCGTCATCGCGGTACTAGAGGGGCGAGGGGGCGGGCGTTTTTGAATGTGTTGTGCTGGTTTCGCTGTCCTCTCCTCGTCATTGCGGTACCACTTGATGGAGGGCGAGGGCCCGCCGGTGTAGTGGCTAGTCAGTAGGACGCTCTCTCTCACACGGATGACAATCTTGTCATGGGAATCCACCTTGATGGTCGGGGCTTGTGCAGGTGATGGGTTTGGTCTGCAGTGCCGGGGTGGAGGCCGTCAAAGGTTGATCTCCTCTTCGTCAGTGTCTCCTTGGTCAGTCTCCTTCGTGGTCCTCTGCTCCACTTTCTTGGGGATGTCTGTGGGCTGGGTTGGATGGTTCTCCCACGGTTGTTGTCGTCGCCTCTGGTTGTGTCCGCAGCTCCTTGGCGGCGTCCCTGGTAGTATGCTGTCGTGGGTCGCTCAGGTCACTGGGTTGTGTTCCTCTCTGTCTGGTCCTGCCGTCGTTCGTGGTTCAGGTCACGCGTCGTCTCACTCGTCCTGTCCTCTCACCAATTCGTGATCTGAGGGTGATAAACACTGCCTTAGAAAACTCCTCACATAAATGATTCAACGCCTTTCTGCTAAAGTGGAAAATCATTTTGGGATTAATTCAATTCATTGTAAATAAAATCACTTAATTGACAATAGGAAATGCAAACCAATTGCATTAGCAGTGATAAAATCACTTAATTGACAATAGGAAATGCAAGCCAATTGCATTAGCAGTGATTCCTTACGTCAAGAAGGTCACATTCACTACAATTTTATCAGATATTGTATCTAACTAGATCTTACAGCATTAGGCTTTAAATAAAATTGTAAATGAATGGCCAAGTCTTGAATCAGATAAAATAGCTATTTTTCTTCATAGTCTGTGATGTCAAATTTTAATTTGATCTTACCTCAGGATGCGTTGGCTGTACCTCAGGATACTTACCTCGCCACGACTTCTCTGGCGTTCTTCACATCTCAGTGTGGCTCATCATGGCATAGGGGGGAAAAAAACATAAAATCTAGACAGCCAGTTAATTTTGCATGAAAAGCAATCATTCGTTTTGTCATCTAACCCTAACTAACCTTACTGTCATGCATTTGTCCTAATAAACTAACCTACACTGTAGCACTCAACACGAATAAAACTAACCTACACTGTGGCACTCAACACTTTGATGAACATTGTTACTCAGCTGATAGAGTTGTGCCCTTTTTGATGTCTTGTCATACAGTGTCAGCTAAATGATCAATGTACGTGTATACCTTGTACATTTAGATAATTGTGTTTCAATTTTGTGGTTGATATTTTGCAGTCATGGAAATGTATTAGTTGTTAAAAGAATAGTCTAAGGAATAGTCATGCATGTTATTGGTTATAAACAGAGAATAGAAGGAGGGGATTGTAAGTAGTTGTTTTCATCATTAATCTTTCATCTCGGGCACTTCTCTAATTCATGTGCCTCTTGAAAAGAGATGATGAAAACGACTGGTTAGTTATTGTTAGTATGGGAGTTAGGTAGATTTTCATAACTGCAAATTCATCACCGGTGTCTAATTCATGTTAATTAAGTGGTTCTCTGTTGCCATCCACCGCCAGGTGAGTTCATCAAGTCTGTGGTCACGAGTGTAGGCATTTGCATTGCTTTGTCTCCCAAGTGTAAATCTGCATCTAAAGCAATACTTCTTACTATACTAAGTGGAGATACTAAGTTGAGTCTCTATAGGTGTGGTCAGACTGGCTATTTGCATTGTCTTTCACTCCACATCGTCCTCAGCTGGTTTGAGTGTTCAAATGTAGATTACTTTGGGGTCTCAATTTAAATGATTGTAGCTGGTCTCACTTTGTGTCTTGTCTGTGTTCAGATGCAAATCACTGGAGTTTCAACTTTTGTGATACAATGTGTTTACACCCATTCTGCATCTTGACCCAGAGCCAGATCTCTTGGTTGTCTGTAAATACAAACACATGTTAATTTCCCACTCTTTTCTTTTATTTTGGGTGAATCCTCTTTGACTGTCTGTGTGCTCAACTGTTTTGCATCTCGCCTCAGAGCCAGATCTGTAAATACAAACACATGTTAATTTTCCACTCTTTTCTAAGACCATCTGAGTGGGTTCTCCTTGATTGTCTGTGAGCTTAACAAAACATCAGCTATTTCTCATCCATCCCGTCCTAGGATGTAATGATAGTGTTATCATTTATCAATCATATCGCATATGTACACAAGCATCATATGAATGTGGAACCACACATTTTGAATCATGTTTAAAAATGTCTTACAATTGAAAGGGCTAGTTATCTTTCATTGGTTCTTTAGATAAACACATTAACTCAAATGAATATAACCTAAACATCTTACTTTTAAACATGATCTATGTTGTTTGTGCCCAAGTTAGTTAATGTGGACTATAATTCCTGTACTGCCGTATACTGGAAACCGGGAGTGTTTGTTTAACTCTCCGTTTTGGTCAGTATGGCCGGTACGCCCACAGATGTATTATAATTCTGAAACAGACATTGTAATTAGCTTTATGTGACTTATAATGTGTAAATTAAAGCAACATAAACACTCAAGTGATCTGAGATAGTTGTAATTTGCTTTAACTGATAGTTGTGTATATATACAGTTTCTACGTCAAATGACTCCCTTTTCTTGACTCCTTTTGTATCACAAAAAGTACTGAATTTGCAAATCTGGTATGTCATAAATGTACAGATGTAGCAGTACTGACTATCTGTCTGTCATGTATGTCATAATATGTTCTGATAAATTGAAAATGGGGGACCCTGATGTAAACAAATCTGGTATTGAAAATGGGGGACCCTGATGTAATTAAGCATTACATCACACGCAGGAGTGGTTTGTGACCAATAAACCATGCCTAGGGGTGGTTGTTAGGCCCGAGGCGCAGCCGAGGGTCGTTAGACCCCCCTAGGCATGGTTTATTGGTCACAAATCACGACTGCACGTGGTGTAAAGCTTTTATACAACTGCCAGATTCATCCAACCTTATTTCTATACAATAAACACACATTAATCGAAGATTTATTGAAAAAACCATCCGCCAGAAAAAGTAGTTCCCACAACTCCATGTGGAAGCAGCTTGAAGTGCATCCAACCAAACTAACACATCCAACTGTGTATTATTGGAATGATTGAGAGAAGTTGCCTCATGTGGAAGCAGCTTGAAGTGCATCCAACCAACTAACACATCCAACTGTGTATTATTGGAATGATTGATTGAAAATGTTATTACCAGATGCAGAATATAAAGTAGGTAAAACAAATTAAAACGTTTTCTTTGCCCTATAGGAAAAAAACGTTTTCTTCGCCCTATTTTTTTATTTATTTCTTTTAGCCTAAACTTAACCAGTTGGAAACCAGGGGTACAGTAATAAAATTAGCAATCAACCAATCAATCAATTCAATAGACCATGCTCACTTAAAACAGCGCTGCTTCTCTCTCAGTCTGACTCCCCCGCTGTTGCAGACAGGAGTGTGTGTGTGTGTGTGTGTGTGTGTGTGTGTGTGTGCGTGTGTGTGTGTGTGTGTCACAGTGTGTGTGTGTGTGTGTGTGTGTGTGTGTGTGTATGTGTGTGTGTGTGTGTGTGTGTGTGTGTATGTGTGTGTGTGTGTTTGTGGGTACGCCAGTGTCGGACAGTGAGAGTGAACGCTGCAGTGCAGTCAGTGGGGAGGAAGTAGAAATTTAAATCTATCAATTAATCAATCAAACAATCCGCGATTTTTCTTTTGTTCTAGATAGACTCAAGACCCATCAATTACATCATCCAACATTGTTTAAAGGGCTAACACATTCCCCTTGACAGAATCGCTTGATATTTAGTCGTTTAGTCGCCATTAACATATCCATTTGTAAAGATTATTGGCCACCTTCTTGTGATCCGGCGGAGTGATGTGATGTGGGTCGGTTGTGGGCGGGTCCTGGGCCAGCAGCGTGGATTGTTGCCAATAAAGACGTGTGAATGGCCAATCAGAATCGAGAAATTTGCATGCCGTTGTATAAACAAGACTAAAGTCTCTCTCTGGTCTGCATCCCCTTAACAATTGTGTATTGAGCTGTGCTGTATTGTACCCATTCTGTAATCTGTTAATAAAGTTTTCAATCAATCAATGCATCTATATTTATGATTTTCATACTCACCGGGGACAGCTGTTGGATCCGTTACGTGTCGTCAGCAACCCGCATCTCGCCACCGCAACTCAACATTTTCCAATAGCAGCGCGCACATACATATACAAATAAAACATATACTACACGTGGATTTCACGCACCCTTGGCCTTGGGCACATTACACTTTACGTTCGCTTATGGATAGTTTAATATAAAATAATAACTTCACGGCGCGCATAGCGTGACGTCATCGCTCCATGCGACGTTCGTGCGTTCTCATTCGCCTCGGAAATAACGCTTTGCAATTCATACAGTATTTTTCCCACGAGCTCTCAATAGCCTGGAATTCCTATACCAGCGTTTTGTTACCGAATGAACGCGCCTGTGCATATGTGAAACGTAAACAAACTGAAACGATAAAACTATACTTCCCCAAATGGCCGTTCCCGTGGGCCGGTGTTCTGCGGAATCCGGAAATTACTATCCTAGTTTGTTCCCGTGAACTGCACTTCAATGTTATTCTTTGTATAACGGTAACTCGTCTCTCAATGCTCGTCGCGCTATCCGCAGCCGGTTCTTGACTCAATAAAGCAACGCGACGGGTCCTATAATACTTGTGCACATACGAACGAGACTTAAACAGACAAACAAACAATAATACATATAAGTTAACGTGTGTGTATATCTGACTGTATTGGATCGCTGTACGTTTAGTCGGCCAACATCTGTTGCGACAAGGCATTTATACCCTTGATATATAACTACACATCGTTATTAAAATCATAACGACCGAACCTGACTTCGAAATTTACCAGCGATATATTAGATTATATATACCTTTTAATCATACTCTCGGCCTCTTAACCCGCGACTAACGTCCTGTTTAATGTACTTTCCGCGACTGATGTCCCGTTTAATGTACATTTACGTACTCCCGGGACATCGCGTAATCATGTACTAACTAGGACATCGCGTGATCATCTTCCCGCTATCTGTATTGATCAATTGGTTAATTTAATCCAAAATACATCGTTTTCAGGAATGGAAGAGATTGTGAGCTTAGTTTGAGGTTGAAACAATGAATATTATGACGCTACTCTGGTAATTTCTAATTATGATTCCATCAGCTTCTCGGTCCTACTTCCCGCCTCTTTGCAAAGGAATCACAGAACGTTTTTAACAGAGTAGCGTTTTCAAGGATATCACATCATAATAAGCTCACGTATCTTCTTTTGTTGCCTATATTTTTTAGTCTGCATCAGCTAGACTAGGGGTAGCAATCCAACACCCTGTACTGTGTGCCTTAGCTTTTGGTCGGCTCCGACTCGACCTGGAATAGCACTTCAACCTTTGTGCCTAAACTTTTGGGACTAGCACATATAACCCATCCTTTCAGAACCGCCTGATAAGGACCCAGGTGCACGCGCGCCCTGGTAACGATTCTCAATACAGATCAGATATATTAATGCACATTATTCTTACTCAGCCATGATCTCAATATTTGACAACATTCTGTAATATTCACCTGGCACAGAGAAAAGCGGGAAAGTTTTAATTCCTTTCCATAAATTTTTGGTCGACCAGTCTATATACTCACTTTTCTCTGTATAGATGAAACGATACAGCATGCCGGGAGGACGCAAAAAGTCCGTCACAAGTTCGTAGACGCCAATTGTGGGATATTTGTGGATATCCTGATGAAGAATGTCTCAGTCAACCGAGGCTTGGATAATAACAAGGTTTATTAACCAAACAGATAGAATACATAGAGAGAATGGCTGAGGCTCTCGCCCCAGGTGATCAGCTGAAATTACCCAGGTAAGAAGCCTTGATTGTGGTCGGGAGGAGCCCTTTATAGTTCAACAAAGGGGGTGTGTGGTCCCATTTGATAGGTCAGATGGGGGGGAGGGGGTACAGGTTTGGGGACACAGGGGAGGGGGGTGATTCCACAGAGAGGGGGGGGGGGCACAGGTAAGGGGAACATATTTACATGAGGACATATTATACCACACTACATAACAGATAAGTCCCACTCCCTACAGTTCCACATGGTGCAACAAGACGTTCAGACGCTGCTGGGTTTACAAGACAGCCTTAGCATGGGACTGGTCACACTCAGTAAGGAGATACACCAGCTACATCTGACAGACGAGGAACGTTTTTCACACAAGATGTTTTCGGACTATTCAGACCTCTTCAAAGACGAGGTGGGTAGGCTCCCCTACACCTACTCCATGAAAATTTACCGAGAGGCCACGCCTGTCGTCAGGCCACGCCTGTCGTCAGGCCACACCTGTCGTCAGGCCAGCATGCCGGATCCCAGTCGCTATGCGAGAGAAGGTCAAGATGGAACTGGACAGAATGGCACGCACAGGCATCATAACCCCAGTCTCAGAACCCACTGAGTGGGTATCTTCTATGGTAGCAACCCACAAGAAAAACTCAGACGACATACGCCTCTGCATTGATCCACGAGACCTAAACAAGGCGCTCAAACGCCCACATCACCCAATGCGCACTGTGGAGGAAGTAGCAGCGCATATGCCAAACTCAACCGTGTTCTCAACACTGGATGCCAAGATTTCCTTTTGGCAAATACCACTGGATCACAAATCATCGCTACTGACCACATTCAGCTCGCCATTCGGACAATTCCGTTTCCTCAGAATGCCCTTTGGTATAAGCAGCGGCAGTGAAGTCTTCCAACACACAATGGAGCAAATCTTCGCAGGATACCCCTGTGCAGTGATAGTCGATGACATCATCGTTGGAGGAAGCAGAGAGAAAGAGCATGACAAAAATCTCAAGAAAGTCCTCGACAGAGCATGTGAAGTCAACCTACGGCTCAACTCCAAGAAATGCAGGTTCAGACTGAAGGAAGTCGGGTATGTTGGACACCTGTTCACAAGTCAGGGTCTAAAGCCAGACCCATCAAAGACGCAAGCGATCAGCGAACTGCCTGCGCCAGAAGATGTAATGGCTCTGCAGTGGTTCCTCGGCATGGTAAACTACTTGGCCAGGTTCGTCCCAAACTTCAGTGAAATCTCAGCCCCCTTGCGACACCTAACGCACCATGACACGGAATGGTGTTGGTACAAGCAACACCAAGATGCATTCGACGCGCTGAAACAGTGTCTCTCAAACCCACCCACGCTGATGTACTAGGACGTCCGCAAGCCTGTCACACTCACGTGCGACGCTTCCCAGTATGGCCTAGGCGCGGCATGTCTACAGGACGGTGTCCCAATTGCTTATGCATCACCACCTTGACGGAGACGGAAAGGCGATACGCGCAGATTGAGAAGGAGCTTCTCGCAGTGGTGTTTGCGTGCTCCAAGTTAAACGACTATATATACGGAAAGCACATCCAAATCGAAACGGATCATCAACCGCTGGTCACCATCCTGTCAAAGCCCCTACACACGGCTCCAGCCAGACTGCAGCGTATAATGCTTAGACTCCAAAAGTACGATTTCGAGCTGAGGTACAAGAAGAGAAAGGACATGTATCTTGCGGACACGTTGTCACATGCTCCCAGACAAACCACAGACCGGCTTAGTGGTGAAAAGACAGACTTTGAGGTCATGGCAGTGAGACACATTTCCTCATCACGCCTGAACGAGCTCAAAGAACACACAGAAAGGGACCCAACCCTGCAGAAAATATGCAACATCATCAACCACGGATGGCCTGCGAGGGAGTCGACGCTGCCTGCAGAGGCTCGCCAATACTTTGCATTCAGAGATGAGCTCACAATCGACAATGGCGTCATCATGAAGGGCTCAAGAGCCGTCATTCCCAAATCACTGCAAATGGACTACATCACGATCCTGCACAGAGGCCACCCTGGCACAGAGTCAACCAAGCACAGGGCGAGGGACATTGTGTTTTGGCCTGCCATGGCAAAGGATATCGCGGAGAAAACGGCATCATGCCACGTCTGCAACAGCACAAAACAACACCAACAAAGGGAGCCACTCAAGCTGCATCCCATTCCAGACTTACCGTGGTCAACCGTGGCGACCGACATCTTCGAGTGGAATGGACGTCACGAGTGGAATGGACGTCACCACCTGGTGCTGGTCGACTCATACAGAGGTTGGTTCGAGGTGGACCTGCTGCGTGACATCACATCCAACACAGTGATAACAAAACTGAAAAGACACTTCGCTGTGCATGGAACTCCACACAAAGTGATATCGGACAACGGGGCCCAGTTCACAAACCAGCGCTTCAAGGAGTTCGCCTCGGCCTGGGACTTCGACCATGTGACCAGTAGCCCGGAGTTCCCGCAGGCGAATGGATTAGCGGAGAGAGCTGTGCGCAGCGCGAAGCAACTCATGGAGAGGTCCAGACGGGACGGAACAGACGTCTTCCTAAATCTGCTCAACCTCCGTAACGTTCCACGTGACCAGTCACTTGGGTCACCGGTTGAGCGGCTCATGTCAAGACAGACACGTACCACCCTACCCATCTGCAAGACACTACTGGTTCCTAAGGTGAAGGACAACAAGATGATCAAAGCACAGCTCGAGAAGAAACGCAGCGTTCAGCAGTCGTGCTATGACAGATCAAGCAGGCCCCTCCAGCCACTGGCCCAGGGACATGTAGTGAGGTTGCAGACTCCACATGGATTCGACCGGATGGGCACAATCAAGAGCATCTGTAAGGAACCAAGGTCCTATGTCGTGGAGTCAGAAGGAGGAGAGTACAGAAGGAACCGGAGACACCTTCTTCCCGTCTCGGAACCGGAACCGCCACAGGGTGACCTCAGCGACCCCTGCGACCCCAACATCACTCTCCAACCTCCGACTGGCCAACCCGAAGGCAACAGTCACCCCGTCACCGAGGAGGCAGACGCTCAACAACACGCCCGAATACAAGAGACTGTTCAAAAGACTCACCCGCACACTCAGTCTCCGCACATCTCACGGGCAGGCCGCGTCTGCAGGCCAAACAGTAGATATGTGTAGTGTTTGTCATAAGGACTGTTCAGAAAAAAAAATAGTAATGATGTTCATACTATACACCTGTTGTGTATTACCACTTGAAGTACAGTTAACATGTGGTTTGTTCAAATAGCCACATGCTAGATATTAGTAGTAATCACTTTCATTGCTTAATTTGTTATAGCCTACTAGCCTGTAGAGCATTGTTAGTATTTGCATTGGAGCACAACTTAAGAGGAAGGATGTAGAGCATTGTGTTAGTCCGATACACAAGCTTGATACGTGACGGCCTCCGTACTACTCTGACGTCACTCAGGAAGTAAACACCGGTCAGGATAGCAGCAATACGACTAGGCTGTATCGTGTCATTCCCCTGTAAGCTATATATTAAATCACCATCTATGCTCACCTGCCTACCTCTCATCTTTTCTACACACATCATCATCCAATTTTTATAAAGAGCTATACACGTCATCCTCCAATTTGTATAAAGAGCTGTACACATCCTCCTCCAATCTTTATGAAGCTGTACACAATCTTTATTCAGGATTATCTATCTTCTACTATCAATTTGTGAAATCGGGCCCTACTCAATCTGAATTCTAACTAAAGGTGTGTTGCAAGGTTCACTGTTGGGTCCTGTCCTTTTTACTATTTATATTAATGATATTGTTTCTTCTTTGAATGACTGTCATGTCCATTTGTATGTGGACAATACTATTGTGAACTATATCGCTGACACTGTTCAGTTGGCCATTAAGAACTTTCTTTTAATGCTCTTCAGGAAGGTTTTATCAATCTTAAATTAGTCCCCAATGCTAGTAAAACTAAATATATGCTGTTATCCAGAGCCAGAAATGTTGATTACGATGAAGTACATAAAGCAGTTCTATTATAAGCAGTTCTAACATTGAGAGAATCACTGAGTATAAATATCTTGGCAATGTTCATGTTCATGTTCCATGTGGATATTCTTGTTTCCAAGCTGCAACAGAAAATTGGCTTCCTGTACAGAAATACATCACGCTTTCCCATGATTAGTAGGAAGAGGATTGTTGAAGCTAATTTCTTATCAATTTTGGACTATGGTGATTTATAGGCATGCTGCATGCTGATTCAACTTTTTGAACCTCTGGACTCAGTCTATCATTCTGCCCTCAGATTTATTACTGTTGACAGATATGATACCCACCACTGTGTCCTTTATGAAAAGGTTGAATGGCCTTTTCTGCTTGAATGACATAACTATTAGTATTTGTTTATTTTTTAAAGCCCTTATTGGTCATCTCCCCATTACATCATAACACTGTTGGAATGGAATCTTGGAACCTATTCTACATGTTCAAATGACTGGCTGGTTCTTGGGGTTCCTCCAGTTTGCTCTGAATTTAGGTAAAACTGTCTTTTCCTTTGATGCCTCCAACACATAATAATAATAATAATAATAATAATAATAATAATAATAATAATAATAATAATAATAATAATAATAATAATAATAATAATAATAATAATAATAATAATAATAATAATAATAATAATAATAATAATAATAATAATAATAATAATAATAATAATAATAATAATAATAATAATAATAATAATAATAATAATAATAATAATAATAATAATAATAATAATAATAACAATAATAACAACAACAATAATAATAATAATAATAATAATAATAATAATAATAATAATAATAATAATAATAATAATAATAATAATAATAATAATAATAATAATAATAATAATAATAATAATAATAATAATAATAATAATAATAATAATGACTTGGATTTATATAGCGCTCTTCATGACACCCAGAGCGCTTCACAGAGTCCATTATTCGTTCATACACAGTCATACCGGTGGTGGTAAGCTACAATTGCAGCCAGAGCTGCCCTGAGGCAGACTCACGGAAGCGTGGCGAATAATCATCGCCTACGGCCCCTCCGACCACCACCAAAATTCATTCACATGCATACACATTCATATGAGGCAAGTAGGTTAAGTGTATTTCCCAAGGACACAACGGCGATGGGATGGACATGGGCTTGAGCGGGATTCAAACCATCAACCCTTCGATCATTGGACGACCCGCTCTACCCCTGAGCCAAAGCCGCCCCACATGGAATGCCCTCCAACTGACTTTGAAGTTGGAGGTTCTTCCTTCTCTTGCTGCATTTAAAAGTATGATCTCCGACAACTGTGTATCGACTTGTAACTGTCTTAACAGATTTGTATTGTTTATTCTTATTTTTGTGTCTATGAGTCTACTGATATCTGTATCTTGTTTTGTAAGCTTGTTGTCGCTGTGAATGAGGGTAAAGGTTTGAAATTAAAATTAAATATGGAGCTATACACATCATCCTCCAATCTTTATAAAGATCTATACACATCATCCTTCAATCTTTATAAAAAGCTATACACATCATCCTCCAATCTTTATAAAAGAGTTTTTTTTTTTTTATCCACTTTTTCTCCCATTTTCTATATTTTCTCCCATCCCAATTTCGTATCATCCAATTCAACCCTCCCCTGTCACGGACGCTGTTTCTTGCCTCCCACAAGCCGGCTGCAATGTGGACTAAGTCATACATAGCACAAGTCCCCTCCGGTACTTGAGGTAACAGCAGTTGCATCTTTTCACCTGCGCAGCTCGATCTCTCAGTGGCGAGGAGTAACGCGTGGGAGGCTCACGCTGCCCCTGACACTTCCTGATTCTACTGCGCAGGCGCACCAACCGACCTGTAAGAGTCGCTGTCCACAACGCCCGATCCCCACCCATCAGTTTCCCACCCCCTAATACGGCCAATGTGTATTAGTATGAACGACCAGCTAAACTGAAAGCAATGTGGAGCGCTGGGCTCGAACAGGCGAGCCCAGCGTCTCTGCATTCGTGGCGAGCGTCTTGCCCACTACGCCACGTAGCCGCCCATATCTTTATAAAAGAGTTATACACATCATCCTCCAATCTCAATCCTGTCCAGATAACGTAAGGTTATGTATATTTCATTTCATTTCAACCTTTATTTAAAATCGTAAGCATCTGAGGTTTCCCTCATTTACAGAAACGACGATTGTACAGTACATAATAAAAACAATATTCACATAAATTTAAACACCAGAGTAAAACAAATTAAAAACGTTTAAAAAATAATTTTAAAATATCAACTAAAACAGTTACAGGTAGTCACACAATGGTCTGAAATCATACATTTAAACATTCCAAGGGAAGGGAGAACCTCCAATTTTAGCGTGAGTTGAAGGACATTCCATGAGTTAGAGGCATCAAAGGAAAAGGCTGACTTCCCTAGCTCAGAACAAACTTGAGGGACCCTAAGAACCATCCAGTCATTCGATCGAGTTGAATAGGTTCCAATATTCCAATCTAACAGTGAGGAGATATAAACAGGTTGTTTACCAATAAGGGCTTTCAAAATAAATAAATACCAGTGTTTATTGCGCCTTTCTGCAAGAGAAGGCCAACCCACCCTATCATACAGGACACAATGGTGAGTATCATATCTGTCACCAGTTATAAATCTAAGAGCTGAGTGATATGCAGAATCCAGAGGTTTAAGAGTTGATGCCGCAGCATGCCTATAAATTACATCACCATAGTCCAAAACTGATAAGAAGACTGATTCCACAATTCTTTTTCTACTAAATAGAGGAAAATTGGATCTGTTTCTGTACAGGAAACCAATTTTCTGTCGCAGTTTAGTGGCAAGATTTTCCACAGGCCAAGATATTTATACTCAGTGACTCTCTCTATACAAGTTATAACCAAGTTCTGTGAGTTATGGTGCGCTCAGCACCAGTTGCACTGTACTTCACTTCGTGCACGAGCACTGAATAAAAAATTCCACCATGTACCTTTACATCCCAACATTCGTCTGGCCACACCCCCATCCGCTTACCTTCATAAGCAGGAGTGTGGTCACCTACTCGCCTCCTTCCCAAACTTTCACCATAAGGCGAGATCAAGGGCCCCAGCGGCGTCCTGGTGCTGAGCGCACCATAACTCACAGAACTTGGTTATATACATAACCTTACGTTCTGTTTCGTTATGGCTTCGCTCAGCACCAGTTGCACAACAGGAGCTGAGCGGGAGCCATAGCCCGACAAATGTACCCCGCTAAGGCCCCCCACAACCATCAGACCGGGGAGGACCGAGCCCCCGACCCTCCCTAATGGAGGATACCCCCCCTATTGGAGGCTTACGGGAGGGAGACGGATCCGACCGTGTGAAGAGGAACTCAAGCAACTCAACGCACAGGGTGAGCAGACCGTGGCTTGACCCCACGACTACACACACGCACAACCCGCATGCCACCCGGGAACGAACGGAAGGAACAACCGCGTTACTGCCCCCAAAATCACAGGGACAAGAGCAACCCAACCCCGTGGCAAGGCTGTAGCAGCGGAGCGCGAAGGAAGACCCAGACCCACCGAAGGGACTGGATCCCCTGGAAAAAGGGGGCCCGGAGAGGTCAATGACGCCAGGCGGTCACTTAGTGACACCGCCCCCCACATCGCCAGCGTATTCGGATAAGGCCCCTCCAAGAGCGGGCCCTTTCCCCCCAATAGCACACCGCCTGGCACACTGACCCTGCAGAACAGGCAGTCAGCATGGCCGTAAGCACTCAAAAAGGTTAACCAATGGAAGCAGGCAGCGCACCGGGGAAACCAGGCAGCAGGCTGTAACCTGAGCTTGGAGCACTGCGGACGAGACAGGCGACAAAGGAGTCAGCTGAAAACAGCCCCCCCGGCGGAAGGGGCGTATGCTGGCGTTGTTGATCACCATGACAAAGCCTCCATTAAAAAAAAACCACCCAGAGGGGTCGAGGCAGAGAAGGCTGACATGATTGGCAGACGTCATGAACGTGCAGGGGCACACTCAACCGGGTAACCCGGGAGTTGACTCTGCTCCAACACACCAGGGAATCAACCACCCTCTCGGTACAGACGGTGGTTGTTCCTATAACCCCTCAAGAAAAAACTCCAAAACACACCTGCGGGTATACACCGGCTATACCGCAGTACAAGCGTTTCAGTTTTCAAAAAAGGGTTATCCCAGGCCTACGGTATCAACGAAACTTTACTTCGGACCGGGCCCGGCGGCACGGGAAGCACAGGGTTACCAGAGGAGGTCCAAGACCACCCCAACAGCCCCCTCTTCGCCACGCGTGAGAGAGGAGCGAAAATAATGGAGAACCAGCCCTAAGCACACCGCACTTGGTATTCCCAGGCGGTATCCCAACCAAGTACTAACCAGGACCGAACCTGCTTAGCTACCGAGATCGGACGAGATCGGGCGTGTACAGGTTGGTATGGCCGTAAGCCATTACGATAGTGCAGAGTACAACATGTACCCAAAAAAGGGCCTCCATAACGCTTAACCCTGTGACACCCGGACCGACCCGGCATTTTTCCCCCCGAAAAAAGCACAAGTCCTTCAGGGTACCAGAACAGCAGATCTGCATCCCCGGCGGACAACGGGTTAACTGACCTGGACCAGCGCGACCAGACCAGTCCCGTGTCCTAACCACGCCGACATGCCCACTCCAGAAGAGGTATGCGTGTCGATCTAAAACATGAAAAGAGGGCGCCACCCAGACGGTCCCCATTTGGACCGTGCTCAGTGGCCCACCCCAAGGGCGTGAGACCCCTCTACCTATGTTCTGATCTATTCCGTTAACATCCCCCAGATATGAACGAGAATTCATCGAGACAACCTAGTAAACTGGCGCTCGGAAGAGACAAAACTATAAAACGCTGTTTTAACAAGCAACCAAGGCGCCCTTAGCCCCTGCGTGATTCTTTAACAGAAACACACCGAGCCAGCACTATGTATGCGTCGAGACCCAAACACATCAATGGATAGTCTAGCAAGACACCAAACATTGTTCCTCCAAGTCGCCTGGGAGAACGACACGGAGCCGTCGTGCTTCATGTACCTTCCTCTTTTTATCCAAAAAGGAAAGAAACACAGACTGACATGAATCCCACGTGACGCAGCTGAGGGTAAACTTTTTTTACATTTTTACATCCCACCACCCTCGCCATAGGGAGGAGACGGAAATCCCCAGAGAGACTTCCCACGCGAGCTGTATAGATTGAAAAGAATATATTGCAACATTGAGCTATTTAATATTTGGATTAGGGCTCTCAGAGGAGGAGGCACTGAACCAATACACACTCAATAATCGAATTGAATCGAATACACACACAATAGAGCAGAACTCCTTTTTGAAGTTCTACTCACCTTGACAATCTGATGAGGAGGCTCTGAACTCTGAGGAGGCTCCCTCACAGGGAAGGAGAGTCCGAACTCACAGAAGGCCCGAGGAGGAGCTTCGTGAGGAGGAGCTCTGACAACTCCCTGAAACAGATCCATAACATGGACCTGAACAACTCACGGAAGTCTTACCAACAGAGACGCGCACAGTGACGTACTCTATGGCCGGGGGAATTTCTTCTGTGCACACGCCCAATCTTCCAGGGCGTGGGACCAGGAAACTCCCCCCCCCCCCCCCCCCTCTTAACATGCCGAACAGCAACGTGACAGGAACCTTGAAGGACAGGAGGTTTTAACCCCTGACCAATCAGAAAAAGGGAGGAAAGGATTACCAGTTCACCCCTTTACGACCCCACACCCATGATACGATGTAATGACAAAAAAGAGCATGACACAGTCATAGTCTGCTACATGAAGTGTCTAACAGCTTCACACAGCTCATGTGCTAACCTGCTATCTGATTTTTACTAAGGAAAAAACACAGAATAGAGAGGGCCCCCTTTAAGAGCCCCGGTACCAGACTTACACATGTGCTTCTGTGGCCAAACCTAACCCAGTTGTAGATCACAAGACACACACAACCCTTCATCACAACAAAAAATGGCAAAGTACACTCTTGCTACAGAGGAACGCCGTTTTTCATAACGAGAGAATACAGAATCCTCGATTATGTATTGGCCACAGGCCTTGCTAAGCACACATGATAAGTGACCAAACAATCTTTTCTTTAGGAAAATATAGTTTCTCAAGCGGAAAGCACAACCCCAGCAATTAAGCTAAGGGTTACATCGTATCCCCACAAACACAGTGACACAATATATTGTAAACAACATGTCTGAGAGGAGGGTGGGGAAGCCCCAGGGAAACCGGGGGGATCACCCCTCCTTCCTTACCCTTGATACGGCCAAGTTGAACAGGTAACCCTGTTAATATGTGAACACACTGTTCATTGTCATTACAGGCTGAGAAAAAAATTCATTCCTCAATCACATGTCACTAAGCATAGCTTTATAGGTTAATTAACCCCCTTAGTTGTGAGTTCACGATACATGAACACACATGTTCTCATCACAACTAACCAGATAATTTTTACACATGTAAACAACAACCCGATTTCTATGAAGAGAGAAGCTATACCAGTGACAAGACAATTCACACACAACACGCGCCGTATCCTCAATGTATTGCAGCAACACACGTTTTGGAAAACATCGTTATTACAAAACATTTAGAAGGGAAGGAAAGAAGAAGTGTTTAAGGTCCGGTCGGGACCTTCCTACCCTGAGCGCCGGCCAAGAGAACTGCAATCTGGCTAACGGGGCACCGAAGTTGAACACAGCATCCCTGTGTTGACGACGAGGGTAACGTTGTTGCGCCACCCAGCCGCTACGTTTCTCCATGTTTGACGCAGTCCTCGCTGGCAGGGCTCCGGTGTAGGTTCGACTAACATCCTCTGTCAAAGATGACGTCGTAGTCAGAGTGTTTAAGGCATGTTATAGTCATAGAAAACGTTCAACAGTGTAGCATTAAGCTAACAGCCGTTCGACCGATAGCAACAAGCTAACGTTTACTTGCCTGGTAAACACAGCGAGCTAGCGCCGCAGCTAACAGCTGACTGGCTAACACAGTAGGCCACAACTAGCACGCAAGCTAAGCAGCTATCACCTGAACTGTACACAACGACATAACAAGCCACACTTCAGACAGACCGCTGTCCAAGTCCCTCCCCTAAGAGGGAAAAGAAAAAGAATGTCAGAACACAGTTTTCAACGGTGATCCAGACATGCAGCGGGGCCAGCACAGTTCCCATTTCGGGATGTAGCCGACTTTGAGCATGGAACTCCCGATAAAGAAGATCCTATGCCCACATTTCCTCGTTAGGGTATACTTTAATTTGTATATGAAAGATGGGGCCTGCACGGGACAGAGAAGCATCCGCTCGAGAATCCTGGGATCACCAGGTCCTGGTCGGGGCCCACTAGATTGACCATCATGGGCGTCAGACCAAGATCCTCCGACCGCCGTTTAAGCCGAGCAGAGGACCCCAGCCTGAAGTCGGCGTTTCGTAAATTGTCAGCTAACCCTCACAGCATCAACAACAACCAGAGCTTGCAAGCAAAACAGTACGTACCCAACCTGGAAACAACCGCTGCTCACAGCAGTCGGTGCTTCCCACAGTCCAGCTGTGTGGCCGGAGGGCAACCCCATCCAGCCGCAGCAAGGAGGACTGTAGCTGGGGAGCATGTCAGCGGCGTGAGCTCCTAATACGAAAAAGCCGTTGAAGGTCGGAATGACCATCATCTTCCAGACACTCCAGTAACGAAGACAATATCACCGTATTTTCTCGAAAATAGTGAGAGAGAAAATAAAGATATGATGTCAACGTATCTTCCCGTTCTTTTGTTTTCCAACTTTCTTCTACTAACAACCTCGTCAAGTGGGGATCTACCGAAGGCACTTCCTTGTGGTGAAAGTGAAGAAGGAGGCGAGTAGGTGACCACACTCCTGCTTATGAAGGTAAGCGGATGGGGGTGTGGCCAGACGAATGTTGGGATGTAAAGGTACATGGTGGAATTTTTTATTCAGTGCTCGTGCACGAAGTGAAGTACAGTGCAACTGGTGCTGAGCGAAGCCATAACGAAACAGAACTGCATTTCTTTCCAGCATGAAGGTGCCCCAATAACAGAGAATGAAAGAATGTCATGGCTGCTGTATTGTCCATTTGACTATAGGGAACTCATCCTGACCTTGATGGGTTTGGCCTAAAGGTAAGAAAAGCTGGCTATAGTGACAGGAAGGTTGTCGGTTGGATCC
Organism: Notolepis coatsorum; assembly: GCF_963971535.1. Taxonomy (NCBI): domain Eukaryota; kingdom Metazoa; phylum Chordata; class Actinopteri; order Aulopiformes; family Paralepididae; genus Notolepis; species Notolepis coatsorum. The sequence goes on from NC_140169.1 coordinate 182,273,936, forward strand.
CCAGATTGACAGGGACAATCTGGGCTGGCTGGGGCTATGAATAATGCTCTCCCCTCCCTCAATGCCCTCAGTTGACATTCCCTTGAGCAAGACACATAATTCCCAATTACTCCGGTGGAGCTGCTCAGTGGTGAGTGGTATAGGGCAGCTGTGAATGTCTGTAACGGTGCGAGTGTGAAGGGCATTGCTGGAAAAGGGTATATAAAAGAAAGTTTAAAAGATAAAGAGGAGGGGCGCCCCAGTGGCAAACCATGTAACGCGCACGGCCAACCCGGGTTCGATTCCCGGACCCGCCGTTATTTGCCGAATGTCTTCCCCCCACTCTGTCTCCTGTTCCTCCTCTCTCTATCTCTCTCTCTCTACTGGACTGCCCAGTAGTAAAAAGCGATAAACGCTAAAAAATGTATCTTAAAAAAAATTTAAAATAAAAAAAGAGGCCTTAAAGTGGTCACCCGCAATATCCTCTATTTCTGTTTATATTCTCTCCATTTCAGAAGCCATGTGAACAGTAACTGTGAAAGGAATGTTCATTCACTACCATACATAGACTGATAAATGCACTAGCACTTTTTCCACATATCAGATCTCTCTTGACATAATGACACAGTGTTGGCCTATACATGTTTATATGAACATGTTTGAGATTATTATTAGAATATCATTGATTGAAATGTGGGACAGCATAGACCCCTCTCTTAGACCCGTAAATTGGATTAACCTTGATTGTAAAATATCAATAAAGATGTTGGCCCTATTGGATAAGGTTTTGTCTGATAATTGTGTCAAATTATAGGGAATACATAATGGGGGCTACAGGGACATTCACCTGGCCAGTATACAACAGCGAACACAGGTAGTATCTGCAGTACCTGCTGCATTGTATCTGGGAATGCACCATTGTTCAGTCTGGAGTAAAATCCTGAAGTATGTGTAATTAGCTTGGGATTGGGACAACATTGTATTTTCTCAGCCATGTGACAGAACCTACATACCTAAGATATCAAATGGTGAAGTTGAAGTTATCATGGTAGGCACCATTGCAGCTGCTATTCTTAGATATGGGAGAACACCCACGCCTGTCTAGACTTTAAATGCAACGACGAACCAGCTTCATAAGAGTGGTATGCTCAGTAGGATGAAATGTAGAAACAAAAGCAAATCCCAGCTGCTTGGGGTCGTTTTTGGATATGTAATGTGATAAGATAATAACATAATCTAGTCTTCATGTTTCACTGTCACATCAGTTTATACACCTTCTCTCTCTCTTTTTTTATTTTTTTTATGTTGTGTAATAAGGAGTTAGTGGTTTGGTTATGTGAACATTGATATTCGCATCTACCGAGCGAACTTTGAAAACAATGTATAATGAATTCCAACTCCAAATGTAGCACCCTGAAAATATGGCTATTATTCAGAAGTGCTGACTTGCCTTTTATCTCCCCTTTGTGCACAAAGACATGTTGACTAGTTTCCATTGATATTCTCACGAACAATGACACAGGCTCCTCCTTCTTCTACCGGCTGGAATATGGATTATAAACAGTATTACTGGATCATATTCTACCATCCTTTTCCCTGTGTGACTAGTTGGCGGTACCAGCAGGGGGCGGTGGCAGGCAGAGAGTGTACGAGAGAGAGGCAGGCAACGAGGAAGAGGGAATCACCTGGAGGTGGGGAGAACCGGAAGACCTCTTCAGCTTGGGATGTAGCCGTGAACGGTCGCAGCTACAACGGGAGGTGCTTTGGAATAGCCCCGTTAAAGAACCACCAGAGAGCCCTGCCGGAGCGAGCGACGGGTGACGAGACATACTTGCTAGTGACGGGTTATTCTAGAAGTATCCGTGATAGTGCGTGGGTAAGAGAAACTGAACCCAAAGACTAACGTCCATAGGTAGCGGGTTATAGTAGCAGTGTGACGGTATAAGTAGCATGCTGCTAACGGCTATATTGACTCCAGTGTACCCCGAGCGCGAGGCGCTGAAGAAGACCGGTGGTATAGTCAACCACGTTGCGCCACAGTATAACCGTGTAGCAGGTGGGCTGTTTGTGACCCAGAGAGTAGCTTCAGTGTAAGGTAGGGCAAGCGTATGGATGCGCGTCGACTCAGCGCCGGCCGACAACAACCAGCTTTCGCCGTCGTGTCAACGTCTGCCCTGCACCGGCGGTCGACAGCCTAGCACGGGAGTTCTTCCGTCCAGCAGAGGTCGCCATCATCCAGTACACGCTCTCAGCCAGCTACTGCCCCTCTGCTCCAGCCCCGCTTGCTAGCGCCCGCGACGAGAGCGTTCGACGCCATCTTGATACCTGGACGGTGGTGGCACGGCGAGGCCGCCATTTTGGTTGAGTACAATCGAGCATCAATGCTCCGGATCTATTACACAGTACACAGTGTGGTGCAGCCTACGGGCGAAGCTAATGGTTGCTAACTACAGTTCATAGGGGTACCCCATCAACATTACATGCCGGCATTAGCATAGGACTTTTGTTCTGGTACAGTGGGCCCACATTTTTTATTTCCTTTGAGTGTGATAACGTGTTTGCTCTTTAATAATATTTTCCCATCTAATTAACCCTTTCCCGGTGGGGAGGTTACAGACCGGGTGCATCATAAGTAAAGCCTTACGGAGGTATTAGTCTTGCCATATAATTAAAGCCTGATAGAGGTATTACACATGGTACTGACCCAGATGTGGGCGATGAGTCAAACACATTGAAGTATATTATCCCTGATACTAACCCAGAGGTGGGTGTGTAATATACGTGTCTATAAGGTATTGAGTTACACACGAAGCTATAGTAGGACTTCAGTCCATTTGACCACTCCTATTAAATCATTGTAACTGAACAGTACAACTAATATTAAACATTAGATGGGATTCTGTGTGCGTGTCTATTCCTGTGTCCAGTATTAACCATTTTGGTGTGGGTAACGTTACTACAATTAACCCCTTCCTACCCAACTCTCTCCTTTTCATTGTAAGGTTTCTAGTGGTCATCAAGGGAGGGTACTGCTTGCGGGAGGAACGAATCTATTTATGCTTATCAGTCACTAGGTGTGGGAGGGTTAACGGAGGTAATCAGGGAAGTGAGAGCGAGTTGGGGAGTACTGCTGACCGCCCCGGAGAGGCGAGGAAGACCAGAGTACCAGACCAGGTTGGTAAATCCCGGGCCCCATTCACTCCCACTACCGGGCCCCAGTTTGACGCTCCAGGCCCAAAGACGAGGGTGCAGTCAGATGGAGCTCTACTGTGTCCAGCTACCTTGTGACTGCCAGCAACCGTTCCCACAAAGCAGGGATAATCCACCCTGCTACACAAAGAAAAACTGTCCCATAGAACCATAGTCAAAATTATATTTCATTATCTTGGTTCCGCGAGGTCTTGCTCATCATTTGAAGATTTATTTGTATTCTTATAAAGTCTACTGTTAAATTCTCTCAGTTTTTCATATATTCAACTGCATATTGTTCGTGATATAATCGAACATCGATATATGGTTATGGTTGCTAATGCTACCCGTAGTGGTTGGCGAAGTGGGTCCAAAATCCATAATTCTCGCATGGAAAGCCAAAAGCTGAATTAGTAGATGTAACCTGGCATTATCTCAAAGTATCAAAGTCCATATGATGTCTAAAACAAAGATAAAGAAACAAACTGTTGAAGTTAGAGGTTCTATGTAGGATTGTTAGTAACTGTCTAACTGCATATATAACTGTTTCCACTAGAGGGCGCTCTAGGTGGAGCCACTCAAGATACCACCAGGTGGCGAGTATAAATAGAGATGTCTCCTCCCCCTCTACCTCTTTCTCCACCAGCCTCTCAGTGAGAGGAGAACTCATGTGCTGCTGCTCATACCATGTGAATGAATAAACCACGCCGTTTACAGGCTAAAGATAGAAACCATGCCTCTTGACCACATTATTGTCGCCCTATGAATGAATGAATGAAAACTTTATTTAACAGATTGCAGAATGGGTACAATACAGTACGGCTCAATACATACAATTGTTAAGGGGATGCAGACCTGAGAAAGACGTTTGTCTTGTTTCCATCAGGGTCCCCCATTTTCAATTCATATAGACATTTATGACATACATAACATACATGACATTTATGGCATAGGGACATATAGGTATTTAGTACTGATACATTTGTGACATAGGCGGTATTCAAATATACAGTACTGTTACCCCTAGATCCTGACAGAGTATATACATATGATGGGGAGGGGACTGTACATTAGGAGGGGGTGGGTGGGTGGGAGGGGAATATACATACGGCGGGGAGGGAATATATACATGCGGTGGGGAGGAGACTGTCTATTAGGAGGTGGTGGGGGTTTTGGGCATTTACGGTGGCCAGTTTCGAATTGCAGCCTCCCGTAGGTGCTCTTTAAGGGCGGTTTTGAATGTGGGCAGGGATTCACATTCCTTTACAGCTTTGGGTAGGGCGTTCCACATTGTTGTGGCATAATTGCGAAACGTGTTTAGTCCCTTGTTTGAGCCGAATCTGGGTTTAACATGATTTGTTGAGCTTCCTCTGGTGTAGTGGTTGTGGTATTCACTGACCTTTGGGAAGTATTTTGACATGTACATGGGCACCCCGGTCGTATAGTGTATCTTGTAGACCAGGCCCATTGCAAGTTGCTGTACTCTGTCGTCTACTCTAAGCCATCCTAGGTTGGCAAAGTGGGCAGGGGTGAGGTGGGTTCTGGGGTTCAGGTCAAGTAGTAGTCTGACCAGTTTGTTTTGTGATGTTTGTAATTTTGTTTTAAGCGCCTTTGAGGTGCTTTGGTACCATGAGGTGCACGCATAGTCATAGTACCCTTGAATGAGTGCTCCTGCCAGAGTCCTCAGGGTATTCTTGTTTACCAGAGAGGAGATCCGGTACAAGAATCTAGTTCGTTGGTTGACTTTTTTTATTACATTGGATGCCATTTTGTCACAGGAAAGATTTGCCGGATTCTGTCAACACAAACAAAACTAATTAAGTTTGCAACCATAGACAACCATACAGACATGCACTTTTTTTTTTTTTTTATGTATTCTAGCTGTCGCCTCGATGGTGTTTATAGTTTCCTTTACATTCATGATGACTCAAGAACAGCTTTATTTCTTATTATAGGGCAGGCTATTCAACGCAACAAGCGCGGTGCTCCAGCCTCTAGTCTAGCCAACAGTTCAGCCCACCTTAACAGACGCTCTCTGACTGTACATATAGGATTTCCTGAAAACGCCCCATGCCAGAAACGATAGGCCCACTTTACCTGCTGCGAAACCAGTCCCGAAAAAAAGGATCACTTTTCATTCAGTAATAACAAGTGACCCTGAATAGCGCTGTATTGTTTATTTTGGTTGACGGGACACAAGGTGACTTCAAAGGGAACAGATCGACGTGGAGGGGAATAACTCTGCAGAGAGACCATCTACCCAGTTCTGTTGAACAAGAAAACTTTCCAAAACGTCCACGAGCAGCACTTGTGGTTCAAAACCACACATCGATCACAAGGTCGATTGTGACCGCTTGGGATCTGTCAATGCGCGCAGCGGATCTATATTATAGCGCACTGAGCCCCACTTTCTAGTGATTTGATGGAAGAAGGGTCTGTAGCAAGGAGTGGATGTTACTTTTTTGTCATTGAACAACAATAGCTTAAGTGTCACCATGTTGGGTAACGCAGGGATTTATGCTGGCAAGAAGAGGAGGAAGCCTGTTCAGAAACCGTAAGTGCCCCATATTATTGATTCGGACTTTGTCAACTTGTTGTCTGTGTGTGTGTGTGTGTGTGTGAGAGAGAGAGAGAGAGAGAGAGAGAGAGAGAGAGAGAGAGAGAGAGAGAGAGAGAGAGAGAGAGAGAGAGAGAGAGAGAGAGAGAGACGTGCCTTATCCCATACGTGTTTAGTTTTAGACTGTCTAGGCATATATATCCCACTTTTGTGATCTAGATTGGAATGTATTAGTTATTCCTGTGCTATAACTATTTTAAGATGATTATATTATGAATGTTGAAAGATTTGGGCAAAACGACCCATTTAAAAAGTGTACACTAAACGTCGCCAACATATTCCAATAGCACTGTATTATTATTATTATTATTATTATTATTATTATTATTATTATTATTATTATTATTATTATTATTATTATTATTATTATTAGCATAATCATCATCACACCCCGATATGAAATGACGGGCCTTTTGTATGTATATATAGGCCTAATTCATATGTTGACCGTTTTATTATTTTATTTATTTATTTATTTATTTATTTATTTATTTATTTATTTATTTATTTATTTATTTATTTATTTATTTATTTATTTATTTATTTATTTATTTATTTATTTATTTATTTATTTATTTATTTATTTATTTATTTATGTGTATAAAAGTTGCCTGCAGACAGTCCAACTTTTATACAAAAAAAACGGCCAACATATAAATTACATACAAAGGCATGAAGCCCTGCAGACAGTCCAACTTGTATACCCCAGAAATAAATAAATAAAATAATAAAACGGTCAACATATGAATTAGACCTATACATACAAAAGGCATGAAGCCTGCAGACAGTCCAACTTTTATATACAGAAAAAAAAAAAAAAAAAAAAAAAAAACGGTCAACATATAAATGACTGTATAGCCATTATGACATATAAATGACTGTATAGGCCTACATACAAAGGCAGCATGAAGCCTGCAGACAGTCCAACTTGTATACCCCAGAAATAAATAAATAAAATAATAAAACGGCCAACATATGAATTAGACCTACATACAAAGGCATGAACCCTGCAGACAGTCCAACTTTTATATACAGACAAATTAAAAAATTTAAATAAAACGGTCAACATATAAATTACTGTATACAGGGGACCCTGATGGAAACAAGACAAACGTCTTTCTCAGGTCTGCATCCCCTTAACAATTGTATGTATTGAGCCGTACTGTATTGTACCCATTCTGCAATCTGTTAAATAAAGTTTTCATTCATTCATTCATTCATTCATTCATTCATTCACAGGCCTACATACAAAGGCATGAAGCCCTGCAGACAGTCCAACTTGTATACCCCAGAAATAAATAAATAAAATAATAAAACGGCCAACATATGAATGAGACCTACACAAAGGCGTGAAGCCTTGCAGACAGTCCAATTTTTATATACACAGAAATAAATAAAGCAAATCGTGGGGGTCTCTCTGCTAGTCGTGGGGTTTATATAAAGCTTGCTTGCTGTCTCCTTTGTTCGAGTCGAGAGCGCCTCCGTTTGCGCCGTCTGAGCAGAGCAGCAGCGCTCGTTGCGCCTCTCGGGTTTGTCTCGGGTTACCTTAAGAGCCTCTCTCCGTGTACAGTTCGGGTCTGGCAGGGAAACAGTACTCTTGCATTAATCACAATCAAGTTTGAGAGTCGGCTGCGCTCTCACGCGATGCTTCCAAGAGGGCGGGGGGGAGCGGGGGCTCGCTGGCCTGAAGTATGTTATTGTAATCTGATACGGTCTCTCTGCTCATTATGGGAACACTTCTGGGGCCCTCTTTGCTATTTTTTTCCCCTTTCTTCCACAGTCTAGCCTAATATTCTTTGACACGCACAGGCACAGGGGCGATCGCAAAGACATTATATAGGACAAAACTTTTGATTTTTTTTTTAATGACACATTTTACTTTATAGTTTTAATAAAAAGGTGGAGAAAACGCTTGCGAATCTCGCACACATTTTTTATTTCTTTTTGCTCCTATACATGTTGGTGCGCGTGCGTGCCCGTGCGCGCTTACGTGAGCGTAGCGTATGCGCGTGTGTCTGAGTTGTGTGTGTCTTTGAGATGTGTGTGTGTGCGCGCGCGCACGGGGGCGAGCGCGTGTGAACCCGTTCATATTGTATATATATGCTCTATGTCAAATATCTGCCCATTTGTATAGATATAGGTATACTTGTGTGATCTGGCACACACTCTTAAATAGACTGCTCCCAGTATAAAAGCCCAAAATAAAATGGTGGCCTGTGTACAGACGTCTCTATGTTTATGAAGATGTGGGATTGTGCAGTTCGGGCTGAGCTTTCCTGGACAGCCATCTGGGCTTGGCTGCACAAAGGCACCATTGAGACTGACTGTAAAAGGCTGTGGTCACTACATACATAGTGACTACATTCCTAGGGAGTTCTGTCTTACCCCCTGGTCCCCCTGTAAGCCTATAGGCTACACAGCTTTATTTATTTATTATTATGGCAACCTATTATCATTTTATATAGGTCTATAGCCTATACAGTTCTCTTTTGCCTGATCGTATGCCACTGTAATGTTCTGCTCATCAGATATTCGACATCCACCTTTACATTATACAGTATAGAGTTACAAAACATGTTTATTCATTATTTTAATGAAAATAAAGAGACTGCTAAGAACCTCTTTGTGGTCTGTTACGATCATTTACTTGTGATTTTATTACTGCACCTTAAGTTTGAGTCCCAAATCTCGTTGTATGCAAAAATAATGATTAATGACAATAAAGTACAATCTACAATAAATCATCAAGTTAGTTTCCCCTTCAGACGTGGTACTGAATCTATGATTGTTCGATGACTAATAACAACAAGGCCTGTAAATGTGCACAGGCCTTACTGTACCTGCATGGGGTATATACAGTTACTGTGGTGGGTATCTGTCCCATGCTTTTCTACATCTTCTTGTGATTACTGGGAGGGTACAGTCTGTGTGAAAATATGGCTTATTTATTTCCTAAGGCTCATTACAGCCTCTGCGGGGAAGGAACTTGTGGTAAGGTGTGTGTGTGTGTGTGTGTGTGTGTGTGTGTGTGTGTGTGTGTGTGTGTGTAATGTGTATGTGTGTGTGTGTGTGTGTGTGTGTGTGCGTGTGTGTGTGCGTGAGCATACGTGCTTGTGTGTGTGTGTGTGCGTGCATGCTTGTGTGTGTGTGTTAAATATTGATGAGAGAGAAACAACAGTAAGTGAACTGTCAGTTACAGTATTTCTTCAAGTATTGCAAAGCTCTATAATATGTTTTTCTGTCAAACATTATTTTTGGCTAACAGCAATGTAAAGCGATTAGTGGCTCTCTCTCTCACACTCACTTTCTCTCTCTTTCTCATTGCACGCACGCATGTGCACGCACACACGCACGCACGCACGCACGCACGCACGCACGCACGCACGCACACACACACACACACACACACACACACACACACACACACACACACACACACACACACACACACACACACACACACACACACACTCACACACACACAGACTTGTTGCTGATAGAGGCAGGGCAGAAAGCCAAAACAAACTTGCTGCACAATAACAAAGTAGCCCATTGTTCTTTGGTTGTCTCATCTACAGAGGGGGGCTTCACATGGACATTAACTATATGCAATTTGCCATTGTTACTTTAAGCTCAAGTTCTGCTTCAGCTACAGTCCCAAATGTCTGTATGTGAGTGGACTGAAAGTAGGGCTGGGCGATATGGCCTAAATATGATATCACGATATTTTCTGACCTTTCGGCGATACACGATACGCATCACAATGTTTTTCTTTTTTTCCCCAAACAATTCATTATGAGGCTTACCAAGACAGTATTTGAGTTTGCAAGCTAACATTAAAGACAAAATAAAATACCCATGCATTTAGCATTTTTATATTATATATTAGATTTAGATTATTGGATTATTAGATTATATATTGCATATATTTAGCAATGAGATATTATATGATTTAGATATGAAATATGATGAATTGAAAATGGGGGACCCTGATGTAAACAAGACGAAAGTCTTTCTCTGGTCTGCATCCTCCAGTCCAGTGATTCCCAACCTGGGGTCCGCGGACCCCTGGGGGTCCGCCAGGGGGCGCAGGGGGTCCGCCAGACCACAGATGATTTGAGTTTTTTTTTTTTTTTTTTATCATCAGAAGCATGAATAGTCTCTCCACTACAATAAAAAATAAAGATAAATAAATAAACATCTAGACATGATTTTTGAACGTTAACAGTAGGCTACCGGGTAGCCGCTAAAACGCGAATCAGTTGACTGTATCACTTTCTGTAGCTAGCCTAGCACGCTAGTTAACTTTCTCGGCTCGTCTGCAGTCAGCCGCCAGAGGCGAAAATGTGTGACAAACGAAAAGGAGATGACGGCAGCTCATCTGCAAAAAAAGTTAGGACCTACAGCAATCGCGAAAATTACATCACCATGGGCTTCACTGAGGGACCAGACAAACGACCGGAGTGTGTGATTTGTGGAGAAAAGTTGGCAAACTCGAGCCTGAAGCCCAGCAAGCTGAAGAGACATCAGGCGTCTAAGCACCCAGAAACCGTTGGGAAGGATCCAGACTTTTTTCGGAGGAAAGAACAGTCTCTCAAGGCGAACAAGCCTGTTGATGTTAGAGTAGCGTGGAGCAGGGGTGGCAGTGATTTACAGAAGGCTACCGAAGCCTCCTTTGAGTGTTCGCTTTTAATTGCAAAAGCAAAGAAACCGCACAATATTGGCAAACCAGCCTGCATCAAAATGGTTTAGAAACTGTGCGGCCCACAGGTGGCGGATAAACTAAAATCAGTACCACTCTCGAACAATGTAGTGAAAGACCGAATTGATAAGATGTCAAGTGATTGCGAGCAGCAGCTGTCAGAAAAGCTTAGAAAGGGTCCATTTGCCATACAACTTGATGAAACTACAACTGTCGCAGACAAGGCTGTGCTCATCGTTTATGTGCAATATATTGAAAATGAGGATCTGAACCAGGACATTCTCATGTCAGTCAACCTTACTACCACCACTCGAGGTGAGGATATTTTTACTGCAGTGGATTCTTACTTCATTCAACATAAATGCAAACCGTTCACCATTAGGGCCTGATTTGAGAGGATGAATACAGGATTTGAATATTGGCCAAAATTTTGAAATACATATGGTGCAAGATTAGATTTGTTGATTGAAGGCACAAGTCAAAGAAGCATAGTGGGTCTAATTATGATGCATATGCCTGTGTATAAGCAGTTTGTTATTAAAATGACAAAAAAAGGTATTAAACCCAGCTAGGACAGATTCTCTCTGCTACTGATTGGAATTTCCTGTCTCATATTTAGTTTAATTTGTTGCATTGATTTGTTCCATAAATGCAAACCGTTCACCATTAGGGACTGATTTGAGAGGATGAATACAGGATTTGAATATTGGCCAAACATTTTGAAATGCATATGGTGCAAGATGAGATTTGTTGATTGAAGGCACAAGTTAAAGAAGCATAGTGGGTCTAATTGTGATGCATATGCCTGTGTATAAGCAGTTTGTTATTAAAATGACAAAAAAAAGGTATTAAACCCAGCTAGGACAGATTCTCTCTGCTACTGATTGGAATTTCCTGTCTCATATTTAGTTTAATTTGTTGCATTGATTTGTTCCATAAATGCAAACCGTTCACCATTAGGGCCTGATTTGAGAGGATGAATACAGCATTTGAATATTGGCCAAACATTTTGAAATGCATATGGTGCAAGATGAGATTTGTTGATTGAAGGCACAAGTCAAAGAAGCATAGTGGGTCTAATTGTGATGCATATGCCTGTGTATAAGCAGTTTGTTATTAAAATGAAAAAAAAAAAAAAGTATTTTATGGTATCTTATTAGGAGGGGGTCCGCGAATTTCATCAGAGATGTTTGGGGGTCCCTGGGGGGGAAAAGGTTGGGAACCACTGCTCCAGTCCACTGTTGACTGTTGTTGTATTGAGCTGGGCCCCGTTCCCCGTACCTGGATAACTGAGTTAGCCGGATAACTTTCGGTCAAGTCTGACTTAAGCCGGACCTTCCTGTTCCCCGAAGCTGGATTGTCTAAATCACCATGACAACAGATCAAAAAGTTTGAGCCTGGTCGAGAGCAGGGTTTAAGTTCAAGTTAGCCGGATGAACCATCGCCACGCCCAAATGACAGCCCGTTTCCTGAAATTATTCCCACAGTCTATGATCTGCATTATACCATTCTGAATTACGTTTTTGTGCTCCATTCTTCCAGAGAGGCTTTTGAAATGTAAAATAGACCCAAAATGCTGATACTAAATTCACTTTGTCCTAAATAATGCACGTTATATACCGTGGCGCTCGCTCGGTGCGATGTACACATTATGTGGTTATTTTAACAACGCGCAGCATTGCAAATGTGAATCCCGCGGGGACATCCTTAATGATTGAAACCTATCGCTCGTTTGGCTCTGATTCCTTTCATATTCTCCGCTGTGGATGAGGAGCGAGGAAGGACAGGAGCGCCTGGATTTTGTTTCATTCAAGCATAAAATTGAAGTGCCTATGCGTGGATTGTGGATTTTGTGTGATATTATAACTGGGATTAAGATGTCTGATGAGATGCGCTGTTTGACGGATTTGAGAAATTGAATGAGCCGTTGACGTCACATTAATGAATGAGAATAAAGAGATGAAACTTCATTCAAAATAAAGAATATTCTAAACACGGGTCTCTCGTTCATTAATGTATAAACAATGAATTTATCCCATCTGGCACAGTGGCGCAGCGGTAGTGCTCAATCCTGGCAACCCGGCGACCGGTGTTCGAAACCCTGTGTTTCCAATATAATTTTTTGGAATATAATATTAATGATTATATACGCAGAAGTAGCCTAGTTTTAAGTTAAAATATTATAAATCTACATGCATTGAGGATGTCATTCTTTATATAGCTCTCAACGTGCACCAAATTGAATTATTCCTACATTGCAAAGAGAAGGAAAAGACTAGGTTTCGAACCCCGGTCGTCTGCGTGAAAGTCAAAAGAAGAACCCGTTACACCACAGTGGAGATAAGTAAAAGATCGACCATACATCAATCAATGGGTAAGAGAGCCGTATCGTTATTCTGTATAACAGTTTAACTAATTATTTTCGCTAGCAAGATCTCATTTGATTATTCAATCCAGCAGGCAAGTTTAAAGGAATATAATCTGATTGATTGAGGTAATGAGGGACTTAAAATTAGCCTATATATAACGCATTTAACTTGTCGGCGAGGCGATTGAGCCGTACTGCAATATGTTAATAAAGTTTTAAATCAATTAATCAATCAATGCCGCTAGAGAATCAGGATCTCTGCTATCAATACGTGCTGGCTTTTCAACTGGAGCGGCCGCGCGCACTTATCCTGGGTCTCAAGTCTGGTTTGAGTTAACGAGACTGAATCCACCTTCGAGGAACAGGAAAATCCCGGCTTCAAACATCGGGTTAACTGAATCTGGATAATGTGACTCTTGATCGACTTAGTTGAACCAGGTACGGGGAATAGGGCCCTGTACTGTATTGTACCCATGCTGCAATCTGTTAATAACGTTTTCATTCATTCAGACGGCAAACAGAATCATTTTGATTGACAGTCGCGTCTGCCAATTACGTCACACCGCTTCCACCCACCCTGCTGTTCTTAGCACCAATCGGCAAGCGCGTATTCATTTTTTACTTCCGCCATTGGAGAGCTCAATGACAACAACAATGGCAGCGGTAGCTCGCCGCGGCCGACGTTTAGCTTTTAGGTCCGCAGAATGACTAAACGACTGGAGGCATAATGATTTTACTGCAACGGATGTTATAATAAAAGCCTTTCCATACATCTGTCTGATTGAAAACTTTATTAACAGACCGCAGAATTGGCACAACTGAGTCAGCACGGGCTGAGATATGAACGACTAATGCTTGCTATATCTAGGTCGACCTCGGACGTTGCTATGTAAATACGCTGATGTTATTGAAAGTGTAACTATATAACGTTAATGCCACAAAACGAATGCCTTTGTTATCATAAGTAGTAACATTTGATGCAGTAGTGTGTGTGTGGGGCGGCGCTGTTCAAAAGTGTCAACGCGTGGACCAGATTGACGCAACACAAGCCTCTTGGGCAAAACATCACGATATCCACGATACGTTTAAAAAGTGTATCGTTAATGAACTGTACCCGATATTTATATAATATCGTCATATCGCCCAGCCCTAACTGAAAGCCATGTACAGCATAATAACACTTACTGATAACAACAACACTATTGACTTAAATTATAGGCTAGTTTTAGCAGGGCTATGTTTGCTCGTATACAAATAAGTGCAGTTGCTATGACAACTTTGATATAAAATGTCCCTCGTTCAGCAAGACGGCTTGTTACGCTGGAAAGATTCCGCAGATCAACTGATCAACATTACTATCGCTCGCTACCTCCCTCAGGACGTCGTTTAAAAAAAAAAGTCTCTCTGGACCTACCACGAAAAAAATTTAAGGAATTTGGAATGGACACATGTTTTCATTCCCTAGTTGATTGACTGCGCTCCTCATACAAGGGTTAACGCTAGGGTTGGTTGGGTACCGAACTCTGTACTTTTTTTTAAGTGTACCGACTGAATTACATCGGTACTACCGATTCACCATAGATCAATCGGTACCAAATTTCTGTACCTTTACATGTGTAACGGATGGTATCGTGAAGCGCAGTCACGAAGGGCAGGGGTGAGTAGCGGTGCTATGGGTTAAACTCACTCTCATCCTCAAAAGACACGTCGTAGACACGTTACAAAGCAGTGAGTTCACTTCTTGGTATATGTTGCCCGCGGTGTGGGAGACCCGGGTTCGAAACTCCCTCGGGCATTGAAGTTTGAGGTGACGATGTCACAACCGTTACACATGTTTAGTTATAAGAGTGTAATATACTAGACAAGAGGGAGCCTTTTCCACAAATATATATATACAGTATTACTGTCCCATCTCTTGGGTCTTTGGAAAGACCAGACAAGGTCAGAGGAGTTTACTGAGGATGGATACTGTTGATATTTAAAACATTCAAAAACATAATACATGATCACGCAATTTATTTTGTGTGGTGTGTTACAACAATTAATAACAAAAAAATTCTGAATAAATAACAATGTTGAAATTGAGAAGTCTGGATGTTTTCTTTTCTTTTTTTACAACTGAAATAAAATTCTTTGTAATTACAGAGAGAGTTAAGTACAGAAAAAAGGTACCGTCGGGTACGGAATTCCATCAACTGGTACTGGTACCAGTACAGTATCGGTTCAAATGCGAACGGTACCCAACCCTAGTTAACACTAGAAAACAGGTCACCTAAATGGAGGTTTTTAAATGTATTTGGTTTGTTTATGTTTTTAATATTTGTAAATATTGGAGGATAAACTGATATTCTCCTTATCCGCCCACTTTAACCATTGTTATTGCTTCTTTATTTCCGGTCGGCAACTTCATAGCAGAGACGCTAGAGACACTTCTCTATTGGTGTGGATATTCACAAACCCAATGAATACCAGTAACACGTCACACAAGCGTACACACAAAAGCACCATAGTGACTCTATAGTTTAGTTTATAGTTTTAGTTTATAGCTTATTTATACAGTTACGCATAGCATAGTTTACATAGAATATACGTTGTGTATTATGTTTAGTTTTATAGTTTAGTTTATAGTTTTAATTAATAGTTCATCGTTTATTTATAGCTTATTTCATTTATAGTTATAGTTTATATTCATAGTTTATATTTATAGTTATAGCTTATAGTTGTAGTTTGTATAGATAGAATATAAGTTGTCGTGTACTATGTTTACAAATTTACTACTGCTCATAACAAAGATATTGGTAAAGAAAAAGAACGCCTGGCATCATTCATTCGAAAACAGATGCTGAAGACTAATGTCCCTTCCTGGACACCGTGTCTCGCACACATGGCAAGTGGAAGTAGAAAATGGACAAACTGGCATCGTCCTTGTTGCCTAGAAACACAAGGCTGATGTCCTCATTTATGATTCACGGAGAAAAAAAATCGAAATGGCTTTTTATTTTTTAAATATTTTATTATACCCCACATTGATATCGTTAAAAGAAATCCTGGGTTGGGGTTTGGAGGAGAGAAACCTCCACAGGAGACTCTGAAAAAAGGACTGCTCTGACCGGGAGGAAGTGCTGAAGGTAAATCCATTGCCAGCCGTGAATCAGAGAGCTCAGGTGGAAGGAATGAGGTTCACCTCAGGACACAGAGAAGGAAGGAAACACGGAGAGCGGATATTGTGAAATAAAAGCATCTCTTGTTACAGCCTATTCCTCGGCTCGGTGTGTCTGTGATCATGTACTACATATTTTGGAGTTGTCCAAGGTCTGATTCTCTCTCACTATCTCTCACTATCTCTCACTATCTCTCTCTCTCTCTCTCTCTCTCTCTCTCTCTCTCTCTCTCTCTCTCTCTCCCCGTCTTTCTATTTTTGTCCCTTTCACCTGCTCTTCCTTCCTTTCTCTCACTTGTGCTCTCTCTCTCCCTCTCTCTCTCTCTCTCTCTCTCTCTCTCTCTCTCTCTCTCTCTCTCTCTCTCTCCTCTCTCTCTCTCTCTCTCTCTCTCTCTCTCTCTCTCCTCTCTCTCTCCTCTCTCTCTCTCTCTCTCTCTCTCTCTCTCTCTCTCTCTCTCTCTCTCTCTCTCTCTCTCTCTCTCTCTCTCTCTCTCTCCGTCTCTTTCTATTTTTGTCCCTTTCACCTGCTCTTCCTTCCTTTCTCTCACTTGTGCTCTCTCTCTCTCTCTCTCTCTCTCTCTCTCTCTCTCTCTCTCTCTCTCTCTCTCTCTCTCTCTCTCTCTCTCTTTCTCTTCTCTCTCGTCTAAAGGGCTTTTAAAACCGCACCTCTTTCTTTAGGTAGGCCACAGTACGTTTGTGAATAGATCATCTTGTCCGTATCGTACATGCATAGCATTTTAGTGTTTTTTGACCAGTAAGGCATCCTTCCACATTCTTATAGTAAAAAGCAGCTGTTGCGCCACCACCTCCACCACCACCACTCTACTTTTAGTAGATAAAAGCATGCCAGTGTCATTACAGCGCAGTGAACGCACCCTGCTGCAACATGAGGACGAGCTCTGGGTTCAAACCCGATATCTTTGATTTTCTAAATAGGCCACTCCAGAAAGCGATAGGGCAATGAGGTAAAGCCTCTCTCTCTCTCTCTCTCTCTCTCTCTCTCTCTCTCTCTCTCTCTCTCACTCTCTCATCTCTCTCTCTCCTCTCTCTCTCTCCAACAATGAGTGCCTGATGTCTGCGGCGAGGCCCCATGATGCATTGCAAGTCAAAAATGGGTCTGATACTGACTTTTGTCTCCCTTGGCATTTTTCGAAAGTGAGGTCACTCTTTCTCTCTCCATTTCTGGGAAGGTACCGCTCGGGTCTAAAGGCCCACAATTGAGTTACGGCTGTGTTCCCAGCAGACCATTCAACGGGGAGGAGAGAGGAAGAGAAAAAGAAATGTGCCTATCATCATCCACAGTTTCTGTAATGAGAAAGTGACTGACTTTGACTTCTTTAAGGGGGAGAGAGGTGGGGTTTTACAGTTTGAAAGAGAGGAAATTCCACCGCTGGAATTAAGTGCTCTGATGATATTTGACCTTCAGAAATTGTTGACACTGTGTCCTGATTTCCAAATAGGTTCCATTCCCTGCTTATTTTTCTCCGTCTTCGTTTCGTCGTCTTCTTCTTCTTCGTCTTTTTTCTTTTCTTTTCTTAAAAAAAATAAGCTATGTCAAGTATAGGAATACGTAATGTATTTTTTCCTCTGGTTTAGGTTGGATGATCAAAGACAAGGATATTCTCTTGAGAGTGTTAAGAGGCAAGCAAAAGAAAATGTGGTCGAACTAATACTTGGGTCAGTTGTTCCAATGGGGACTGCATTAAAGGGATAGTTTGGATTTATTTACATTAAGTGGCATGAAATATGTATTCAATGCATTAGCCATTAGCTCACTCACCAAGTCCCATGGTGGGAGTTCTGGCCCGGGCAGCTTAAGACAAGCAGCAGACGGGGTCTGGAGGGAGAAAGTGTGAATTCACACCACGACACGCAGACATATACGTTTTAACCATCCACAACAGAAGACACTGGGGCCTCCTGCATCTCCTGTGCTTGATGCTTCTCTCAGACCAACGTGACGTCTTGGAACAAGCCCCAGTGTGACGCAGTTAATACACACTGGGGCTCGTTCCAAGACATCATGTCAGTCTGAAGCATAGGAAACATGCAAGGCCCCGCTGTTCTCTGCTGTGGATGGTTAAAACTTTTATCTGCATGTCGAGCAGCAATTCTTGGTAGCTGACGTTAAACTCACATTGTTGGCAGCCGATGTTAGCTCTAACGGTAGCTAACAGCAAGAGAGGATGTGTTAAACACTTTGCATGGCGGGGCACTGTATTAGGAGGACTGAGTGACATCATTAATGTCGACGGTAATGATAGGGGCGACAGCGGCTCAGGAGGTAGAGTGGTCGTCTGGTAATCGGAAGGTTCCCGGCTCGATTCCGGCTCCTCCCCGGGCAATGTGACGAAGTGTCCTTGGGCAAGACCCTTAAAACCCTAACCTCTCCCGATTGTGCAGGTTGGCACCTTGAACGGTCGCCTCCGCCGTTGGTGTGTGAATGTGTGAGTGAATGGGTGTGAGGAACAAAAATTGTAAAGCGCTTTGGATAAAAGCACTATATAAATGCACAATTTACCACTGACCATTTATTACCTAGTACAAATACACCAGTGGTTCTGTTATCAGCTGGGCTAGGTGAGGCGTAAGTTGTGGTTTATAAGCGCTATATAAATGCAGTCCGTTTACCGTATTAATGGGGGCAGCCATACTTAACCCTTTCACTACCACACACACTACCAAAGGGTTAACCCTTGTGTTCTGAAGGTCCAGATTAACACTGAAAGTCTGCGTTTATTATTTTGTATAACTTATATATTGTTTATATATATAAGATATATATCTTCACGTCATCTGTTTACGTGCCAGTACTTATCATTCGCCTTTTGTACATGTCCCATTCTTAACGCCGTAGGCGCCAGCGCGCGCGCCCCTCTAGACATGTCCAGACATGCCCGGACAAACCCAGAGAGAGCGCATTGATCTGTATGGGTGAACAGGCTCAGTCCACAGGAAAACTAACAGAGTGAGAGAGAAGTAACGTTTGGCGCAGTTGTAAACAGGACGGCCAGGCAACGTATCGTTATAGAGAGCCGCACGGCTAATTAGATACAACCATAATATTGTCGAGCCATTATTGGCACAGTATAGTGACTTGTGTGAGCGAAGTAACGTTTAGAGACTTATAGTTGAACCCAGCGACGTTCTGGATCTAACTATTTATTGAAGACTTCTTGCGGGTTAGCTTTAAGTACAAACGGAGCTAACTAGCTATCAACCATGCCAACGGGCTTTTGGACTAATAGCTATTAATCCTGCCATCGGGCGCTAGGAATACAAGGACCGGTCCGTACGAGACCCTTTCCTCCCCAGCGACGACAGGATTATCCCACCAGTCTGCAGTTTCTCTGGAGTCGGAGCTCCAGAGAGAAGTACCGTCTCCATCTACCATCTTGCTTTTCCCTGTTCTGCGTGCTTCGTCTCAATCCACTCCATTCAGAGCTCCACCGGTCGGGTACCCGTAGCATAGGAACTATCGTTACCGCGGACATTGTGGCATTGATATTATAGTAGTAACTGGAGACCTGTGTTTATATTCAATGTATGTTTTTCTATTAATATTAAAGTGATTGTTTAACTCGGTTTCACTGTCCCCTCGCAGTTAATGGAGTGTCCGCCATTTTGTGCAACTATACTGTCTGGCTTATTAATATCTTTAGTAGTGGTCTAATCTAAACATTTAAATACAGTCAGGGTTGTGTAGCCCCTTAGCTACACCTTGCACTGCGACAATACAGACGGTTAACCCTTTCACTGCCACACGACAAAGGGTTAACGCTTTCACAGCCACACTACAGAAAGTTAACCCTTTCACTACCACACTAGTACGTAGTACAGACGGTTAACCGTGAAAGGTTAAAACCGTTCTGTGGTGTGGTAGTGAAAGGGTTAATACAGTCCTCTCTATCGTGGCAAAGGTTTGTTAAACACAGCTGCCACCTATATCCCCCACCTCCTGAACCTGAACCCCGTCCCCTGAGCGTGTCAAAAGCCCTGAGTCCAAGAGGTGGAATGCCACCGTGGCCTCTCTACCCAGCAGGTGTACAGTATGAGATTTGATCAGGCTGGGGGTTGGTGTCATTCCCACCTCTCGTTCCCCGCAGGCCCGGGGTTGGACTTGGGTTTCACCATGTGTGTCTGATTCGCAATTAATGACACATGTCTCTCCACCGAGGCTCGTAAAAAAGCTTGACTTTGGCCTTCAACAGGGGTGGTCTCTCTCTCTCTCAGCTGACTTCATCACACACACACACGCACGCGCACACGCACTCACACACACACACACACACACACACACACACACACACACACACACACACACACACACACACACACACACACACACACACACACACACACACACACACACACACACACACACACACACACACACACACACACACACACACACACACACACACACACACACACACACACCCTGATGCCCCTAAAGTGAAATACCACAGTGAACAAATAAAGCTTCTTTTGACACATAAAAGATTTTGGCACCATTTATAAGTAGCGTGTTATTAAGTGGGTCACGGTTGTTGTACTGTGTGTATTTTAAAGACTTTTGCTATGATTCTTCGTGTACGTCCAGTACTGTACTGCTATACCGAGGTGGAGTCTTTCAGAATCTTCAATCGTTCAAGTTGAACCTGATTTTCTTTTTTTATGAATGGAGATCATAGTTTTCTTGTGAATTATCACGTGTAAGTTGTAACTTATCAAGGAGCCCACATATTGTCCTCAGGCACGACATGGAGTTTTGAAGCTCTAGTAAAAAGGTATTCCTACAATCTCCTGCGGTGTCATGTTACAGTACAGTACAGCGCACGCGCGCTATAACAGCTGCAGTACAGGCCAGCGCTTTCTATGCTCAGCTCTTTGAAGCAGGCCATAGCTTTAGCCCCTGGCGCTTTTCAACTGTCTCGTCTGACTTGTATATCTCAGTAGGCTAATGATGCATGATGACTCAACGCAGGCCGCGGCGTCTGTTTATTAGTCACATTAGTCGTCTTCCCTGTGTGGGGTTTGAAGCGGGGGCGCGCCGTGATTTTAATCTCAGTACTATACCGTTCATGTTTTATTAGTGTGTGTGTCCTGAAGCACAGCACAGCGGGGCGCCATGCGCTGGCAAGGCTGGTTCCCCAGGCCTTGACCTGAGTCAGTCTTGGTTCATAAGATTTAAAGAGGTGCCTCTCTGAGGTCCACTCATTCTTAGCATCAGGGAAACATCTCAGCTGTTACCTGGAGGGGTTGGGTACCGTTCACATTTGAACGGTACCCAACGGTAACTCTCTCTGTAATAACAAAAAATAAAAGAAAATAAAGAAAATCCAAACTTTTCTCAATTTCAACATTGTTATTTATTTAGAACATTTTGTTATTAATTGTTGTACTGTAACACACCACTCGAAATAAATCGCATAATCATGTGTTGTGTTTTTAAACGTTTAAAATATCAACATTATCTGTCCATCCTCTGTAAATACTATCAAACTCCTCTGACTTCGTCTGGTCTTTCCAAAGACCCAAGAGATGGGACTGTAATATATAGGCTTACATTTGTGGAAAATGCTCCTTCTTGTTAGTATTAGTAGTGTACTGATGTAATTCAGTCAGTACCCTTAGTACAGAGTTCGGTACCCAACCCTAGTTACCTGCTACCTACACTAGTGTTGCAGGGGACTACACGCTTATGAAACTATAGCACATAATATATATTTGGCCCATTTAGTTCAATGTAGGTTCCCTTAATTGCACGCTCTTGAGATTGTAGGATACCACATGCAATATTTTTATTTCCTGTTGGTTTCTGATGTAAATACTAGCTACAGTATGTGACCTTGAATAACCTCCCACCCTCATAAAAGGCTAGGCAGGGTGGTCTAGAGGTAAAGAGGCTGACCATTAACTGAAAGGTCGCTGGTTCAATCCCCGGCACCGTTAGGAGCTTGTATTCCAGCTATTGTGACTGAAAGGTGACTGGTATTACAGTACATCTACGGTACAAGTGTCCTTGAGCAAGGCACTGAACACCCAAACTGCTCCAGGGGCACTGGACTGTAGATGACCCTGCGCTCTGACCTCACATGGACACGTGTGGGGGTCTGTGTGTATGTGTAACTAGGAAGGATATGCAAAAAGATATACATTGTACATGTACATTGAAAATAAAGTAATTTTCTTCTTCATCGTAGCCTACCTTCATGACCTTTCATTTGCTCTCAACACTTTGAAGATCTGACCAGTGTCCTTTCCCTTCTTCAGTAAGAAGCTTCCTGGCTCCGATGGAGTTATTAAGTCCAACCCCTCCAAGCGCCACCGGGATCGTCTCAACGGGGAGCTGGAGCGGCTCACAGACCTCCTGCCATTCCCAGAGGAGGTGCGGTCCCGTCTGGACAAACTGTCCGTGCTCCGGCTCAGCGTGGGTTACCTGAAGGTCAAGAGCTTCTTTAAAGGTGAGCTTCAGATCAAAGACCAGTCCAGGGGGTTTATCCTGCAGCATCGTCAATAGTCAGCATAATCTCAGCAAGTTATGAGGTTATTATGTTATACGTGTTACCACGTTGCAATGTGGCTAATCGCTTTACTGTATTGTACTACTTGCAGTAGTGAGTGAAGTTAAATTGATTGGGGGAGCTGGAGACATTAAAGGAGCTGTGTTATTATCATGTCTTCAGACTGACATGTTATGTATGTACTAAATGCGATCATGGCATAGAAGAGATTAAAGATCTAGAGAGTGTATTTTCTATCTACACAACAGTACACGCGATGCGGTCTCACAGCTGTATATATTAGCCTACGTCCACACCGCCGGTTAGATTGGCTCTGGCTCTGCGTGGTGGCGGCAGCAGCAGCACATCATCCTAGAGATTCTAATGCTAGGAAACGAGGCTCGTCGCTGAATCTCTAGGATGCCGCGCCGACGCCGTTGCCACCGCTTTTTCACTCTTGCGCCGCTCAAATGCGTTAACGTGGGGGCGGCGGCGGAATGAAAAGCAACTCGTTCCCGCGGCATTGTGGACCTATAGGCCTGGCCTGGTCTGTTTAGGTGGCGGTAAACATGTGGGAACAGTTAAAGAAGACCGCCTGACTTCAATGGCGTGGAACAGGACGCATCGTAAGTGCTCACCCATCCCATCTCGGTGCCGTGGCTCTACCTTAGCGGGAACAGATCATCAAAAGAGGCTTTTTGTTGTGGCGTGGATCTGGTAAAAAACAAAGTCTGTGGCACATTTGACCCCGATTCTGGTGATCCTAAACAAGAACATGTGTAACCACTTCTGAAAGTGCTATCATGCATTTCCTTGTTTTGTGGCTATTTTTAAAGTATTGTTGAACCACTCCATCCCCCTGTGGGCTGGCAGAGCCGCACGGACATCAAGATGCCGCATCTGAAAAGTCCCAAAAAATTTGCCCAGCCGCCGTGCCCTATCTCTCTCTCTGTTTGTTTAACCTGCTTCACTGAAATGTTCTGAGCCTCTGGGGCCTTTTCCCCCATACAGAGCAAACCACAAAAACCTGGTGGATAGATCACACAGTCCACCACGCAGTCCACTTGCTACCTTAAAACGAGAATAGCTAGGATTGTTGCTTTATCGTGCCGTAGATTTTAACGTTGGGACTCTTTTCCTCGAAAATGATCAAACAAGAATGGATCAAGGCTTGGTTAAAAAGAGTCATGTTGGCCTCAAGCTAGATGAATAAGCTAGATAGAGTTACAAAACTAAACGTCTTGTGTCTGGGAAAATATTAAAATATGCCTCGGTTTAGAGCCAATACTGGTAACTGTTAGGGGGGGGGGGCTTGGAACAGATACCAGGATGTTCATGACGATTCTTTCAGTAGATCCGAGGAACAAGGCTAATCGGGAATGCAAGGCATGCTTGAATCTGATTTGAGGAATGAGCTAAAGTTTCTCCACCCACTCCATTTTCACAACCCACAATAGCGGATATACTATACTAATATATCATATACTATTGTGTAGCCTGCCCTGCACAATATAACTAGATTATTTAACAAATCAGACCAAAAGAAAAAAATTGCTACCCATTTGTTTAACGTTTGGACCACGGATCGGGCCTCTTTAAGCGTACCGTAGGGACCATTTTGATCATTAGGCCAAATGTTAGATTCTAAATTACACAGAAGAAAAGTTGATGAGTTGTGTGTGAGTCATTCATGTGAAATCTGTCCACCGCCCACAACCTATCTGTGAGGTAAACAGACACTGTAGCCTAAATGTTGGCAGACAAGCAGCTGAGTAAGTTCCCTCTGCGCCTCTGGCTTTGGCGGCAATCTCTTTTGAGGTTATGTGTGTCTTTCCTGTTTCCTTTGTATGAAATAATTGTCGTTTGACGGCTGGACAGTGTATACAGCGTTTTAGCCGTAAAAGAACAAATTGCGCTAAATCAAACGTGCAAGGGCGGACTAAAAGATGTAAAGGTGTTGAAAGGGGGCAGGGCGCCGTTGAACACACATACACACACACAGACACACATTTACGAGCTGTTAGAACTGGTTTATTTAAAACCTCTTGCACACACACACACACACACACACACACACACACACACACACACACACACACACACACACACACACACACACACACACACACACACACACACACACACACACACACACACACACACACACACACACACACACACACACACTCTTGTTACGGAAAGTCCCATGACTGTGCGGCACAGACTTTGAGAATGAAGATCGTGTCACTGACTTTTGAATGAGGAAACGCAGCTTGTCTCCAGTCAGACGCGGTGACATTCCTAGACAGAGAAAGAGAGTGAGAGAGAGAGCGAGAGATAGAGAGAGTCCTTCTGCCTCCTCCCCAGAACACCTTTCACCTATTTCATCAATATAATTTACCACACAGGAGCGATAAGCGACAGTACTGACATAACACAGACCACACACACCTTCCAGACCATGTTCCTACATCACCTTTGTACTCCACATCTATACTATGACCTGGTGATTGATTCACACCTGTGATAAACAACGGTTAATTTGTCATTCAAATCCTTGAGACAAAGAACCATACAAGTACACAAAGGCGCCAACGTACAGTCTTTCACATAATTAGGTTGGAAAACGTTGTTCAAACTTAAAGGAACACGCCAACATTTTGGAAAATTAGCTTATATCGTCTTCTCCAGAGAGAGACAATAAGATACAGTAGATAGATACCAGTTTCCTCTCTGTGTGCGTTCAGTAGAAAGCTATCTGGCTGCACGGTAGCGCTAGCTTAGCACAATGAATGGAAGCGGACAGTGCCATTTAGCCTTCGGGAGAGTTGTTAGTTGGACAATGCCTAGGCTAACCCGGCACTGTCCACTTCCATTCATTGTGCTAAGCTAGGCTAATGTGCAGCCAGATAGCTTTCTACTGAACGCACAGAGAGGAAACTGGTATCTATCTTTTTGGCTCTCTCTGGAGAAGACGGTGAGCTAATTTCCCAAAATGTTGGCGTGTTCTTTTAAAGCGGATTTACACAGCGCTTCGTCTTTGTATTGATAGATGGAAGGATGGGATGATGAAGCTATGTCAGAGAGAGAGAGAGAGAGAGAGAGAAAGAGAGAGAGAGAGAGAGAGAGAGAGAGAGAGAGAGAGAGAGAGAGAGAGAGAGAGAGAGAGAGAGAGAGAGAGAGAGAGAGAGAGAGAGGTGTGTGTGTTGTGCTCCCCCGGGCGTCTGCGAGACGGCTCTGAATCACAAAGATAATACTGGTAGCTGGTAAACTGGCCTGCCAGGCACGAAGTTTCTCCCCCCACAGATTGTTTGATCCCTCATCCCTTCTTCCAGTTCCTCCTTCGTGGTTGAAGTGAAAGCCAATGATTCTCACTGACATGATGTACCCGGTACTTTTGATTTGATCTCTAGCAGCAGCACCCCTCCAACAAGTGTGTTGTACCTAGAAGCTGTTGCATTTTGATCAGTCTCAGCTTGTCTTGAGCTTCAAGGTTAACGAGGTACCTTTGAATAGAGCATAGACTGTTTGTATTAGTCAGCAGCTAAACGTCGGTATATTTGATTGTGGCTGGTAAGTTTGTCTACTGTGAAGACCGCACACTTCTCTCCTCCAGTAACGGATTTTTTTCACCTTGACCCTCCCTGAGTAAATGGGGGGAAATTGCATGCACCCTCCCTCTACCACACATTACGATGTTTTGTTATGTTCCCAGTGTTTCCACCAAAGTTAGCGCTGGAGAATAAAATAAAAGTCAATGATGGACTTTTCCAACCATTACATTTGCTCCTGGGGCCATTTGACATCAACAATTTAGCTATAGGCCTACGTCAAAGTGAGTGCACAGCTGCACAGTGTCGGCTATAAAAAACCCACAACGCAGGCATTCAAGAGAAAGCTATCAACTTGGGTATATAAATCAGTATGAATATTACCAGTATAAAAATAGGCTATCAAACACAGAGGAGGGACGCAGCACAGCAGAAGTGAAGTGGAAATGTTCACTCCCTAATTAATTTATGATCATTGTTGTCATATTATCTCAATAAGTAAAAAAAAATATTCCATCTGGCTTTCGATCAAATCATTCCACGACTACTGCTTTGACAAAACTTACAAAAGATATTTTCTGCATCAAATAATAACGGGTGCAATTTTCATTGATATGACTATATATCTGGTCGACCATTAGCTTATTTTAGATCAAATGTATTCTGTTGATGTGTCACATAGTGCTTTACTTATAAATTCCTATCTTCATAACAGATAACAATGTGTTGTCATACAAAGAAGGACATCTGATACATTAGTACAATAACGAGATGTGCCTCAAGGCTCAACTCTTGGTCCACTTATTTTTTCCATTTTATTAATGACCTCCCCTCGGTTTTGTTATGAATGTTGTATTCAGCTTTATAAGTATGATACGGTAATATACACATCTAAAAGTATTGTATTACATATTGAATCAGCTTTGCAGCCTCATTTTAATACCCTACAATACTGGCTCGCAGCTAATAAATTACTATTCAATACAACTAAATCTCACACTATGATCTTTGGTACTCGCCAAAGCATTAAATCTAAATCTAAAATGTATTCATGTGTTATTGCTTGTCTTGATGGTACACCACTGCAGAGAGTTGAGCACACCAGATACCTGGGCCTATGGCTTGACTCTGAACTCTCTTAAATGCCATATTAATTATATTGTTAAGAAGATTAACCTCAGTATTATTGGGGTGCTTTACCGATCTAGAAACTGCTTTCCATTTACTCTTAGACGGAAGCTTGTGTTACAACTCATTTTTACCAATATTGGAATATGCTGATGTTGTATTATATCCGACTGCATCCAAAACTCAACTTCTTCATCTCAATATGGTGATTAATAATAAACTATCCAGATTTGTTTGTGGCTGTCTGTTCATAACTCATCATTGCACAATGTATGAAACTCTCAAGTGGTCCTCTTCATCATAAGAAAACAGCGACATTGGCCGCCGTTTATTTTAAAATTTATACATTTCAATTACCCTCACTATGGTTAATGGTACTTTTCTCCTCTAATTATCAATTGGGACACTCTATACAGTAGGGCTGCAACTAATGACTAATTTGGTAGTCGACTAATCTGCCGATTATTTTTTCGATTAGTCGACTAATCGAAAACCAATGTAAACAACAACAACAACAACAAAAAAAAAAAAAAAAAAAGGATGTTTTTTTTTTTTTTTTTTTTTTTAAATTACCTATCTTTGTGAAAGTGGCTTCTCAGCTCTGGTCCAGCTGAAGACAGAGCAGAGGAACAGATTGGACATTGAGCATGACCTCAGAGTTGCTTGTCTACCATCACCCCAGACTTTGAGACTCTTGTCAGGACCAAACAACAACATCATAACATGATGATCCCATAGCAAATTAAAATAATGACTCATGAAACATTTGAATTTGGATCTTTAAGCCACTTTAAATGAAAATGTATTTGAAGAACAATACAGCAATCATTCATAACAAGATAAATAAATTAAATAATACAAATTAAAGTGGAAGTGTACTTTAAATAACTTTTGTTTGCTGTGTGTGAGAGGAGTCCGTGTGTGTGTATGTGTGTGTGTCTTACTCTGATCGCTGTGTGAGTGAGAGGAGTGTGTGTACTGTGTAATTTGTGTGTGTGTCTTACTCTGATCGCTGTGTGAGTGAGAGGTGTGTACTGTGTAATTTGTGTATGTGTGTGTGTCTTACTCTGATCGCTGTGTGTGAGTGAGAGGAGTGTGAATGTGTGTGTGTCTTACTCTGATCGCTGTGTGTGAGAGAGAGGAGTGTGAATGTGTGTGTGTCTTACTCTGATCGCTGTGTGTGAGTGAGAGGAGTGTGTATGTGTGTGTGTCTTACTCTGATCGCTGTGTGTGAGTGAGAGGAGTGTGTATGTGTGTGTCTTACTCTGATCGCTGTGTGTGAGTGAGAGGAGTGCGTGTGTAATGTATTGTGTGTCTAGTCTGATCATCATCTCCTGCAGGGGAACAATGTTTGCAATGTCCAAAATTTGCTATGGGATCATCATGTTATGATGTTGTCTGGAACCCTGAGAAGCCACTCTCACAAAGATAGGTAGTGCAAAAAAAAAAAAAAAAAAAATTAAAATTTTTTTTTTATTTTTTTTTGACTAATCGACGCAACAATTTCTCGTCGACGGTTTTTTATAATCGACGTCGTCGATTATGTCGACTAATCGTTGCAGCCCTACTATACAGCAATGGTTCTGTTCCTGGGCCCCGTTCCCCGTACCTGGATAACTGAGTTAGCCGGATAACTTTCGGTTAAGTCTGACTTAAGCCGGACTTTCCGGTTCCCCGTACCTGGATTGTCCAAATCACCATGACAACAGATCCAAAAGTTTGAGCCTGGTCGAAAGCAGGGTTTAAGTTCAAGTTAGCCGGATCAACCATCGCCACGCCCCCGCAAAGAAGTGACAGCCCGTTTCCTGAAATTATTCCCACAGTCTACGATCTGCATTATACCATTCTGAATTACGTTTTTGTGCTCCATTCTTCCAGAGGGGGCTTTTGAAATGTAAAATAGACCCAAAATGCTGATACTAAATTCACTTTGTCCTAAATAATGCACGTTATATATACCGTGGCGCTCGCTCGGTGCGATGTACACATTATGTGGTTATTCTAACAACGCGCAGCATTGCAAATGTGAATCCCGCGGGGATATTTTTAATGATTGAAACCTATCGCTCGTTTGGCTCTGATTCCTTTCATATTATCCGCTGTGGATGTTTAATGGAGCGCCTGGATTGTGTTTCATTCAAGCATAAAATTGAAGTGTCTATGCGTGGATTGTGGATCTTGTCTCGTTCATTAATGTATAAACAATGATTTTATCCCATCTGGCACAGTGGCTCAGCGGTAGTGCTCAATCCTGGCAACCCAGCGACCGGTGTTCGAAACCCTGTGTTTCCAATATAATTTTTTTGAATATAATATTAATGATTATACGCCAAAGTAGCCTAGTTTCAAGTTAAAATATTATAAATCTACATGCATTGAGGATGTCATTCTTTATATAGCTCTCAACGTGCACCAAATTGAATTATTCCTACATCGCAAAAAGAAGGGGAAGACCAGGTTTCGAACCCCGGTCGTCTGCGTGAAAGTCAAAAGAAGAACCCGTTACACCACAGTGGAGATAAGTAAAAGATCGACTATACATCAATCAATGGGAAGAGATCCGTATCGTTATTTTGTATAACAGTTTAACTAATTATTTTCGCTAGCAAGATCTCATTTGATTATTCAATCCAGCAGGCAAGTTCAAAGAAATATAATCTGATTGATTGAGGTAATGAGGGACTTAAAATTAGCCTATAGAT
Organism: Notolepis coatsorum; assembly: GCF_963971535.1. NCBI lineage: Eukaryota > Metazoa > Chordata > Actinopteri > Aulopiformes > Paralepididae > Notolepis > Notolepis coatsorum. The sequence goes on from NC_140169.1 coordinate 182,303,838, forward strand.
AACGCATTTAACTCGTCGGCGAGGCGATTGAGCCGTACTGCAATATGTTACTAAAGTTTTAAATCAATTAATCAATCAATGCCGCTAGAGAATCAGGATCTCTGCTCTCGACACTTGCTGCCTTCTCGGCTGAGGCGGGCACGCGCACTTATCCCGGGTCTCAAGTCTGGCTTGAGTTAACGAGACTGAATCCACCTTCGAGGAACAGGAAAATCCCGGCTTCAAACATCGGGTTAACTGAATCTGGATAATGACATCTTGATCGACTTAGTTGAACCAGGTACGGGGAATGGGGCCCTGCAGTCTCTAGGTCAATAGCTAAGAAAGCCTCTATGTTTAAAGCTACCTATGATTGGAATAAAGTTGAGTTGAGTTGGTACTAGCATTTTTTCTGCCATTTAGTCAGACAGCTGGCCTGGCCCTCATGCTTGTCTGGTCTCATATGAGGCATTGAATTTTGCTTTGTACAATTAGCCAAATAGCAAAACAATCAGCCTGTTTTTGTTTACCAAATACATCAGAGCCTTCTGGTTGTTTCAAATGGTGTGAGGATGACATCAACATCACACCATTTGGTTTCAGTGAAAGATGAGAGGGAGAGAATCTGCATTAAATCAGCGATAAACGCGCGTTTGGAAAATAAACCAAAAAATAAATACAAAAGGAAACTATTTAAAGTAGCATGTCCCTCCCACCCCATAGTTAAAATAAAAAATACAAGTCCCTTCCCAGTGCTTCAAAATTGATTTACCCGTATTGTGCAGAAACAGAACCAGCTTCCTAAATGACAGCAGAAAGCGGGTCGTTGAAGCGGTTTTTCTATCTGTCCTGGATTATGGAGATGTGATTTATAGACATGCTGCTCCTTCCACTCTGAAACCTCTCTAGACACAGTCTATCATTCTACACATTGTATTACTGGTCATTAGGGCTGACCCCTATTAGTCGACTAATCGATCGAAAGGAGCCGTAGTCGACTGCTAACCACTTAGTCGAATGCAAAAAAACAAAAATATATATAATAATCTTTTTAATAATAATTGTTTTTATTTATTTATTTATAAAAATAAAATAAAAAGTATCATTCTTTCCAAAAGAAAAGAGGCCTAGAAGCGTGGCTAACGCTAATGGCACGCATACCAGAGGCTAACTGCCTAAGAAAACAGGCACAGAGGCACTGAAAGAGGATTTCATCCATCTAATGAACACACTAGACTAAACAAATATCAAGATGTATCCATCAGTGGACCAATTGCATGCTTTTGCAGAGGACAAGAAGCCTTCCGTCGACTCCTTCAGACATTAAGCACCCCCCCACAGCCCAAATGGAATGATAAAAAAAAAAATATATATATATATATATATATATATATATATTTTTTATTTTTTTTGTAAAAATGTCATAGTCGACTAATAGTCGACTATCGGCTAATTTCGGCCAATCAAAGTCGACTATCCAAATCCTTAGTCGGGGACAGCCCTACTGGTCAGATATGATACTCACCACTGCATCCTGTGTGATAAAGTGGGCTGGTCTTCTCTGGCAGAGAGGCGAAATTAACGTTGGTATCTGTTTATCTTTTTTTTTTTAAACTTAAATTTGTATTGAACACTTATAGACATACAACTCAACATATACAATAACATCAATAACACAACAGTACAATGATGTAGGCCCCTTGAACTCGGCTGCGCTCATCTTCCCAGACCCCCGCAAGAGGAACCTCCCACCCTCCCCCCCTAGAAACCGGGCTCCCCCGCATCCCAGGTCCGTCCCACACGGGGTCCAGCACTCAGCGACACGGGCATCTTGAATCTGATTGTAGAGGGGCGAGGGGCAATACTCCCCCCCACCGAGCCAAGCCCGCTACCTCCCATGCCACCAAGCCCCCTACCCCACGCACAACCAACCCACAACCCACGGGATCCCACTCTCCCGGGTCAAACCGCCTAAACGCTGACCCCCACCCCCCTGAGTTGAGCCCATTGGCGCCCCCCATATCTTAGGCCGCTGCGCCCGTAGCCGGGCCCCCATCGACACGGGTCCCTTGAATCAATTGGGCCAGGCCCAGTAGAGGAAAGGATAGGGGACTCCCCCCCACCGAGCCAAGCCCGCTATTCCCCATGCCCCCGAGAGCCCCACCCCACGCCCATCGGCCCCCCAACAGGTATCTGTTTATCTTTAAGGCCATGGGTCAAGAAATTACCACCTTTTATCACAACGTTGCTAGATGGGAACTACAGACTGCGCTTGGAAAGTCAGCCTTTTGTTTCAATGCCCCAGCTTTGTGGAATGGTCTTCAACTCTCACAAAAAATCAATACCCTGTTAACATATTTTTTGTTTAAAAACATAATTACAAATCTCCCTATTTCAGTCTGTGGCTGTTTTTAGTTTTCTTTTCCTTATCTTTATTTTGTGTTTTTATCCGTTTTAATATGCCTGTAAACATTCTCTACACCATTTTAAATTAGAGCTTGCTCTCAATGATAATTCAAGATTAAATAAAGATTGAATACTGTATATATATATATATAGTTTTGCTCATTGAACCAATGCCGATGAGTAGAAAATCACTGATATTGGCCGATATATCATACATCCCTATTATTTACTGTTTATAATAGGGCAGGTTTAAAAGGCAGGTAGTTACAAACTTGTTGGTAGACCAAAGGAAATTAGTCTCCTTTCCCCTAGTGTCTGATTGAAAATACATTGAATTGCCATGAGCATATTGGTTTTCTTTTAGAGCACTGCTATTAATTTGAACGTGGACCGCACATGTGGAACGTCAGTGGAATCAATGTAGTCCCTCTTTCAAACAGCGTCTTTGTTGTTCATAAAAGAGACTTGACAGCTACACCTCCTCCCGGCCTGCTCTCCTCCTCTTGGCACGCTGTGAGGTCAAAGGTCAGAACTCACAGAGTTCAGGGAGATATTCCCTACCTTCCTCTTTTCCAGCACACGGATCCTCCCCCCTCTTCTCCTCTCACGCCTCCTCCTTTTCCTTCTCTGCCCTTCCTTTTACCCCCCAGCTCTCTCAGGTCAAATGTCAAGTTCAACTCCGCAAAAACATCCCTTTTCAAAAATGGCGGTAGGCTGTTCACTCTTTGAAAGACTGAACATTCATCATCACACTTGTTTCAGTTACCATCTTTTCTACATTAAAATCACTCTCTCTCTCTCTCTCTCTCTCTCTCTCTCTCTCTCTCTCTCTCTCTCTCTCTCTCTCTCTCTCTCGCCATGTGCATTGTATCAGTCCATAAACAACACCTCCTTGTCAGTTAAACAGATTCAAGTGCAGCTCAGCTGTGAAACAGCATCGACAGCCCGAATACGCTGCAGTAGTTTAAAATCGATTTGGTCTTTGTATCAATTTACATGAATCCATTCACTCCGCTGTAGTAGATGCTGAAATGGCAGCTGCTGATGGACACGTATAGGAACGCACCACTACATCTGCACCAATATAAACAGCACTTTGTTTATTCATTCAATTAAAAACTCTCATTTATTTATTTCCTTTTCCATATTGTGGGAACAGGTGGAAGATGATACCACAAATGTATCTCCCATTCCGTAATGCCCCTCCATGTCCAAGTGTCAACTCATCTAGTTTTCAAACGACATGTCTGCGAATGGCATTTTTATGGGCATACACATCACATGTCATCCCTTTCGACCCTGTTCGCTCTGCCTGGTATGTGTGTTCCCTCTGCGGATGGGCTACACGGCGATGCGCATTTGCCAGTTCTAGCGGCTCATAGCAGCCGTGTCAGAGATGTCCTTGCGTGCCGTGGCATTTTAGGCCAACCGAGTCCTTTGAAGCCTGCCACAAAGGAGCCGGGTTGTATTATTGGTATGCTCATTCTCTGTCTGATATGAGTAAACAATGGAGTCAAAAGAAAAGGGTGGCGTGTATAAATTGGATGTGTATCACATTGCAGTGTCATGTGTTGGAGCATTGTCTTTCTGCCGCCTCTCTAAAGTAATTAAATATCTTTGATATGACCTCTCGTAAGGTCGCTTATTGTCCCCCTGCAGTGAGAGGCCGTGGATTCCAAGATACATGAGTGTAGGTTGGAGCCGGATCAAAGATGTCGTATTTATTGGAGGCTGTGATATTTCCTTTTGCGGTACAGACTCTTGTTGACATCATACATTACATTTACATTTAGTCATTTAGCTGACGCTTTTATCCAAAGCGACTTACAAGTTCTGTACGACAAGTCATCCGGAAGGGCACAACTCTATCAGTTGAGTAACAATGTTCATCAAGGTGTTGAGTGCTACAGTGTAGGTTAGTTTATTAGGACAAGTGCATGACGGTAAGGTTAGTTAGGGTTCGATTTTTATTTTTATTTTTTATTTCAGATAATGGTTGAAGAAGTGCGTCTTTAGTCGACCGCGAAAGATTGGACAGGTTTCGGCTGTCCTAACTGGGGTGGGTAGTTCATTCCACCATTGTGGGGCAAGGACTGAGAAAAGGCAGGTTCTCCTTGATGACCCTCCCGGAGCTCAGATAGGAGTGGGTCTGGGACGGCCAGAAGATGCAGAGCGTAGGTGTCTTGAGGGTGTGTAGTTAGAGACCATTGACTGGAGGTAGGCGGGAGCCGTTCCCTTTGCCGCACGGTATGCCAGGTCGAGGGCCTTGAAGCGGATTCGTGCAGCAATGGGGAGTCAGTGCAGGTCCCTAAGAAGTGAGGTGACATGGGCCGACTTCGGTAGGTTTGAGATCAGGCGGGCCGCTGCGTTCTGATTGAGTTGAAGAGGCTTGGTGGCAGTGGCCGGGAGGCCAGCAAGCAGTGCGTTGCAGTAGTCGAGACGGGAGATGACTGTTGATTGGACGAGGAGTTGGGTGGCTTCTTTTGTCAGCAGCTGGCGACAATACTTGAAGAGTTCTTATGTAAGAAGAACCTATAAATGGCATCCTTGAAAAACTGTTGTGAGTTACTGTTAAGACATGATAGTCCATTCTGAACCCTGAGTGAGTTTTGTCACAATAGCCATTATTGTTCATTAAAAATTCATTGCAAGTTCACGTTTTACAGCAGAAAGTCAAACACCAGTGCTGTCTTTTTACAGAGCCAGATAAATCAGTTAACAGCTAATCAGTGTGCAGTATAGTGTCGTCAAAAATATCGAAAAATCTATACATATCGATTCTGAATATTTAAAACGGTTTCAATACTCATTTCCCGAAATATCGATATTTAATTATTCATAAAAAAAGATTTTTTTTGTATAAGGAAGTTGCATTGTTCATTTCAATACCTGTAATAGTACAGTAGTCCACACACACACACACACCTGTGCATTCAGTTAAGTCGGAATATGACTGTAATACAAACAGTTCAGTTTGTCAGGTACATGCAACACAGATTACAGTGTTTACATCTGTCTGCTTGAGAAAATACCATGTTCTGCAATAAAAATGATTGATGTGAGATGAACAGTTATTTTAAAATGTGTGATCTAAAGATAAACAAAGGGTTTTAAAAGTGTTATATTTATCTTCTCTTATAGTACCAGAGAGAAGCTGAGGAGAATCAACCAGCAACAAAAGCAAATTTTCTTTTATTTCTTTTTAATAAAAAATGATTTTTTTTAACATTGTAAGATTGAACCTTTTTCCCCGTGGTATCGAAAATGGTATCGAATATCGATACTTTTCAAGGTATCGTATCGAAGTTCGAAATTACAGTATCGTAACAACACTAGTGCAGTATTCAAGTCAGGTGACACAATATGGCTGCTACCCTGAACGGCGCTGTCTGAAAGTGAATTGCATTGTAAATTTGTCTCAGTCATCTTTAACCCTTTCACTACCACACTATGGCAGGTTAACCCTGTCACTACCACGCTACAGAAGATATTATAGACTTTTTCAAATGAACACTTTTTTGTTGTATTATTACAACCTATGGGGGATAATATTGAGTTATTACAGGTGGTGCCCTATTACCAGTGCAAATGAAAAGGCTTACGAGGCAGTTCATCAATTACTTATTTTTTTCCACACTTGAGAGTCAAGTCATTATGTTGGGTTGAGATAAGTACTGGTTGTAGGTAGCTAGTTGAAGGTTATAGGTAGCTAGTTGACGGTTGTAGGTAGCTAGTTGAGGGTTATAGGTAGCTAGTTGAAGGTTATAGGTAGCCAGTTGAAGGTTGGAGGTAGCTAGTTGAAGGTTGTTTGAAGGTTCAAACAAGGGACTAAACACGTTTCGCAATTATGCCACATCAATGTGGAACGCCCTACCCAAAGCTGTAAAGGAATGTGAATCACTACCCACTTTCAAAAACACTCTAAAAAAACACCTACGGGAGACTGCAATTCGAAACTGGCCCCTGTAAAATCCTAACACAACCCCCTCCAATGTACAGTAAATTACCAAGTATGGTCTTGTCAATATTCCAATGTACAGTTTTGTTTGTATAGTTGTACAGTGTCCCCCACCCACCCCTCCTAACCAACCCCCCCCCCCCCCCCCCACTCCTGTCTGCTACAAGCCATTATCCCTTTGTGTGTGATTATTATTTTCTCACAGTAGTGTGTGTATATATATATATATGTGTGTGTGTGTGTGTGTGTTTGGCTAAAGTGGATAGAAAACACAGTACTTTGCAAAAGTCTTAGGCACCCAAGAGTTTTTATATAAATTGTCTTAGATGTAAATAAAAAAATGTATTAGTGTGTCAGTAGATTTCTCTTAGTACATTTTCATTTAATTATTTTTTAAAGCATCTTCATGGTTTAATAATGCAAACATATGTTGCAGGGACTTATTATAATCATCATATTGGCGTGACTGTATGCATCAAATGGTTAAATCAAGCATTTTTAAGTGCTTTAGAGGAAATGTCAAAATATCGCGATATATATATCGTGTTTCGTGATATGGCCAAAAAATATCGCGATATCACTTAGAGGCCATATCGCCCAGCCCTAAGTGAGCGACATTGAGTGGGCCGCGGAGGCAGCCTAATCTACTGCCAAAACCGATGCTTAAATTTGTGTGCTAGTAGTCGCAACGAACGGTAGAATTTCTGAGAATGTTTCTCGAGGAAAGAGAATAATACTATTGGCTAGGTGGTAGGCTATTGATTGCGTGTGTGGTTCAAACATTAAACTTCTATTCCTAAAAGAACACTAGCGACAGAGTTTTGTGAGGGTGTAGATGGTGCATGTTTTCTGTATGAATGATATTTACTATAGACCCGGGGAACATAGGACCCTTTTTATCGGGAGCGGGGAACATAGGACCCGGGGAACATAGATACACCCGTTGAAGGTTGTAGGTAGGTCAAACTAAGCAGGTTGAGATAAACCTGAAAGGCAGTCAGGCAGATGATACGACGACAACCATTAACTGCTTTCCATCCTCTTTGCGTTTGCTAAACAAGATAGCATCAGCAAGGTCCAATCTGAAGGGTTCTTCCAGTCAAAACATAAGCATGGGATGAGTTCTTCGAGTGGGAACATGCCTACAATTTTAGATAGCGATCCTGTAAATGGTTAGAGGAGGGAAAAAAAATAGCAAACAAAAGATATTTGGTGAGGTGCAAGTCACATTTTAAAGAGCTGTCAAATAAACGTTGTGCACACTTTTTTTCCCCCCCAGCCTTGAAATGATCCATCCGCTCCAGCGATTTCATCTTATTGGCCCCATAGCGCGACTTTACGAGGCAATATAGAGTATTTTGGAACACTCAAGGTTCACTGCTCATGACATATTTGTGTGACACTGTTAGAAATCTGAGAAAACTGTTGACTGCCTTTTCAAGTTCATTGAAAACATCCTGCGTCTGTTAGCGATTACAGCCCGACGAATGACGCCATATCTTTCACTATAATTCAGTGTATTCGTAATATCCGAAACATACACAGTGGAAACTTGCACCAACACTCGCAAAAGAGAGCACATGTGTTCAGATAACATAAAGTGTGAAAGAACCTGGAGTGAATACGAGTAAATAGAAATACTGGCAATTTCATGTATCTTTTTTTAGATACTGTATTGTGCCACAAGTATATGTGGATCTAACTAGTTGTGTACTCTGAAACGCTGTACCCTCTGAAAGATACCAATGGGGAGCAGTGAAACCTTCATGGAGTGTATGAACTGCCTTCATGCTCGTTCATTATTCAGCTGAGAGCAGCAACGGCCCACTGGCGCCAACGTCTGCTGTATGTCATCCTGTGTTTCTACCTGTTTCACAGGTCTTATGTTCTGTAAACAGTCTCTACTGCCTCAGGACCTGTTACGCTGGTCTGCCACTCTGCAGGAAGACAGAGGATTCTGTCTTTGGAAGTCTTGTTTGTTATAAAGTCGTGGAGAACCGATCATCAGGGCAGTTTCTTGAAGGATGTGTTTTGCTTTAAAGGTCCCTTTAAACCTCAGTATAATTCACCTGTCAACCCAATATCAACATCGTGGGTTGGAAAAAAAGGACATTTTACGGAGGTGACAGGTTTTTATTTTCGTTGATCGATTGCCTTTTGATCCTCCGTCCATGACTCGCGTTCCAGAATGTCGTCAGAATGCAAAATGACCATGAATGAAAGAGAGGTTTAATTGTGTTTTCATTTCCTCCAACTGTGTTTCGTGGAAGACTCGTGTTTTCACATCTCTCTCAACCACAGCAGTGTTCTTTTGTTCTTCACGCCCTGCAGATGGTCAAAGTTACCCCGCCAAGGTTTGTTTTGACACTTCCACAATTGGATTTATCGGCTCATTTAAAACCGAAATCAACTATTCTCCATTTCAGGTGTTGGAGGGATTTAAACGATTACAAGCATAGAAAATATATTAGTGTCTACACAGTATGTGAAGACCATGATCAACTACTACATGACCATTATTCACACAGTCGCCATTTTGCTCTTATGCCATTGCTCAGGTTGGGTTCCTGTGTCAATGAGGACCTTTTAGACTAATCAAGATGGAAAGTAAGCCAGAAACTATGATGCTATTTGTCAGTGAAGAAGAGTAAGAGAGCTGTGGAAGGTTTTAAAGACTTCACAGAGTTCTCTGGGTTTTCTCTCATGGGGTAGCGTAGAGGTCAGTTATGTTGCTTTGACCTTTTTCTGGTCTTTGCAGGAGCATAAATAATGACAGATGGTAAAGAATAAATCTCTAGTACCTGAAGCTCTAATCCAACCTCCCCCCACCCCCACCCCCTTGCTAACCACCAGTGCATCCAAAGCTCTGATTGGAGGGGCTACATTTAGAAAATTGATAGGGGCCAATGTCAATGTTTTTGCTTTCAAACTATTCCCGCACCAGCACAATGGTCTCCTTTGGAGGGTTTTGATTAACTGCCTGGAAAAAAAGATAAGGATCAGTATAGCAATATATGTGGGGCATGTCTGAGAGAGGGAGAGAGAGGGAGAGAGGGAGAGAGAGAGAGAGAGAGAGAGAGAGAGAGAGAGAGAGAGAGAGAGAGGGAGAGGGAGAGGGGGATAGAGAGAGAGAGAGAGGCTACACGAGGCAAGCTGCATCTTACTTTTGTCTTTTTTTGCGTGTGTGTGTTCATCCCAAACATCTGACAGCCCTAGCATTAGTTTGAGGCAGATACAAAAAAAAAAGGGTACAGACAGATGAGAATAGTCCACTGTGTGTGTTGAATGCAAATTTGATATCTCCTCCCGACCCAAACAGTGTATCGTGAATAGCGTATAATCACTGTTTATTTTCCTTTTAGAAGCCTCTGCTAGCCGCGGTTCGTTCTTCTGAGCGCTTCTTTTAGGTTACAGCAGGTTCTGATAGAACAGCGGAGTGTTCCACCCAAAAGCCATTTTCCTTTCTCCAAATGTCTAGATTACACTCTTGTCTGATACGAGGGAGGGGGGGGGGTTGGTGGATGGATGGGGGGGGGGGGGGCAAGGGGGGGTGATCTTTCCTGTTCCCTCAGGTCATGGAAGTAATGGTCGGCATTAATCAAATGAATGACAGGAGGATGAGCCTATGCCCTGTGTGGCCGAGCTGATTGGCTCTTGTCTGTCACCGGTACCTCCTTTTCCTGCGCATCTGCGTGAGAACAGAGATCTGTGTACAGGATCTGCTGGAACTAAATGTTTTCAAATCAAGATCATATTCCCTATGCATTGCTGGCATGCTTTTATTCCCCTCCCCCCTCCCCCCCCCCTCTCTCTCTCTCTCTCTCTCTCTCTCTCTCTCTCTCTCTGTGTGTGTGTGTGTGTGTGTGTGTGTGTGTGTGTGTGTGTGTGTGTGTGTGTGTGTGTGTGTGTGTGTGTGTGTGTGTGTGTGTGTGTGTGTGTGTGTGTGTGTGTGTGTGTGTGTGTGTGTGTGTGTGTGTGTGTGCGCGCGTGTGTGACTATGCATGTATGCGTCCATGTCTCTCTCTCTCTCTGTCTCTCTTTGGCAATCCCCCCAACTCCATGACGACTACAAAATGTCCTTCTCTCTCCTAACTAGTTTGACGCTCCAGTCTCCTCCAATTGAACTCCAGTGTTGGACTTACTGTAACTATTAATAGCTACTGTAGTAGCCTTCTTTTCAGTTCATCTTTGAAATCCCATCTACAGTATGTGTCAGCTTTAGCAGTTAGAAGCCTTTTTGACTACTGCAAGTTAAGTTACACAGGACCGGTTGTTTTGGAATATGTAACGTTCTACAGTACATGTCCTGTATTTCTGCTAAGGGCCCATATTGTGTATCTTTTCAACACTTTTATAGGACTTCCCAGAATCCATGGGACATGTTTGTTTTTGCAAAGAAAGTAGTCTAAATCTACCTCTTTCTTCCCATGTGTTCAACGTGCCGTTTTTGGTGGGTGGAGCAGACACCAATATTTTTTATGAATTACATACTTCCCCGCCTGGCTACCCCACGCCCAAGAGTACATTCTTTTTAATTTTGTTTTACTTTATAAACTGGGAAGTAATTAGGTAGGCAGAGTTCCTGGCTCCAAAAAGCACAGCTAATTGATTAATTAAAGCTTTAATTTATTGCTTTGGTCCCCCTTGTGACATCACCAAGGGCAAGAACTGCTTGTTTAGGCTTGTTAATCTGAAGATTTCAAGCCCTGGCCAACCAGCGAGAAGCAAACATTATGTCATTTTCCCCCAGCGCCCAAATAACATTTCAGACCGACTTCCAGATCCATATATAAACCCTTTTTCCATAATATGTCCGCTTTCCTGTAGTCATCTGAACACGCTCTGTTTCAGAAAGGGCTATTAGATGTTCCCTATGTTTTTCCTGAGCCAGATTGTCTGTGGAATAACTACGCTGCTCTCGGGGTCTTTGAATTTCACTTAATTAGATGATGCTGAAAAGATGTCCTTTTAAAAAGAATCCTTTAAAGGCTACCTCGCTCCCCGAATGACAATGGACTTTTGCCGGGAGTGAATCTCACATCAAAAGCTTGGTACATTTCACGAATCCTATAATGGCCTGGTTGAGAAAGGGGAAGCCACAGTTTGATGGTGGATAAGGGCCTCTATATGGGTGTCGGATTTCATAAGCACACTGTCTTGAAAAACAGTTTCCTGACCCGTCGGACATGTTGTAGAAGGGCTTATGAGATGGTGAAATGTTTGCCTTTTTTCTCTTGCCAAATACTATCTTCATCAAATATAAGTGGATACATTGGACTTTTTGGACTGTTTACAGAATGTTGAAAGGGAGCTCCAGTGTGTTTGCAGGGTATTCGGGACGTACAGTCTCTTGCACGTAGTAATGAGTCTGTTTTCCATGCTGTTGCTCAACTCAAAGCACCTGGATTCATTATGGCAGAACACATTATTGACAGGATTCAAACAATCGTGGAATATGGGTGAATGGATCGCTATGCTAAGCAAACATATACTGTAAACAACCGAGATGGGGAGTAACGCTTTTTTCCCTGACACACGCTTTCAATAGGACCCAACAAATCATGTGTGCTTAACACAAGGGCGGTGGTTCACTCCGCCTTGGCTCCTGTTCCGTTCCCTGTACTTTGGGAAGCGTGTGTGGCTGTGAATCCACTTTTTTTCTTTCTTTTCAAAGCTGTTTCAGAAAACGGTTGTTTTTTGTTTCAGAAAGAGAATTATGTAAAGTGTGTTTTTCGGATCGCTGGCTTATCTACATATTTTAGAGGAATGACAACTAAGCTTGGCGCGGGTAGTCGGAGTTACCAGTGTTCAGGCATCCATCGAGTACATTACTTGCCCACTGCCCCCACCGGTGTATGCTTTAAAAAAAAAAGTGTTTATAGAAATTAAAACCATTTCCTTCATTTTCGCATATCATATTCAATAAAAGATTTACTTGGAAAATACTAAGGGCTAAATCCACAAAGAATGGATTGCACGGAGCAAGTTGCACCCTTACTTACAATGCATTATGAATTGAAAATGGGGGACCCTGATGTAAACAAGACGAAAGTCTTTCTCTTGTCTGCATCCCCTTAACACTTGTGTGTATTGAGCCGTACTGTATTGTACCCATTCTGCAATCTGTTTATAAAACTTTCATTCAATCAATCAATCTGCACGGTGATTGATTGAATGAAAATCGCAGCACAGTTAGGTTTTACTCTCACTTTTAGAGCAGATTTAACTTCACATGAAGGAAAGAAAGAAGGCTCTATACTAGACTAGAGACGACACTAACGATGGCGGAGGATTTGGCAATTTGTCGGATTGAAGAGGAGCTCAGAGGACCAGTCCAGACCAGCAACAGTATGTTTGACTGGAGAGGAGCTCAGAGGACCAGTCCAGCCCAGCAACAGTATGTTTGACTGGAGAGGAGCTCGGAGGACCAGTCCAGCCCAGCAACAGTATGTTTGACTGGAGAGGAGCTCGGAGGACCAGTCCAGATCAGCAACAGTATGTTTGACTGGAGAGGAGCTCAGAGGACCAGTCCAGCCCAGCAACAGTATGTTTGACTGGAGAAGAGCTCGGAGGAACAGTCCAGATCAGCAACAGTATGTTTGACTGGAGAGGAGCTCGGAGGACCAGTCCAGATCAGCAACAGTATGTTTGACTGGAGAGGAGCTCAGAGGACCAGTCCAGACCAGCAACAGTATGTTTGACTGGAGAGGAGCTCGGAGGACCAGTCCAGACCAGCAACAGTATGTTTGACTGGAGAGGAGCTCGGAGGACCAGTCCAGACCAGCAACAGTATGTTTGACTGGAGAGGAGCTCGGAGGACCAGTCCAGCCCAGCAACAGTATGTTTGACTGGAGATGAGCTCAGAGGACCAGTCCAGACCAGCAACAGTATGTTTGACTGGAGATGAGCTCAGAGGACCAGTCCAGACCAGCAACAGTATGTTTGACTGGAGAGGAGCTCAGAGGACCAGTCCAGACCAGCAACAGTATGTTTGACTGGAGATGAGCTCAGAGGACCAGTCCAGACCAGCAACAGTATGTTTGACTGGAGAGGAGCTCAGAGGACCAGTCCAGCCCAGCAACAGTATGTTTGACTGGAGAGGAGCTCGGAGGACCAGTCCAGACCAGCAACAGTATGTTTGACTGGAGAGGAGCTCAGAGGACCAGTCCAGCCCAGCAACAGTATGTTTGACTGGAGAGGAGCTCAGAGAACCAGTCCAGACCAGCAACAGTATGTTTGACTGGAGAGGAGCTCGGAGGACCAGTCCAGACCAGCAACAGTATGTTTGACTGGAGAGGAGCTCAGAGAACCAATCCAGCCCAGCAACAGTATGTTTGACTGGAGAGGAGCTCAGAGGACCAGTCCACACCAGCAACAGTATGTTTGACTGGAGAGGAGCTCAGAGGACCAGTCCAGACCAGCAACAGTATGTCTGCACGATGCACACATGCAACGGCTGCTACAGTACATTGATCCGTCAATGAACGGATAGAAAATTGACAGAAGGTATTACTGTCCAATTGGTTTATATTTTTAAATGAGAAACTAACGTCAACTCTGTCCGTCCAACAAAAGGATACTCATCATTGAAAATGTATTAGAAACAGACGGAGACACAGCGGATCAATGTAGCCGCATAACGTTAAATATCAAAGTAAGCGTTCTACCGATATTGAGCATAATTTAGTCAAATGTCCGGTGTCACCGATAATACCGGTGTTGTCATGAGTTTATTAATCATGGGGAATTTCACATCACCATGGCAACACAAATTACATGTAATATATTATGGAAAGGTGTTTGATTTTTAATCATGAGCTGTTGTAAATCAAGCCAAAAGATGCATAGAATCAATAGTAGCATTGTGTGCAATCTGTTGAGCAACTTAAAGATGTGAGTGTATAATATAACGGTGGAATTTTTGGTCTGGGCTGTTGTTTCCTCCTGTCAGACTTTTCTTCTTCTTCTTTTTCGTGAGACCACACCAAAATAATACTTAGAAAAACAGTCCAGCCAACTATCTGGTCGTGTCGGGTGTTGATTGTATTAAAATCTTGGCACTGTGCCAAAAGACAGATTTTCTCATTGCTGCAGGACTGATCTAGCAGCCTGTGTACACACACACACACACACACACACACACACACACACACACACACACACACACACACACACACACACACACACACACACACACACACACACACACACACACACACACACACACACACACACGCGCACACACACACACACACACACACACACACACACACACACACACACACACACACACACACACACACACACACACCGTCCTCCCGCATGGGCCCCTAGGGCTTTTGTAAGCAATACCGACAAGAGCGCTTCCCTTATCTGAGCAGCCGCTGCAGGAAAACCCCAGGATGTAGCCTCTCCCCAGCCCACTCTAGTCACGCAACTTCTTTAGGGGAAAAGGGGCCCCAACCAGCCCCCCCCCCCCCCACCCGCCTCCTCTTGGCAAGAGCTCACACAGTGCTTACACAAACACTCAGACCCACACACACACAAACACGCAAATACACACATACAGCAGCACACAAATATGAAAGCACTGTCCTGTTAACACACAGGCATGCAACATATATATATATCTAGCAGCCTGTGTACACACACACACACACACACACACACACACATATATATATATATATATATATATATATATATATATATATATATATATATATATATATATATATATATATATATACTGTAAGGAGAGTCACAAGCACACATATACAACGCCGCCCTGAGACACATGAGAGACAAAGACACAAGCATAAATTACACACACACACACACACACACACACAAACAATCGAATATGCTTATGCACGCACGCATATACACACACTCATACACACACACACTGGACTGTGCAACAAGTATAGACAAACAAAGTCACATCAAAAAACTAAACTTCAAACAACATCAACACACAGGAACACACACACACAGACACACACCTACCATATTCAATCTCACACACACTTAAAAAACACACCACATATCAAGCCCCAAATCTGGACAATCAAACACACACACACACACACATACATACATACATACATACATACATACATACATACATACATACATACATACATACATACATACATACATACATACATACATACATACATACATACATACATACATACATACATACATACATACATACATACATACATACATACATACATACATACATACACACTCCTCTTTTTAAAAACGTTTTTTTTAATTTCCCCCAATGTTGGCGTGAGTGAGCGGGCCCCTTAGTGGCACGCTGTTTGTTTTCATTCTAGTTATTCGTTCCCAGTGGTGAATTGTGCATTGTGTTCTTTCTCCTCCCCTCTCTTTCCGTTGTTAACTGCTAGCGTTTATTACTCTTCTGACGCAGCAGCAACATCAGCATCGCCGCTCATGATCCATTACATAGTACACATTACATAGTACACATTACATAGTACACACAGTACACATAGTACACACAGTACACATAGTACACATACTACACACAGTACACATAGTACACACAGTACACATAGTAACACACAGTACACACAGTACACATAGTACACACTAGGGGTGGGGGGGGAAATCGATACGTAGTAGTATCGCGATACTTTGCGTGGCGATACTGTATCGATACAGGGACGCCAAGTATTGATATTTAATTATTTGTATAAGGAAGTTGCATTGTTCATTTCAATACCTGTAATAGTACAGTAGTCCACACACACATGTGCATTCAGTTAAGTTGGAATATGACTGTAATACAAACGGTTCAGTTTGTCAGGTACATGCAACACAGATTACAGTGTTTACATCTGTCTGCTTGAGAAAATACCATGTTCTGCAATAAAAATTATTGAAGTGAGATGAACAGACTGAACTTTATTTGATTAGATAAAACATGTTGACAGTTTTACTTTGCAGTTGAAAAAGATAATAAATGTAATTAAAAAAAATATATATATATATTTCGCAAAATATCGCGATACTATCGTATTGTGACGCAAGTATCACGATAGTATCGTATCGTGAGGTCTCTGGCGATTCCCACCCATAGTACACACAGTACACATAGTACACACTGTACTCACAGTACACATAATATAGTACGCTACACATTGTATTGCATAGTACACACAGTACAGCACAGTTTACATAGTGATAGTACACATACTGTAGTACTGCACAGTGTACATACTACAGCACTGTACACATAGTGCAGTACAGTACACATACACCGGAGTCTCATGGCAAGCACAGAGAGACTCAGGCCCTGTTTAGACGGAAATGCTAGCAGGTGAATCCGCAAAAATATTTTTTCGGATGTGCCTTTCGTTTATACGGAAACAGCGTTTTTACGGGGTGAAACCGCAAAAAAGTGAGACTACCTTCCAGGGTGGAATTCCTAGAAACGATAAACCTTTGCGCTAAACATCTAAACGAATCAGAGGCAGAGTAGGGCGGGTCTTCACAGCACGTCATGTGACATATGCGCCAATCGTGTGACAGCGGGGCTCTGTCGTTACAGCCTCGTCTGCACGGAGAATTCCATCCCAAAACGCTAGTCTAAACGCAAAATTGAAAGTGAGACCGCAAGACTACTTTTGCGGTTTCTGTTCAGACTCTCTCCGTCTAAACGTAGCCTCAGAAGGAGCTTCTATCCCCAGGCCATCAGGATGCTCAATGAACAATAACACTATGTAACAAACTATCAAATACACCCACAGCACACACATCCACACGTACATATTTACTTTAAATGGACAACTCACTGTAGCACTCACTTTAGACACTTAACACACTTTATGTTATTGGTAGGAGATTTGAACATCACCTCATACCTCATTGCACCTCACCACCACAAGGTGGCACCACAAGCTAAGCTATTGTATACAGGTGCAGCTTGATAAATAGAATATCGTGGAAAAGTTATTTTATTTCAGTAATTCAATTCAAAAAGTGAAACTCTCCTAGATTATAGATTCATTACACACAAAGTTAAATATTTCAAGCCTTTATTTGTTTACATTTTTATGATTATGTCTTACAGCTCATGAAAGCCCAAAATTCTGTATCACCAATACATTTGTTTAAATAGATGTATTTTTCTTTTGTATATAGAAATGTTCACTCAGTACTTGGTTGGGGCTCCTTTAAAAAAGAAATTATTTATTTATTTATTATTATTATTTTTTGTGATCTTTTTCCCCCTCCTTTTTCCTCCGTTTTTCTCCCATCCCAATGTTAGTCGTTATGCCAATTCCCAATCCCCTTCCTGGTCGCTGCACACCTACCCCCTACAGTCGGTCTGGGAGAGTGGAGGCTATCACATGCTTCCTCCGACATGTGTAGCCAATCAACCGCTTCTTTTCACCTGGCAGCGCGGACTCTCACTGAGAGGGTGTAACGTGTGGAAGGATCACACTACCCGCCTTAGATCCTTTCCTCGCTGAGCAGGCGCCCCGACCGAACTGTAGGAGTCGCTGTTTACGACCAGGACCCACCCACCGGCTTTCCCACCCTTGGTGGCGAGTGCCTTGCCCACTGCGCCACCCGGCCGCCCTTGGTTGGGGCTCCTTTTGCACGAATGACTGCATCAATGCGGCAAAATATATAGACTTTTCCACAATATTCTAATTTATTGAGCTGCACCTGTATTGTATATTGTTGTAACTCAGTTACCTTCTCAACTGCATTGTATATACTGTACTGTATATAGAGCTGCCGCGATTACCGCATTACCGCGGTATCGCTGTTACATCACGGCCACCGCAGAGTAGGCTGAATACCGCGTCACCGCTGTTTTTTATAATAATAATAATAAATTACCCTCCTCTCGTTGGGCTTGCGGCTCTGCAGATATACCCTACTCCACTATCGAGGTTCCAAGCGACCCTATTGGGTACCAGAAAAGTCACGTGAAACATTGCAGACCACTGATTGGTCAGAAGAGAGACGCGTCACACGTTGTAGCGTCATGCAGTGTGTTACCACCAATCGGCAAGCGCGTATTAGGTTTTTACTTCCTGAATGTCAGCACATCACAACACGGCTAATAACGTTAGCTTTAACTCTCCGCCGGAGTGGACTACCATCGCGCCTCAGGAGTACTAAACGAGACATAATGATTTTACTGTCTGCAACGAATGTTATAATAAAAGCCCTTCGTTCTATACACTTGTCTGATTGAAAACTTTATTAACAGACCGCAGAATAGGACAACTCAGCATGCTCTGAGCAAAGAAAGGAACTGAGATATGAATAGAGTATTGCTTGCTATGGTCCGGTAAATACGCTGATGTTATTGAACGATATGATGTCAATGCCACAAAACGAATGCCTTTATTATAAAGTAGTAACTTTATAGTAATAATAATAAGAAAGGGTCGGGGGGGTTAGGGGTAACCACCCCTGCCCGCGACACCGAGTGAACGGCGCAGGACCAGAGGGGAGACTTCGAATCCGTGTTTCACTTTCAATAACTAATGCGTGCTTGCCGAATCCCAAACAATATTCATGCTGCAAAGTCATCCTCTAAAGATAGACATTTAGACTAGAGGCAGGCTATATGCTATAAAGAGTAGACTACTACTAAAAAAAAAAATGCATTCAAACTTTTATTTTTTTATTTTTGTGTGCGTGCGGTAATAACCGCGCGGTAGGAGATATTTTGCAAATTTGTGCGGTAAGGAAATAATCAATACCGCGGCAGCTCTAACTGTATATATGTATATTGAACACTTTTGTTTTGTTTACACTTGTTTACGTACTTGACTTTCTATTTTATACTTATATTATACTTATCTCATACTATCTTTTTATTTGATCTAGCACACTCGCAGGAGCAAAACAGAAAGAAGCATTTCATACAAAATATTCTGTATTTCTGTATGGCAACTAATAAAGAAACTTGAACTTGAAACTTGAACATAGTAAATCACAGTACACATATTATAGCACAGTACACATGGTATAGCATAGTACAGCACAGTACACATAGTACAGCACAGTACACATAGTACAGCACAGTACACATAGTACAACACAGTACACATAGTACAGCACAGTACACATAGTACAACACAGTACACATAGTACAACACAGTACACATAGTACAACACAGTACATATAGTACACATAGTACAACACAGTACACAGAGTACAGCACAGTACACATAGTACAACACAGTACACATAGTACAGCACAGTACACATAGTACAACACAGTACACATAGTACAATACAGTACACATAGTACAACACAGTACACATAGTACACATAGTACAATACAGTACACATAGTACAACACAGTACACATAGTACAGCACAGTACACATAGTACAGCACAGTACACATAGTACACATAGTACAACACAGTACATATAGTACACATAGTACAACACAGTACACATAGTACAACACAGTACACATAGTACAGCACAGTACACATAGTACAACACAGTACACATAGTACAACACAGTACATATAGTACACATAGTACAACACAGTACACATAGTACAACACAGTACACATAGTACAGCACAGTACACATAGTACAGCACAGTACACATAGTACAACACAGTACACATAGTACAACACAGTACACATAGTACAGCACAGTACACATAGTACAGCACAGTACACATAGTACACATAGTACAACACAGTACACATAGTACAACACAGTACACATACTACAACACAGTACACATAGTACAACACAGTACACATAGTACAACACAGTACACATAGTACAACACAGTACACACAGTACACATAGTACAACACAGTACACATAGTACAGCACAGTACACATAGTACAGCACAGTACACATAGTACAGCACAGTACACATAGTACACATAGTACAACACAGTACACATAGTACAACACAGTACACATAGTACAGCACAGTACACATAGTACAACACAGTGACAGTACACATAGTACAACACAGTACACATACTACAACACAGTACACATAGTACACATAGTACAACACAGTACACATAGTACAACACATAGTACAACACATAGTACAACACAGTACACATAGTACAACACAGTACACATAGTACAACACAGTACACATAGTACAACACAGTACACATAGTACACATAGTACAACACAGTACACATAGTACAACACAGTACACATAGTACAGCACATTACACATAGTACAGCACAGTACACATAGTACAACACAGTACACATAGTACAGTTGTACATACTACAACACAGTACACATAGTACACATAGTACAACACAGTACACATAGTACAACACAGTACACATAGTACAACACATAGTACAACACATAGTACAACACAGTACAACACAGTACACATAGTACAACACAGTACACATAGTACAGCACAGTACACATAGTACAGCACAGTACACATAGTACAGCACAGTACACATAGTACAACACAGTACACATAGTACAACACAGTACACATAGTACAACACAGTACACATACTACAACACAGTACACATACTACAACACAGTACACATAGTACACATAGTACAACACAGTACACATAGTACAACACAGTACACATAGTACAACACATAGTACAACACATAGTACAACACAGTACACATAGTACAACACAGTACACATAGTACAACACAGTACACATAGTACAACACAGTACACATACTACAACACAGTACACATAGTACAACACAGTACACATAGTACAACACAGTACACAGTACAACACAGTACACATAGTACAACACATAGTACAACACATAGTACAACACAGTACACATAGTACAACACAGTACACATAGTACAACACAGTACACATACTACAACACAGTACACATAGTACACATAGTACAACACAGTACACATAGTACAACACAGTACACATATGATAAGTTCTCGCGCAAGCCTCGGTCAGATTGATAACCCAATAGCTCATTGGTCCGCATCTCAACATCAAGCAGCGTCCTGCGATGTCTGTGATGTCCAGGACTCAATGCATCCACAAACTGCAGGGGTTAAACCCGACCGACCTAAGCCTACACACGCACCACTCCGTCCCCTCCAGTCATCGGTCGATTGATTGGAGTTGCGGAGTATTTTTATTTTATTTTGCACTGAGAAGGACTTTTCCTATTCATATGATGTCCATTTCACTTATTCGGTTACACGTATTATCACTGTATGGCTTTACTTGATAATCACATTTATACAGAACCCACCTTTAGTCCATATACATATACATTTTTCTCCTTAGGCCTCCGTCTGGATAAAGCCACACTTCTAAAGTTTTTTACATCATAAATCAGGAACATTACGGGACCGAGTGGTTGTCGGCTGGTTAAAGGGTCGCTTCTAAAGTCTTTTCATCATAAATCAGAAAGCAATGGGTAAAGTTATAATGCAAAAAAAACATTTCAATGCTTACCAGTCGTCTTTCAGTTTTGGAAGAATGGAAGCAAACGGGTGTGTTCCAAAAGAAGATTGTTTTATTTTTTAACAGTATAAGATTACATTAAAGGCACAGTTTCATTTTTATAAGTACACAGGTTTCTGCTCACAATATATCAGAATTCAGTCATCTCCACAAAATCTCTCAAAAGTCTGCATCTCGAAGGAGCAACAGTCATTTTTATATTGATCCTGTATCATATTCCGATTGGTCTAAAAACAGTGATGTCACAGGGATGTCATTTCACTAGCAAACCAAAATACAATACGTAGTAAGGATGGACTCTCCTCCTCCTTTCACTTGCGTTACCTTTAGTTACCTAGTTTTTTAAGTATGAGAAAGTCCCTCCATTTTTCAGAACAAACAAAGGGTTAGCCTGTTAACCATGCGGTACCAGGCAGTACCGGGCGAGGCCATCCATGAGATTTCTTATCAAGACTCCTTAGAGTTTATAGCAGAGAATCTTCAGAGATGCCCTCCTCCAGAAAACAGTTTACACATCATATAGTATTATTCTCTACTGACAGTTAATTTTAAGCATGACATTATGAAAACTTTACTGTAAACATTTAACATTTAATTGTTATATAGTTTTAAGATTCTCTCTATCGTTTCAAGACTCTGTATAAGTTTATAACACAGGTGGCGCTTGTGGATTTGTGGCACACATGACGTGTGTTTCCTTTACTCTAAAACTTCACAACCTCAGCCTTTATCTCCCCTGGGGCCCCATCGCTTGCCATGTTATCAGCAAAAAGCAGGCCTGCTCTCAGAGGCAGAGGCCTCCCCCCCCCTCCTTCTGCTCTCCCCTGCATAAACAGAACAGGCGATTCATTCTTTAAGCTGAAGAGGTTAGACTCACACAATCCCTGTCTTCCAACCAGAGTTTAGTTTTAAAGTGTATAAAGAATATACAGGTCATATATATCGCTCCAATCCTATATAATAAACACATGTTTAACCTTTTACATCCCATAATTGACAGACAGAACAGGATGTCATTTAACCAGTGTCATTGTTTGGCTGTGACACTTTACACCCTCTCTGTCATCCTGGTCGGTCATTGTCCATTGTCAATTCCTTCTTCTCTACGCAGAAGCATATCATTGAATAATGAAGCATATAATTACATGTGAAAAATAGGTCTATACGGCTATATTGTTACATAAACAACAAAAAAAAAGGTAGAACAGAAATCACTGTTCACCCCCCTATATATTCACTGTCCTTTTTTAGAGAACAGGGCTTTGCTTTTTTTGATTATATTTTTACCAACATTTATTTTATTGATAAGGTGTGGTTGTATACTTGGCTGTCTTCCTAGTTTTCTTTGGCCTCTCATACTCCGCCCAGCCTCTGGTTGGTGGTGGTGAAGTACTTGGGACCTCTTGTCGTGACGCCCCGGGTCGAGAGGTCATCAATCTTGGGTCTTGCAGGCTGTGACCCTTTTCACCTCCCCTGACCTCTTGACTGACCACACTCCTGTGCTCGGTGGAGGGCTGGACTGGATAAATCTTCGGATCCCTCCGCGCCTGACGGATTCCGGACCAAGCCTCGATGCGAGACGCGCTCATTTTAGGGTAAAAAATCAAATCAACCCTAAAATATTCACAGCCCCTTCCCCAGGTCTCCACGGTGGCCCATGTCTTGCCGGCATGTGGGTCACCTACTCGGGTAACCGTGTAAATCTTCACCCAGGCCGGGAGAATTCCGGTCCAGTTGTCTCCTTCCAGAACATGGGCCCTACTCGCTCTCAATTCTGACGCTCCGCTCAAGAGGAAGAAATCCTCGAACGGAATCCTGGTGAAGGGGTCAGAGTAGGGTCTCCTCCCTGGTTTTATGCCCACTATCTCAGACCAACTGGCGGGCAACTTAAGCTCTTCATTCGTCATCATTCTTCCGTCTTCTGCATATAGCTGAGATCGCTGGCCGTCGTCTATTCCGTCCCATTTTCCTCTTTGGAGCGATATTCTCTTCAACCAGGTTGCTCCTAGGGTCAGAGACAGTGTAACCTCCGGTGATGTAATCGTAGTCGCTGGCGGGCCCTGGTCAGGCATTATTGGTGAAACCAGGCTTGGTGATGATGACACGAGGGTCGCTCTCCTAGGAACGTGGGGGTCACGATCCAAAATACCCAGTACGCTATCCCCATGTAGCATGAGTTTGTCTTGTAAGATGACGTATTCCGTAGCAGCCATCCTCCGTCAGTTGCTGTTGTGTCTATGTGTCTCTGTGTCTCTGACTAGTGTGCGAGAGAGAGAGAGCACTGATCCTTTTATCATCATTTCAGAAGAGGTGCCGTCATAGTTGAAGGCCACAGTCTTTTTTTTTTTCATAATTTACGCCCCTCCCCGTCCGGGGGAAGAGGCCCATATGACGTAGTAGATTTATTGCAATAATGACCCCTATTATCAAAATGCAGGGGAGAGCCCAACGCATAATCCCCAGAATGACCGTCCTGGCTGTCTGTATCATGGAGGCGGCAAAATTCCAAACATCTCCCACACCGTCCTTCACTGCCCCCCCTATGTCTTCAGCTGCACGCCCGATAATGGTACCCAGTACTATCGCAAATTGAGTTATGTCCCTCCGTTTGCTCCATTCGTCCACATGCGGCGCTCTATCCTGTGAACAGGATCCGTTTGTCATGTTGTTAGCATGTGAAAGGGGAAAAACACCATCCAGGTGGAATCCTCTTCCTGTCCATCCAAAATCTTGATTCAGCTTTCCTCCTGTTTCCAAATAAGCAGATATGGGTTTCCATGGGGATACAAAGTCAAACAGGGCCTTGCTACACCCCGTACAGGTGTTAAACAGATGTCGGTTGTTTCCCATTGTCTTAATAGCGTATGTACTGGAGGGACGAGATGGCGATTGCGGGGTCACGTGGCCGTGACTCTCCACACACACCCCCTCTGCCATCTTGGTACCTCTTGGGGTCATCTTGGTCATCTTGGGGTCACCCCCTCTGACCTCTTGGATCTCTCCCATAGTTTGAGGTAGGCTGAATTGTCACTTCTCGGGCGACCCCACGGGTCCCCGAGAATTGTAGCAGCAGTCCTCTATTGAAGTGTGGTTGGCCTGGTCGTGTGACCCTGTCCGTAGGCCTCGCAGGACACCACAGATACGGTCCACAAAGGACTCATTTCTTTTCTCTCTTTCAGGTCCATTCAGGGCTCTCGTCCACTGACTCCGGGGGACCTCCCCCCCCAGTCTAAGAATGCTCCTGGCCCGAAATAGGGCAGGTTCTGATCCTTCATAGAGCGTACAGCTCTCTCTGCCACCCCGTTAGTATTGGGCTGGTAGGGTACAGAGTATTGGGCCATTACACCCGCTTCCTCCAGTTGTTTCAGTCCTGCTCTCAGATACTGCTATTCGTCTCGATGGCACTGGTTCAGGTTTTGTCCCCCTTACCAGCGCACATTGTTCACAGGCCTTTCGGACTGTTGTTTCCGTCCATTTCCTTCTTGCACAGGGGGTCAACCCTGTATTGTGCCTGTCTCGGTCCAGACTGGGTAGTTAGTTACTGTTATGTCTGGTGTTAGCTCTGGCTAGTTAGCCTGCTGTAGACTCAGCTCCTGCTGATAACACCAGCCTGTATGATTACGCTGGTTCCACTTCCATCACAGTAGCAGGACTTATGCTCCTGCTAGCTTCTGGCTTGTTATCCCTCTATAGACTCGTAGAGTTTTCTACTTAAGTTTTGACTCTAAGTAAGCATTATGTTACTTCAAGTTCAAGTGACTGTTTAAGGCTCCCTCAGCCTTGGACTTTAAGGCTCCCTCGGCCTTATCTCCGCTTGCTGCTCTGGGGTTAGTTTCTCCCCCATGTTTTCCCCTGGATCTTGACCGGGGGTTCTTATTTCTCTTTCCATCATTTGGGCCATTGAAGCCCCTTTGGTGAGCTAGCGTCCCCTTGTGCTAGCTTCTCTTGAGCTATTACTCAATATGTTGAGTAATCAGAACTGTGTTCAGTTTCAGAGGTATTTAGCTCCCCATCCTGTTCAGGCTCAGACTCAGTTTCACCTGAAGGTGTCATCTGTGGCCTCGGGTTCTGATCCTTGATCTGAATGTCGCCATCCTCCTCTTCTGGGCCATAGAAAATGGAACAGTGCTCATATTTGATGTTTTTGGCCTTTAGGTACTCGTCTAGAGAGTTGAACGCCTCTATGTCAGTGGAGGGAGATACTCGTTTTGAGGTGGAGCCTGGCGCCTCATAAAGAGGAAGAATGACTACATCGTCCTCTTGGTTTTTTCCATTTCCAAACTCGTCCATGATAGTGTGTCGCAGTGTTCTTGAGCGAGACACATAACCCCTTACTGCCCCCGTTAAGCAGGTTGGCACCTTGCATGGCTGCCTCCGCCGTCTGTGTCTCTTAAGCCCTTGCTGGTTCCGGAAGCTCATGTAACACTGGTCACAGTAGTATGGTTTCTCTCATGTGTGTACCATGTAGTGTAGTGTAAGGTTACGCTTCGTCTTGAAGCTCTTCCCACACTGGTCATAGCAGTAAGGTTTCTCTTCTGTGTGTACCGTGTGGTGTTGTTTAAGTTCTGCCTTCGTCTTGAAGGTTTTCCCACACTGGTCACAGCAGTAAGGTTTCTCTTCTGTGTGTATTAGGTGGTGATGTTTAAGGTGAGCCTTCGTCTTGAAGCTCCTTCCACACTGGTCACAGCAGTAAGGTTTCTCTTCTGTGTGTACCGTGTGGTGTTGTTTAAGTTCTGCCTTCGTCTTGAAGGTCTTCCCACACTGGCCACAGCAGTAATGTTTCTCCCGTGTGTGTACCATGTGGTGAACTTTAAGCGCTGTCTTTCTCTTGAAGCTCATGTCACACTGGTCACAGCCGTAGGGTCTCCCTCCTGTGTGTACCAGGTGGTGACGTTTAAGATCTCCCTTTGTCTTGAAGGTCCTCTCACACTGGGCGCAACCGTAAGGTTTATGTTCTGTGTGTACCAGGTGGTGTTGTTTAAGTTCTGCCCTCGTCTTGAAGGTCTTCCCACACTGGTCACAGCAGTAAGGTTTCTCTTCTGTGTGTATTAGGTGGTGATGTTTAAGGTGAGCCTTCGTCTTGAAGCTCCTTCCACACTGGCCACAGCTGTAAGGTCTCTCTCGTGTGTGTACCGTACAGTGATTTTTAAGCTCTCCCTTCGTCTTGAAGGCCTTCTCACACTGGGCGCAACCGTAAGGTTTATGTTCTGTGTGTACCAGGTGGTGTTGTTTAAGTTCTGCCCTCGTCTTGAAGGTCTTCCCACACTGGTCACAGCAGTAAGGTTTCTCTCCTGTGCCAATTACTGCCTGCTGTACAGTCGGCAGCTCTGGGTATTGTGATTTGCTTGGTTCTGTGAATTCCTCACTTCCCGCAAACGTTTCAGGGGACTCCGGGTGTTCCTCCTGTTCTCCTAGGTAGTCCAGACCCAGGTCGGGTATGAAAACTCCCAATCCCTCATCCGAGGGTAATTCCTCGTCCTCTATGATGTGGGAATGATTGTGAGACATCGTGTTGTTACTGGCTCGTTAGCCGATGGTGAGCTAGTTAGCTTCCGTCTGGCTAGGGCCAGTTCATGGGTGTTAGCACTGGCTCGTTAGCCGATGGTGAGCTAGTTAGCTTCCGTCTGGCTAGGGCCAGTTCATGGGTGTTAGCACTGGCTCGTTAGCCGATGGTGAGCTAGTTAGCTTCCGTCTGGCTAGGGCCAGTTCATGGGTGTTAGCACTGGCTCGTTAGCCGATGGTGAGCTAGTCAGCTTCCATTCCTGTGAACGGCCGTTTTGGCAGCGTGTCACGTAGCCTTGGGCTAGGTAGCCATCCAGTTAGCATTCAGTTAGCTTGTGGCTAGTTAGCCTGCATTCCTGTGAACGGCCGTTTTGGCAGCGTGTCACGTAGCCTTGGGCTAGGTAGCCATCCAGTTAGCATTCAGTTAGCTTGTGGCTAGTTAGCCTGCATTCCTGTGAACGCGCCGTTTTGGCAGCGTGTCACGTAGCCTTGGGCTAGGTAGCCAATGGTGAGCTAGTTAGCTCTCGTCTGGCTAGGGCCAGTTCACTTCCTGTGGGCAAAGCACGAAATTGTTTTTTGCATTGTAACTCCCCCCAGAGCCTTCCAGTGAAGCGTGATTTTTTTTTTTTCCGTGAGTGAACTTTCACTGCAATCACAGAAAATATACTTTAAGTGTGATTCTTTCTTTGAGTAGAACCTTCTACGTTTTTGACTGTAAATAAACATTACGTTACTTTTTAGTCGTGAATAAACCTTTTACTGCAATCACAAAAATATACTTTAAGTGTGATTCTTTCTTTGAGTAGAACCTTCTACGTTTTTGACTGTAAATAAACATTACGTTACTTTTTAGTCGTGAGTAAACCTTTTACTGCAATCACAAAAATATACTTTAAGTGTGATTCTTTCTTTGAGTAGAACCTTCTACGTTTTTGACTGTAAATAAACATTACGTTACTTTTTAGTCGTGAGTAAACCTTTACTGCAATCACAAAAATATACTTTAAGTGTGATTCTTTCTTTGAGTAGAACCTTCTACGTTTTTGACTGTAAATAAACATTACGTTACTTTTTAGTCATGAGTAAACCTTTACTGCAATCACAAAAATATACTTTAAGTGTGATTCTTTCTTTGAGTAGAACCTTCTACTTTAGGTTTTGTCAAATCTGTAATTTAATTTTACTCCAGAGTCTTTTGACAGTAGTCCTGTTTTCTTCGGCCGTTTAGCACCTATTCAGTTAGTATAAATGCCCAACGCATAGGGACGCCATGATAAGTGCTCGCGCAAGCCTCGGTCAGATTGATAACCCAATAACTCATTGGTCCGCATCTCAACATCAAGCAGCGTCCTGCGATGTCTGTGATGTCCAGGACTCAATGCGTCCACAAACTGCAGGGGTTAAACCCGACCGACCTAAGCCTACACACGCACCACTCCGTCCCCTCCAGTCATCGGTCGATTGATTGGAGTTGCGGAGTATTTTTATTTTATTTTGCACTGAGAAGGACTTTTCCTATTCATATGATGTCCATTTCACTTATTCGGTTACACGTATTATCACTGTATGGCTTTACTTGATAATCACATTTATACAGAACCCACCTTTAGTCCATATACATATACATTTTTCTCCTTAGGCCTCCGTCTGGATAAAGCCACACTTCTAAAGTTTTTTACATCATAAATCAGGAACATTACGGGACCGAGTGGTTGTCGGCTGGTTAAAGGGTCACTTCTAAAGTCTTTTCATCATAAATCAGAAAGCAATGGGTAAAGTTATAATGCAAAAAAAACATTTCAATGCTTACCAGTCGTCTTTCAGTTTTGGAAGAATGGAAGCAAAAGGGTGTGTTCCAAAAGAAGATTGTTTTATTTTTTAACAGTATAAGATTACATTAAAGGCACAGTTTCATTTTTATATGTACACAGGTTTCTGCTCACAATATATCAGAATTCAGTCATCTCCACAAAATCTCTCAAAAGTCTGCCTCTCGAAGGAGCAACAGTCATTTTTATATTGATCCTGTATCATATTCCGATTGGTCTAAAAACAGTGATGTCACAGGGATGTCATTTCACTAGCAAACCAAAATACAATACGTAGTAAGGATGGACTCTCCTCCTCCTTTCACTTGCGTTACCTTTAGTTACCTAGTTTTTTAAGTATGAGAAAGTCCCTCCATTTTTCAGAACAAACAAAGGGTTAGCCTGTTAACCATGCGGTACCAGGCAGTACCGGGCGAGGCCATCCATGAGATTTCTTATCAAGACTCCTTAGAGTTTATAGCAGAGAATCTTCAGAGATGCCCTCCTCCAGAAAACAGTTTACACATCATATAGTATTATTCTCTACTGACAGTTAATTTTAAGCATGACATTATGAAAACTTTACTGTAAACATTTAACATTTAATTGTTATATAGTTTTAAGATTCTCTCTATCGTTTCAAGACTCTGTATAAGTTTATAACACAGGTGGCGCTTGTGGATTTGTGGCACACATGACGTGTGTTTCCTTTACTCTAAAACTTCACAACCTCAGCCTTTATCTCCCCTGGGGCCCCATCGCTTGCCATGTTATCAGCAAAAAGCAGGCCTGCTCTCAGAGGCAGAGGCCCCCCCCCCCTCCTTCTGCTCTCCCCTGCATAAACAGAACAGGCGATTCATTCTTTAAGCTGAAGAGGTTAGACTCACACAATCCCTGTCTTCCAACCAGAGTTTAGTTTTAAAGTGTATAAAGAATATACAGGTCATATATATCGCTCCAATCCTATATAATAAACACATGTTTAACCTTTTACATCCCATAATTGACAGACAGAACAGGATGTCATTTAACCAGTGTCATTGTTTGGCTGTGACACTTTACAACATAGTACAACACAGTACACATAGTACAACACAGTACACATAGTACAACACAGTACACATAGTACAACACAGTACACATAGTACAACACATAGTACAACACATAGTACAACACAGTACACATAGTACAACACAGTACACATACTACAACACAGTGCACATAGTACACATAGTACAACACAGTACACATAGTACAACACAGTACACATACTACAACACAGTACACATAGTACACATAGTACAACACAGTACACATAGTACAACACAGTACACATAGTACAACACAGTACACATACTACAACACAGTACACATAGTACGCATAGTACAACACAGTACACATAGTACAACACAGTACAAATAGTACAACACAGTACACATAGTACAACACAGTACACATAGTACAACACAGTACACATAGTACAACACAGTACACATAGTACACATAGTACAACACAGTACACATACTACAACACAGTACACATAGTACGCATAGTACAACACAGTACACATAGTACAACACAGTACACATAGTACAACACAGTACACACAGTACACATAGTACAACACAGTACACATACTACAACACAGTACACATAGTACGCATAGTACAACACAGTACACATAGTACAACACAGTACACATAGTACAACACAGTACACATAGTACAGCACAGTACACATAGTACAACACAGTACACATAGTACAGCACAGTACACATAGTACAACACAGTACACATAGTACAACACAGTACACATAGTACAGCACAGTACACATAGTACACATAGTACAACACAGTACATATAGTACAACACAGTACACATAGTACAACACAGTACACATAGTACAACACAGTACACATAGTACAACACATAGTACAACACATAGTACAACACAGTACACATAGTACAACACAGTACACATAGTACAACACAGTACACATAGTACAACACAATACACATACTACAACACAGTACACATAGTACACATAGTACAACACAGTACACATAGTACAACACAATACACATAGTACAACACAGTACACATAGTACACATAGTACAACACAGTACACATAGTACAACACATAGTACAACACATAGTACAACACAGTACACATAGTACAACACAGTACACATACTACAACACAGTACACATAGTACACATAGTACAACACAGTACACATAGTACAACACAGTATGCATACTACAACACAGTACACATAGTACACATAGTACAACACAGTACACATAGTACAACACAGTACACATAGTACAACACAGTACACATACTACAACACAGTACACATAGTACACATAGTACAACACAGTACACATAGTACAACACAGTACACATAGTACAACACAGTACACATAGTACAACACAGTACACATACTACAACACAGTACATATAGTACAACACAGTACACATAGTACAACACAGTACACATAGTACAACACAGTACACATAGTACACATAGGACAACACAGTACACATAGTACAACACAGTACACATAGTACAACACATAGTACAACACATAGTACAACACAGTACACATAGTACAACACAGTACACATAGTACAACACAGTACACATACTACAACACAGTACATATAGTACAACACAGTACACATAGTACAACACAGTACACATACTACAACACAGTACACATACTACAACACAGTACATATAGTACAACACAGTACACATAGTACAACACAGTACACATACTACAACACAGTACACATAGTACAACACAGTACACATACTACAACACAGTACACATACTACAATACAGTACATATAGTACAACACAGTACACATAGTACAACACAGTACACATACTACAACACAGTACACATACTACAACACAGTACATATAGTACAACACAGTACACATAGTACAACACAGTACACATAGTAGAACACAGTACACATACTACAACACAGTACACATAGTACAACACAGTACACATACTACAACACAGTACACATACTACAACACAGTACATATAGTACAACACAGTACACATACTACAACACAGTACACATAGTACAACACAGTACACATAGTACAAAACAGTACACATACTACAACACAGTACATATAGTACAACACAGTACACATAGTACAACACAGTACACATAGTACAACACAGTACACATAGTACACATAGTACAACACAGTACACATAGTACAACACAGTACACATAGTACAACACATAGTACAACACAGTACACATAGTACAACACAGTACACATAGTACAACACAGTACACATAGTACACATAGTACAACACAGTACACATACTACAACACAGTACTGTACACATAGTACAACACAGTACACATAGTACAACACAGTACACATACTACAACACAGTACACATAGTACAACACAGTACACATACTACAACACAGTACACATACTACAACACAGTACATATAGTACAACACAGTACACATAGTACAACACAGTACACATACTCCAACACAGTACACATACTACAACACAGTACATATAGTACAACACAGTACACATAGTACAACACAGTACACATAGTACAACACAGTACACATACTACAACACAGTACACATAGTACAACACAGTACACATACTACAACACAGTACACATACTACAACACAGTACATATAGTACAACACAGTACACATAGTACAACACAGTACACATACTACAACACAGTACACATACTACAACACAGTACATATAGTACAACACAGTACACATAGTACAACACAGTACACATAGTACAACACAGTACACATACTACAACACAGTAGTACAACACAGTACACATAGTACAACACAGTACACATACTACAACACATTACACATAGGACAACACAGTACACATACTACAACACAGTACACATACTACAACACAGTACATATAGTACAACACAGTACACATAGTACAACACAGTACACATACTACAACACAGTACACATAGTACAACACAGTACACATACTACAACACAGTACACATACTACAACACAGTACACATAGTACAACACAGTACACATACTACAACACAGTACACATACTACAACACAGTACACATACTACAATACAGTACATATAGTACAACACAGTACACATAGTACAACACAGTACACATACTACAACACAGTACACATAGTACAACACAGTACACATACTACAACACAGTACACATACTACAACACAGTACACATACTACAACACAGTACATATAGTACAACACAGTACACATAGTACAACACAGTACACATACTACAACACAGTACACATACTACAACACAGTACATATAGTACAACACAGTACACATACTACAACACAGTACACATACTACAACACAGTACATATAGTACAACACAGTACACATACTACAACACAGTACATATAGTACAACACAGTACACATACTACAACACAGTACACATACTACAACACAGTACACATAGTACAACACAGTACACACACTACAACACAGTACATATAGTACAACACAGTACATATACTACAACACAGTACACATACTACAACACAGTACACATACTACAACACAGTACACATAGTACAACACAGTACACATACTACAACACAGTACATATAGTACAACACAGTACACATACTACATCACAGTACATATAGTACAACACAGTACACATACTACAACACAGTACACATAGTACAACACAGTACACATACTACAACACAGTACACATAGTACAACACAGTACACATACTACAACACAGTACACATACTACAACACAGTACATATAGTACAACACAGTACACATAGTACAACACAGTACACATACTACAACACAGTACATATTGTACAACACAGTACACATACTACAACACAGTACACATACTACAACACAGTACACATAGTACAACACAGTACACATACTACAACACAGTACATATAGTACAACACAGTACACATACTACAACACAGTACACATACTACAACACAGTACATATTGTACAACACAGTACACATACTACAACACAGTACACATACTACAACACAGTACACATAGTACAACACAGTACACATACTACAACACAGTACATATAGTACAACACAGTACACATACTACAACACAGTACACATACTACAACACAGTACACATACTACAACACAGTACACATACTACAACACAGTACACATACTACAACACAGTACATATAGTACAACACAGTACACATACTACAACACAGTACATATTGTACAACACAGTACACATACTACAACACAGTACACATACTACAACACAGTACACATACTACAACACAGTACACATAGTACAACACAGTACACATAGTACAACACAGTACACATAGTACAACACAGTACACATAGTACAACACAGTACATATAGTACAACACAGTACACATACTACAACACAGTACATATAGTACAACACAGTACACATACTACAACACAGTACATATAGTACAACACAGTACACATACTACAACACAGTACACATAGTACAACACAGTACACATAGTACAACACAGTACACATAGTACAACACAGTACACATAGTACAACACAGTACATATACTACAACACAGTACACATACTACAACACAGTACACATACTACAACACAGTACACATAGTACACGGACACAGAGCCACGGCTGGGCTGCAGTGTAGCAGAGGTCAAGTCTAAATTCCTCCGACTTGAGGGAGGGAGTCAGCTGGAGGGGTCCCATGGCCCAACACACACACACACACACACACACACACACACACACACACACACACACACACACACACACACTCACACACACACACACACACACACACACACACACACACACACACACACACACACATAGGGTCAGGAGGAAAGGGATGTACCGACATCCTCTTTCATGGCTGTCCTTTGCTTATTGTAGAGTCCTTCTGTGGGATAGACGTGATTATGACCGTGATTATGGTGCAGTGTGGTAAAGTGTAAGACTCCAAGTAGCCACTGCAACACCACCAGACTGTAAAGACAACACTCTGCTTTGTGTCCGTCTGTCTGTCTGTCTCTACGCCTCCCTCTGCCCCCCCCCCTCATCCACCTCCCTCTCCCTGTCTCTTCTCCTATATATTTCTCTCCCCCTCTCTCTCTCTTTCTCCCTCTCACCCCCTCTCTCCTGTGGTCCTCCTGACAGTGAGGGGGCTTCTGGCTGCTCGCCTGGGAGTAAAAGATGCCTGTTATAAGTTGACATGCAACCTGGAGGGGTTTGTGAGGATTTGAGGGTATTAATGGTGTGTGTTTTGCACACTTGGCAGGAAGGAACGTTGTCGTGTTTGATATTCTGTTGTCTGGTTTGTTTTGTTTAGCATTGTTTTGTAATGTTTAGTTGAGTTTAGTTGAGTTTAGTTTTGTTTTTGTGTGTCAGTTTGCTCATGTTTTGTCTTGCTCTTTGTTTCTGTTGTGGTTTCAAATAGCATTTCATATATGACTTGGATTGTATCTAACTATAAAGGAAGGATTCTTCACTGTGTGTGTGTGTGTGTGTGCGTGCGCGCGTGTGTGTGTGTGTGTGTGTGTGTGTGTGTGTCTCTAAGTACATTTACATATATCGAGGGAATTTGGTGCCATTTGGCCAGATCTTGGTGCTATAACGCCAAACGTTTTGACCTGTAACTTTTGAACCATAACAGAATTCTGCGGTTCGAGACGATTCTATCCACGTAAGACGATTCATTTGCGTCTAGATAGATTTAGGAATTTGTTCAAATCCGTTTGTTTCCCCCACTACTACTCCTAATAGTGAAATAGTGTGACTAGTCATCACCAAACCATCTCTGGACAAAGCCAAAAAAAGTTCCTTTTTCAAGTTTTTATATTCCATACAGTTATGCTCTAGTTGGCTCTCAAAGCGTGCTCAAATGCTGTTGGCAGGGCATATCACCTGTATGTGTAGATATTGTTTCCATGACAAATTTGGTGCCATCTGGGCGGCCGGGTAGCGCAGCGGACTAAGCGTCTGTCTACCACCGCATAGACAGTGGGATCGAATCCAGCTGCGGTACCTCCGGCTTGGTCGGCCGTCCATACTGACACAATTGGCAGTGTCAGCGGGTGGGAAAGTCGTGGGGTGGGTCCTGGTTGTTGTAAACAGCGACTCCTACAGTTCGGTCGGGGCGCCTGCACAGCGAGGGAAGGACCTGGGGGAGGTAGTGTGACCTTCCACACGTTACACTCTCCCAGTGAGAGTCCGCGCTGCCAGGTGAAAAGAAGCGGTGGGCTGGGTACACATGTGTCGGAGGAAGCATGTGATAGTCTCCGCCCTCCCAGACCGACGGTAGAGTGCGCAACGACCAGGAAGGGGATTGGGAATTGGCATAACGACTAACATTGGGATGGGAAAAAAACAGAAAAAGGAGGGGGAAAAAGATAATACAAAAAAAATTATATTTGGTGCCATCTGGCCAATGGGTGGCGCTGTAGCATACTGTTTAAATAGACATTATGGCTCCTGTCTGTCCTTCATGTATCTTGAGAACCATTCATCCCATCGACGTCACACTTGGTGGGTGTGTTTCTGAGGGCCCAAGTAAGTGCAGAGTCGAATGTGATTGGATGTGATTGAGTTGATTGGATGCACGGATCTCAAACGCTTCAAGCCGCAAATACCGTGGTTTTTCAACAACACTGCAAATAGCACTTCAGGGGGTCAACCCATTCAACAGTCACACGTTACACACAGGCACAAGGTCCGGACTGGGGGCACGCTTTGAACGCAACGCTGAAAGCAGCACCAAGCCAAGCAATCTGACAAAACATTTTTGTCAGAAACATATTTTAGGTTCAACTTTAGGTAGAAAAGAGAACATTTTACGAGGAAACCGCCATTTAGTACATGCACCTTTTTTTCCAAGGTGTTTTCATACGCCCAAGAGTCGTTTGGTGCCGCAATTCTGAATGGCTTGTTTCAATAGGGAGGGTTCTTGTCACAGCTGAACTGCAGAGAGAAACTGCACTAGGTACATATTATTTCACAATTCCTCAATGTTGAGACAAACCCCTCATTGTGTAAAAACAATGCAAAACACATTTTTACAATAGGGGCCCTTTAACTTACAGTAAAGGAGTTTTTAAAATCCAAAAATTCTGTCTCGCTCTCTCTCTCTCTCCTCTCCCTCTCTCTGTGTCTGTGTGTCTCTCCCTCTCGTTCTCTCTCCCCCTCCTCCCCACCTCTCTCTATGTGTCTCAGTGTAAAGCTGCTGTGCAGGTCGTAGCCTGCTCCTCAACTGATGATGCACCGCTGCTCAGACATGAGGTTGAACAAAAGCTCCATTCATCTGTGGGGCTTTAGTCTCTTTGAACTTGTACAGAGATTGGGTGGGCTCAGGTGGGCTCTGTGTGTGTGTGTGTGTGTGTGTGTGTGTGTGTGTGTGTGTGTGTGTGTGTGTGTGTGTGTGTGTGTGTGTGTGTGTGTGTGTGTGTGTGTGTGTGTGTGTGTGTGTGTGTGTGTGTGTGTGTGTGTGTGTGTGTGTGTGTGTGTGTGTGTGTGTGTGTGTGTGTGTGTGTGTGTGTGTGTATGTTTATTTGTGTGTGTGTGTGTATGTGCGTGTGTGAGTGTCTGTCTGTGTGTCTCCATCTGCTTGTGTCTATCTGTCTATGTGTGTGTGCACTTGTGTCTCTATCTGTGTGTGTGTGTCTATCTACAGTATCTATGTGTTTGAATGTGTGTGTGTGTGTGTCTTATCTGTCTATTATATGTGTGTGCATAAGTCTATCTGTGTGTCTTATCTGTATGTGTGTCTGTGCATGTGTCTATCTTTGCGTCTGTGCATGTGTGTGTGTGTGTGTGTGTGCGTGCGTGCAGGGACCGAAACTAAAGCCTGCCGCCCGCCAGAGGCGGGCTGTTTTTACCTTTGGCGCATGACACTTAGAGGGCTGCCCGCCGTGTGGCGTGTAGACGTGTAGTTCATAACTTCATAACGATAGACCACTACACTTCCGCGTTACATTGAAATCAAGGAGGAGATTGCGGGGGGGTCAAATGAATGGATGTGGACGAGAGCCGTGATGGAAGTGGTTGCCGATACGGCTGTGGGGGTGCTAGAGACATGATCGAATAGACGTTTATGCGCCTCGCTCTCCTGAACACGGCGTGACCCATAACTAATCGATCAGAACTAAATCGGCAGAGAAAAAGCCCATTTTAAAGCACATATTCCGCATGGACATGCGCAGAGTGCCCATGGAGTCTGGACGACGCGCGATGACGCTCGAATGAATGTGGACTGTTCTATCAGAGGGGGGAGCTTCGGTGGCCAGCCGAACAGGATAATGAAAAAATGATCCCACTAAATGGCCAGACGCGTCTTGTGGCGACATCTACAATTACCTCATTGAGTCTCCAGGTAGACTAATGTTTATATAATTTAAGTGCAGCGGTCTGTAGCCACTTACATGACCATCGAAGCTCCCCCCTCTGATAGAACAGTCCACATTCATTCGAGCGTCATCTCGCGTCGTCCAGACTCCATGGGCACTCTGCGCATGTCCATGCGGAATATGTGCTTTAAAATGGGCTTTTTCTCTGCCGATTTAGTTCTGATCGATTAGTTATGGGTCACGCCGTGTTCAGGAGAGCGAGGCGCATAAACGTCTATTCGATCATGTCTCTAGCACCCCAACAGCCGTATCGGCAACCACTTACATCACGGCTCTCGTCCACATTCATTCATTTGACTCCCCCGCAATCTCCTCCCTGATTTCAGAATCCCGGAA
Source organism: Notolepis coatsorum (assembly GCF_963971535.1). Lineage (NCBI taxonomy): Eukaryota > Metazoa > Chordata > Actinopteri > Aulopiformes > Paralepididae > Notolepis > Notolepis coatsorum. The sequence continues at coordinate 182,342,823 of NC_140169.1, forward strand.
GTGTTACGGTGGTCTATACTCTTGTGCGAGTACAGATTATAGCCGCTCGTCTTTTTTTTCTCCGCCGCGAGATCGTTAAAAAACTACAAGTCCCACATCGCACTAGGTCCAATCACAGTAGAGTGACGTGCAGGGGAGGAAATTAGGCCACTTTACTCGCCAAATGCGAGTATTTTTTACGTTTGGCGAGTGATTCATGAAGACCACTCGCCAGTCTGGCGAGTTGACAGTGCCACGAGAGCACTGCACAAGACCCGCGGACATATATAATGTTTAATAAAAGTTCCCGCAGTACTGGCCAACCCGCGGACATATATAATGTTTAATAAAAGTTCCCGCAGTACTGGCCAACCCGCGGACATATATAATGTTTAATAAAAGTTCCCGCAGTACTGGCCAACCCGCGGACATATATAATGTTTAATAAAAGTTCCTGCAGTACTGGCCAACCCGCGGACATATATAATGTTTAATAAAAGTTCCTGCAGTACTGGCCAACCCGCGGAAATATAGAATGTTGAATAAAAGTCCCGTGGTACTGGCCATCAGTCAAGGAAGCACTCGCAAACAGATAACGTTAAACACAGAAGATGGAAAACAGACAGACTGAGCAACGGGGAACTGCATCCAACCCTAGTACAACTCTCGAGTCCAAGGCAAGGACACATTTAAATTACAGAGTTGTATGTTAGTCTATTGCGCACCGGACTACGACGTAAGGTTAGACATTTTATTTCATGCTCAAATGAATGGCTTGCACATCGCAGTCACGAAAGGGGCTAGCTCAACCAGTGCACAACAGCAGACCAACCCAACTGACGTTACCACAACACTTGAGGTACTTCACAGCACTGTCGTAAGGCCACCGTGCCGTCTTAAAGGCACAGTGAACACTCGGATGCATACACAACATTGACGTGGCTTGACAACCGAGGTTCAAAGTTAACTTGATTGACTGATTGAAAACTTTATTAACAGATTGCAGAATGGGTACAATACAGTACGGCTCAATACACACAATTGTTAAGGGGATGCAGACCAGAGAAAGACTTTCGTCTTGTTTACATCAGGGTCCCCCATTTTCAATTCATCATAACATATGACATACAGATAGACAGTACTGCTACATCTATACATTTCACATCTATCTATCTATACACTTCACAACATACTTCGGTTTTTTTCTTTCACTGCCCAACCCAGTCCAACCCAGCATCTTTCACTGCCCAGTTCAGCCCAACCCAGTCCAGAATAGATCCCTCTTTCATGTTAATATGTGTTATGCTAATATTGTGAAGAGTAGAGACTGTTATTAATGTTTTATGCTAATAAATATTTTAAAGAGTAGAGACACGGTGTGATTATTACTATGATTGAAAATCAATTTAGACGAAGACATACAAAGAAGTAATTATCACAATTAGCGATTTTTTTTGGCTGGTAAAATATCAGTTTGTCTGGTAAAAAAAATCAGATACTCGCCAGTTGGCTGGTAAGCCAAAAAGTTAGTTTCCTCCCCTGGTGACGTGACTGGTTTCATGAGAAAAAAAGCAAATGACCAATCGGAAGCTATCATTTGGCTTGTTTACTTCCATCTGCTCTAGTCTATATCGGACCTGCAAGAGCTAACGTTACTGTTTAAACAATGACCCAGTCAACTATTCACTTTTAGTTTAATACATGACGAGGCATTGTCTTAACGGTATCTAGCTGGCTAGCTACTGATAGCTGCTGATATCAACAAATGCTCCAGCAATAGTCTACTCGAGTGCATAATACCTCCGGTCCCTCGTTAGCTAGCTTAGCTAGCTCACGTTGATCCATATGTCCCAGTAAACTAAATTGTCTTAACGTTATCTACCGGGCTAGCAGTAGCTACAGATAGCTCCTGATATCAATGTCTTATAACATTGATTGAATGCGTATTCTAGCTGAGGGCATGTTGAATGTGATTTGACAAAAGAACGGTAACGTTATAAATAGGTCCAGCTGCATCGCCGGAGAATCCTTGCATGCTGAATGTAGGGTCTAGCTGAATATAGGGTCTAGCTGCAGGGCCGGAGAATCCTTGCTGGAGCTGGAGGCTACTCAAGTATACACACAGACAGTGGAGCTGTTTGCAGATAGCAAGCATTTTGACTTATTGCGTGGTGGCGATGTCTCGCAGATAATACAACTACAAGTATGATTATATAATATATATTTTATTTAAAAAAAAAAATGTTATATAAAATATATATATATATTTTTTTAATCAAAAAAATGTTGGCAGGTAAGAAATATGCTTGGCGGGTAGACTCTTCCCATCTACCCGCCACTGGCCGGTGAGTCAAAAAGTTAATTTCGCTCCCTGCGTGCGTGCGTGCGTGCATGCGTATGTCACTTGGTTGTATTTACAGTCTTGGCAGCGCCCTCTAGTGGGAGTGGTATTGTATTGCGTATTGTATTGTGATGAAACACAGAGGAGAAGCAACTCTTATGTAGTCATTTACTAAAGAATTAAGTTAGATGTTAGACTCGTTATAAGCAGTGGTGCGTTATTGAAATCATCTGGGGTGACACGCACCACGTGCACGCGCGCTCCCTGCGCGTGCGCGCGCTCCCGCGAATGCGCATTTAATGTCCCCTCGCTTGGGCACAGACTAAAGACAGTGCCTAATTGCCTCTACGAATGGAATGTAACACGTCTTCACAACAAGGTTAGGTGTGAATGTGTCTGAGAACGTATTTAACACACCTGACGACCGGAGCTATTGATATGCAAATAGCGAGTGAGGTCCCACACCGTGGGACCCCGTCCCATGAACAACGCATACATTTACATTTACATTTAGTCATTTAGCTGACGCTTTTATCCAAAGCGACTTACAAGTTCTGTACGACAAGCCATCAGGAAGGGCACAACTCTATCAGCTGAGCAACAATGTTCATCAAAGTGTTGAGTGCTACAGTGTAGGTTAGTTTATTAGGACAAGTGCATGACAGTACGGTTAGTTAGGGTTTTTTTTTTTTTTTTTTTTTTTTTTTTTTTTTTTTTTAATTCAGGTAATGGTTGAAGAAGTGCGTCTTTAGTCGACGGCGAAAGATTGGACGTGATTCGGCTGTCCTAACTGGGGTGGGTAGTTCATTCCACCATTGTGGGGCAAGGACTGAGAATAGGCGACTTCTCTTTGATGACCCTCCCGGAGCTTGGATAGGAGTAGGTCTGAGGCGGCCAGAAGATGCAGAGCGTAGGGGTCTTGAGGGTGTGTAGTTAGAGACCATTGACCGGAGGTAGGCGGGAGCGGTTCCCTTTGCCGCACGGTATGCTAGGTCGAGGGCCTTGAAGCGGATTCGTGCAGCAATGGGGAGCCAGTGCAGGTCCCTAAGAAGTGGGGTGACATGGGCCGACTTCGGTAGGTTTGAGATCAGGCGGGCCGCTGCGTTCTGAATGAGTTGAAGAGGCTTAGTGGCAGTGGCCGGGAGGCCAGCGAGCAGTGCATTGCAGTAGTCGAGGCGGGAGATGACTGTTGATTGGACGAGGAGTTGGGTGGCTTCTTTTGTCAGGAAGGGGCGTATCCTTCTGACGTTGCTCAGGAGGAATCGGCAGGTTCTGGTCGTCGCTGCGATGTGAGCAGAGAAGTTCAACTGGTCGTCGAGGACAACACCAAGGTTCTTGGCGGTCGGGGACGCAGTCACAGCTGCATTCTCGACTGTGATTGAAAGGTCGGTTAGGGGGGAGGATTTGGCCGGCAGGTGGAGCAATTCTGTTTTGCTTAGGTTCAGTTTGAGGTGGTTGGACGTCATCCAGGCTGAGATGTCGGACAGACAGGCCGAGATCCGCACAGAGACGTGGATATCTGAGGGAGGGAAGGAGAGGAAGAGTTGAGTATCGTCGGCATAACAATGGTAGGAGAAGCCATGAGACGTGATAATGTTACCCAGTGATTTAGTGTAGAGGGAGAAGAGAAGGGGTCCTAAAACCGAGCCCTGGGGGACACCCGTCCGCAGGGGGCGGGTGGCCGACAGGGTCCCTCTCCATGACACTTGGTAGGAGCGGTCATTGAGGTATGATGACAGCCATGTCAGCGCAGAGCCAGCCACTCCCATTCCTGCGAGGGCCGCAAGGAGGATCTGGTGGTTGACTGTGTCGAAGGCTGCAGATAGATCTAGGAGAATCAGGACAGAGGAGAGGCCTTTCGCTTTTGCTAAGTGAAGTGCCTCTGTGACCGCAATGAGGGCTGTCTCTGTGGAGTGACCAGTCCTGAAGCCTGACTGATTAGGGTCTAGGAGGTCATTCTGTAAGAGATAAGTAGTAAGTTGGTTGGATACAGCACGTTCAAGTGTTTTAGAAAGGAAGGAGAGAAGAGAGACAGGACGGTAGTTGCCTATGACAGTAGGGTTCAGGGTTGGTTTTTTTATGAGCGGCGTGACTCTGGCTTGTTTTAGGGAGGTGGGGACCACCCCCGAGTTGAGTGAGGAGTTGATGGTTGCAGTTAGGAATGGGAGGATGTCTGGTGCTATGGTCTGGAGGAGTGGGGAGGGTAGCTGGTCCAGCTGGCAAGTAGTCGGACGGTTTGACGTTACCAGTGTCAGGGTCTCTGCTTCTGTAATGGGAGAGAAAGATGACAGAGTGAAGGATGAGGTTCTCGATTCAGCATTTGGAATGGGTGGGGGTTGGGAGAAGGAGCTGCGGATGTTCTCCACTTTTTCCTCAAAGAAGATCGCAAAGTCTTCGGCAGAGAAAGATGAGGGAGGGGGGGGTGGGGGGGGAGTGAGGAGGGAGGACATGGTAGCATGCAGTTTGCGAAGATTCTTGGCAGAGGCCTCGATCCTATGGTGGAAGAAAGAAGCTTTGGCATTAGTGATGGTTTTGGAGAATGTTAACAAGAGGTTGTGATATGTGTCGATGTCAGCAGTGAGGCGTGACTTTCTATACTTCCTTTCAGCTGCTCTCAGGACCTGTCTTTGTTCTCTCACTGGATCTGTCAGCCATGGACTGGGTGGGGAACGGCGGGCAGGTTTCTCAACGAGGGGACAGAGCTTGTCGAAGGAGGTTGCCAGGGCTGAAAGGAGGGTGGAGGTTGCCATCTCTGTGGAGAGAGCAGAGAAGGTGTCACTCAAAGGTAGAGCGGATAGTATGTCAGAGGAGAGGGTGGAGGGGGATAGGGAGGGCAGGTTGCGTCTGAGTGAGACTGTTTGAGTTGGGGTGAAGACCTTTCGGTTAAGCATGAGAGTTAGTGAGAAGGATATGAAGGAATGGTCAGATACATGTAGGGGAGTTACCGTGGTGTTAATGATGCTGGAGTTACGGGAAAATATGAGATCCAAGGAGTTGCCTGCTTTGTGGGTGGGAGGCATGGCAGTGGGAGTCAGGTCAAACGATTGTAGGAGGGAGACTACTATGACTGACTGAGATGAGTCAGGCAGGTTGAAGTCGCCCAGTAGAAGGAGAGGGGTACCATCTTCCGGTAAGGAGCTAAGAAGCATGTCCAGCTCATCTGTGAAGTGATCGAGCGGACCTGGAGGGCGGTAGAGTGTAACAATGGTGAGATTGAAAGGATTAGAGACAGATACTGCATGATATTCGAGAGAGGAGAGTGACAGTTCTGGGAGTGGTGTTACGTTTGTAGCCCATGAAGGAGATGTCATGAGGGCAGTGCCTCCACCCCGTCTGGAAGGTCGAGGTGTGTGAGTGAAGTTATAGTTTGTAGATAATGCTGCAGGTGTTGATGAGTTATTGGGGGTTATCCAGGTCTCAGTTAGAGCCAGGAGCTGCAGATTTAGACTATGGGCGTAGGCAGTAATGAAGTCAGCTTTCTTGACTGCTGATTGACAATTCCATAAGCCTCCCCGTACTGTGACAGGTGTATTAGTGGCTGTAGGAGGGTAGGAGAGATTAGCCGGGTTACTAGCAAACTGTCGTGGATGGGTAGAGTCAGTTCTGGAGGAGCAGATTGTGGATATAGGTATGAGACACATTGTATTGTCGAGAGTGGCAGGGAGGAAGTAGAGAAATAGCAGTGTGGGAGGGAAATATAGGATTATGGTGTACTTAGCACTGGGTGGATCGGTGGATCCCTCGGCGGTGAACTCCAGGATAACTCCTCCTCTTTGTCCCTCTTCGTTTCTCGACGCTTCGCTGACGCTACACCAGCAAGCCTTTAAATCACTATCACTAATTAGTGCTGTCTTAACACCTGGCCCTTAATGGGGGCACTTAACAAAACAAAATGGCCGTTTTAAACACGCCCCTTTAATCAAGTCAGCTGGTTCCTCACTTTTAAGATTCACTAATAAACTTAAAATGGCTTACCCTAGTTTTCAGTATAAAGCAATGTTTCTCAGTGAGAGTGTCCTGTCCTTCCTTAACAGAGCCCAGTACAGAGTGACTTCAACACAGTGTGGACCTCTGCTTTTAAACAGGGCAGGCTCTTAATGGCTCACTCAGCAAATCAGATGCTACTAGTAAACAGGAAACAGTCCCTTAATGGGGGCACTTAACTAAACAAAATGGCCGTTTTAAACACGCCCCTTTAATCAATGGTTATAAGTCCGAATTGACTATTGTCTAATGACAAACTACCACTTTGAAACCACAAACAAACTTGAGCGGATGTGTGGCACTGTGTTTTCATTTGGATGCAACAAAGCGGCATAGCTTCCCAAATTGGAACGACAACCTCACCACACCATGGAGGCGGTTGGCCATCCAGATAATAATGCTGAACAATGAGGCCAGTTTCAGTGGTCTAACCCTGAAGGGGGGGGCTCCGTTCACATCGGTAGAGGTGCAAAGTTCCGGCAAAGCCAAAATAAACAGTGTGCTGCCGAATGCCAGCTGTCATGCCTGGCACCTGGCCGGCACTCTCTGAAAATGCCAGACGCTCTCTCTCTTGCAGCAACAACAAAGTCACACACTCCCCGCTGACACCGGTCTGGGAGGTTCGTGTGCCACTAACAACACAAGCGCCCGATATCCCGGGCACCTCCTTGTAGAGGAAAGAAAAGAAGGTTTAGCTTTTTTGCAACAGTGGCTACGGCAAAGGTAGTCTTTTGTAGTCGCTCAGCGGTAGGTGGACATCAGAAGCGCTTTGGTTATAGGACACTTCAGTGGCTCAGGTACAGAGCGGTGTCGTTCTTCATAGTATCCCTCATCATCACTGGCTCTGAGACACAGCAAGTGAAAGAGAGGGGGATGGGGCTCTCGCTTTCAGGGAGCCTACAGTGGATAAGCCCCTAAATGTACTGGTTGACGTGTACAGAAAGAGGATTACTTTTTAAAAACTGGATTGAATCATGGTTCCTCGTTTAATTCTGTTGCACCAAACTTTAAACTAAAACTAAGCAGGGTTAAATTCAACTTTGTCTTAAATGTTTTCCTCTAAACCTAGATGAATCTTAATTCTTAACTCCAATATAAACTTTGATCAGGGATTAACTTCAAGCCGACAGTTGAGGTGGTTTCACTTTTCGAATGGCAGATTCTTTTTTTGACGTCACACTGATATCACCCAGGTTCGACTGCGCATGAGCGATGCAAAAAGCCAGCGGGAACGTCTGAAAACGTGCTGAAATCATGTCATGTTGTGCAGTGGGAGGCCAGAATTGAAAAATCTGACAAAGGTCTTACGTTTTACTGAATAGCATCAACTCGCATTCCTTTTAATGTTCAAGAGAGTTCCTCTGAGAAAGATGAGGGACAGACTCAGTCCAATTGAGTTTATGATGAAAAATATTATCAAAACCTTCTCTGCCAAGTCACGAGTTGACTGCCCATGCGTTGAACACCAAAAACGAGTATATTCGTTTTATGTTTAAAAAAATTATGATACTAGACAGTCCCCCTGACCTTCTGTATGGATTTTGTAACACTGTGATGACGATCGAATCCCGATAGGTGGCAGTCTCGCCTACTTTTTTTTTTTTTTATATATTATCTTTTTCCCCCCTTCTTTTTCCATTTTTCTCCCATCCCAATGTTAGTCGTTATGCCAATTCCCAATCCCCTTCCTGGTCGTTGTGCACTTTACCCCCTACTGTCAGTCCGGGAGGGCGGAGACTATCACATGCTTCTTCCGACACATGTGTACCCAGCCCACCGCTTCTTTTCACCTGGCAGCGCGGACTCTCACTGGGAGAGTGTAACGTGTGGAAGGTCACACTACCTCTCCTAAATCCTTCCCTTGCTGTGCAGGCGCCCCGACCGAACTGTAGGAGTCGCTGTTTACAACGACCAGGACCCACCCTCACCAGGTTTCCCACCCGCTAACACTGCCAATTGTGTTAGTATGGACGGTCGGCCAACCCGGAAGCACCACAGTTGGATTCGATCCCACTGTCTCTGTGGTGGTAGACAGACGCTTAGTCCGCTGCACTACCCGGCCGCCCTTCGCCTAACTTTTGAGTACATTTTTGAGCAAGGGGATGGCGCTTGATCAAGCAGCAGCTTATTGTCTTGCCAGGAACGGCAAATCAACTATTATTTGCATACTCATGTTCAGTCTATTCGCCCAGTATATTTGCGCTGACCCTTTGTACACAAGACAAGAGCTACTGGACATTGGTTCACATGTCGGATTACTGGATATTTCCATATTTTTCAATGGACCGAACGGGCACACCGGGTCTGTTTACATCGCCTCCCCGGACAAAGAGGCCTCGAGGGATCGAAAGCAGAGGCGGGGCCGCAGAGCTGGCGAGCGACTGAGGCTAGCTCTGGCTCCTCATAGTGCCACTCTTCCCAGCCTCCTTCTTGCAAATTCGCTGGCGCACAACATGGACAAGGTACTTTTATGGATTACAAATAGGAGGAGGCATGTGGTAGTTCTACACCCTCCCCAGGCCGACAGTGGGGCAATGCGTGCAACGACCAGGAAGGGAATTGACATAACAACTAAATTTGGATGGGTGAAAAAATACAGAAAAAGCCCAGAAATTAATTGTAGAAATACAAATAAAAAGAGAGTTCCTCTTAGAAAGACGAGGGACAGACTCGGTCCAATTGAGTTTATGATTAAAGATATTATCAAAACCTTCTCTGCCGAGTTGATTAAATGTAAGATTAGAATAGCTAGCTAACACTATAGGCAACAGAGCCTTATAATTTTTTTTATTTATTTTTTATTAAACAGAACACAACATAATACAGTGACAACAATAATACACAGGACATCACAGGACAGTACTTAAACAATAATAATCACAATAATGACGAGACAATTAGAAATAATAAATACAGAATATCAAAACTTAACTAATATTAATTAATAAATACTAAATACTAAATACAGAGTAAAAATAAAAACACCACAAACACCACAAAATACATTAGACATTTCCTCCCCTCCTCTCCCATTGAGGAATATTAACAGGTTTGTGCCCAACAAGTAGTTGCTGGTTATGAAAAATTGGAGAGTCGAGGTGCCATGGGCACTTAACAGCACAAGACCTCTCTACATTACGCCACGTTTGAATCACGTGGGATATGATCGGTCCATATCGTAATTGGCATTTTGATATAGGGGTATTGGAGTATACTACATCCTGTAATCTTTGTGGTGAGACCGCTGCTGCTTCTAAGGAACGCTAAGACACAGCAATTTCAGGGTCAAACCAGCTTATCAGGGGCCTCAGCGAGAAGGACCAGAAGTACAACTTAAAATCGGGGATTGCCAACTGCCCCCATCCTGTTTCCTATGTTGAGTGGTAGTTATTTTGATTCTCGGGCGTTTGTTATTCCAAATGAATTTAGATATCATAGTTTGAGTCTTGCGCCAGTGGTCTATTGGAGGGGGTAAGGGGAGCATTGAGCTAACTAAATGTATCCTAGGTAATATGTTCATTTTAATTATGGATGCTCGGGCCGGTAATGAGTTAGGAAGGCCTGACCATCTATTTAGATCTTGGTGTATTTTATTATATGTACCTGTGAAGTTATACTAACGCAGGAGATGCTGGGTTCGAGCCCAGCTCTCGGCGTTGCTACCAGCTTGGCTGGTCGTTCATACTAACACAATTGGCAGTGTTAGGGGTGGGAAAGCTGGTGGGTGGGGATCGGACGTTGTGGACAGCGACTCCTACAGGTCGGTTGGTGCGCCTGTACAGCAGAATCAGGAAGCAACGGGGGCAGCGTGAGCCTCCCACGCGTTACTCCTCGCCACTGAGAGATTGCGCTGTACAGGTGAAAAGATGCGATGGCTGCCTCCTCGTGTACCGGAGGGGACACGTGATGCAAGGCTTCGTCCACATTGCAGCCGACCAGTGGGAGGCATAGTCTAGCAACGTTCGAGACAGGGGAGGGGATAATTGAAGGGAGAATTGGCGAGGCGAAATTGAGATGGGATAAAAATAGAAAAAGGAGGAGAAAAAGTGGATAAAAAAATTATAAAAATTAAATACATAATAACCATATTGTGTAGGAAAAGTTTAGAAGCCTAGAGGCTTATCGAGAACTTCCCCTGTTTTGAAAAATCAAACATACAAAAATATACATATTATTTAAAAAAGACCAGTAATACATTCAAAAGATATGTGTTAATACAAACATACATACACATAGTACATACATGCATATATACTGCATACATAATAATACATAACCACCCACCCACCTCCCTACAAACCTACCCACCCACATAACCAAATGCATACCTACATGTATGACCTATTTATCTATCTACTACTTTTTGGATATGAGCATTTATTTGTAGTTTGCTTTAATTGTCCTTACTGTTGTCAATTACATGTAATCATCTCCTGAGATTATCTGCGGCTAATCAACCCTGAATAAATCCGGTTTGATCACAGTGTACCAGTACCATCATATACTTCTGCAGACAACGGGCTAGTACTTTGGCAAACATTTTAAGATCGGTCCCGAGAAGACTCAGGGGCCTATAGCTGCCACAGTCATTGGGGTCCTTGTCTTTTTTAAGTAATAAAGAGATCAAAGCCATATTAACATCTCTCGAAAATCCCCCCTGTTTAATGGCATGTTCAATTATCTCAAACAACAATGGGCCCAACTGGTCCCAGAATGCTAAGTATAACTCAGGTGGAATCCCATTCTAGCCTGGTGCTTTACCCCTCTGCATCTCAACAATTGTCTCCCTGAGTTCTACAAGAGTGATTGGTCTCCCCAATTCCCCAACCTCTTCCTTGGATAATTTTGGTATTTTAAGCAGGCCAATAAACGTTTCAAATTTGGAATGATCAAAGTTGACCTCTGAGCTATACAGTTGTGAATAGAATTCTCTAAGAGTGTCATTGATCATTTTTGAGTCACTCCTTGTTGTGTCCTGATTGAATAGATATCTGAAAATGTATCATTTGAGCGTATTTTCATTGCCAGTAAATGGCTTGGTTTGGAGCCATGCAAGTAATAATTTTGCCTTGTCCTATGTATTAAAAACTCAGAGTGTTGTCTAAGTATGGAGTTTATTTATTTTTTAACTATCCTGCATTGTGTTCATTGTAGTTAGTCTGCAGTGAGGCGTATAGGTCTGCGTATAGTGTTTCCAGTTTTTCTAGTTTTTTTAAACGAGATTTACGCAAATTGGAAGCGAAAAGTGTGACATGACTTCTAACAAAGCCCTTTACTGCATTCCACAGGACTCAGGAAAAATTACGCTAGTTTTTCTCTGAATTCTGTACAGAAATGTTTGTTTTTCAACAAGGACGAGTTAAAATGCCATCTGGGAGCTTTTGTGGAGAGTTTGCCAAACAATGCTATAAAATAAATGCCTTTGTGATCCGAGAGAGCCAGGGGAACCAATGAGACATTGAAATGAATGATCAAACAAATTAGGAGATATACGTAGAAGAAGAAGAAGAAGAAGAAGAAGAAGAAGAAGAAGAAGAAGAAGAAGAAGAAGAAGAAGAAGAAGAAGAAGAAGAAGAAGAAGAAGAAGAAGAAGAAGAAGAAGAAGAAGAAGAAGAAGAAGTCGATTCTAGAGAAGGTTTTGTGTCTGGCTGACAGGCAAGAGTAGTCCTTCAAAGTAGGATTGGTTATGCGCCACAGGTCTGTGAGCCCAGTGTCTTGGGCCCACATCCTAAGGGCATTAGATTATTTTTGATCATTATGTTTCCGAGGAGCCGGATCTATCCATCGTGGAGTCCCAGCACACATTGAAATCACCACCCACTATGACAGCGTATTCATTAAGTTCTAACATAATTTTGGTGATTGTTTTGTAAAACGCTGCATCAAATGTATTAGGGGCATATAACGCGATTAGTGCTATTTTCCTTCTGAGAATATTCAACCTTTGCCATTGTTATCCTCCCCTCTGTGTCCGACCATACGTCCAATACCCTGATATCTAGATTATGTCTCGTCACTATAGCGACTCCTTTTGTTTTGTTGCTGGCAGAGGATTAGGAAATTACATGATATTGTTGGTTCGCTAGCCTCGCTACATCAGCTATCATTAGATGCATCTCACTAAGAAGAGATATGTAAATGTCCCTTCTCTTTAATAAGCAAAGGACACTGATACGCTTATGTGGTGTGTTTAGCCCCCCTGTATTCCATATTAATGTATTCAATTTAGCCATGGTCGTATTTGTTTATAAAAACATACCAATGCAGCCAGGTTAGGGTTGGGGAATGCTCATCCCGAGGAGCCTGGACGGTCAATCCCATGATCTTGGAGGAGGAACAATTACACAAACACAGGACAATAACACAAAAAAACACAGAAATATGCAACAATACCCCCCCCCCCCCCCCCTTCTAATCTATACACTGATCCGTCAACCATAAGGATTGACCTCCTATACTTACCACATATTCTAGCCCTACTGACCCATCCACTACAGATAGTCCAGGGTTTCCCATTAATTACCTAGACTGTGGCGGCCCGCCACAGTTGTATAATGAACAAATTTTTTTATTTATTGGGCGGCTACGTGGTGCAGTGGGCAAGGCGCTCACCACGAATACTGGAGACGCTGGGTTCGCCTGTTCGAGCCCAGCGCTCCACATTGCTTTCAGTTTAGCTGGTCGTCCGTACTAATACACATTGGCAGTATTAGGGGGTGGGAAACTGATGGGTGGGGATCGGGCGTTGTGGACAGCGACTCCTACAGGTCGGTTGGTGCGCCTGCGCAGTAGAATCAGGAAGCGATGGGGGCGGCGCCCCTCCAAAGCGCAGACCCCTGACGCTGAAAGATCGCGCCGCGCAGGTGAAAAAGATGCGACTGCTGTTACCTCGAGTATTGGAGGGGACTCGTGCTATGTATGACTTACTCCACATTGCAGCTGGCTTGTGGGAGGCAAGAAACAGCATTCGAGACAGGGGAGGGTTGAATTGGATGATACGAAATTGGGATGGGAGAAGAAATTTTAAATGGGAGAAAAAGTGGATAAAAAAAATTGTATTTCTTTTTTTTTTACAATTTTTTAAATATAAAGTTTGTCAATAGGGATGTATCAGTAGTATTGGCAGTGGTAGTAGTCGTAATAGTAATCCACTATATTTTTTTATTTTCTAAAAAATAAACCAGTTCAGCACAGGTAACCACTTTTGCTTAATTTCTTTGATGGCTCAAATGTATGCTCTAGTCCAGTGGTTCCCAAACCTCTCCTCGAGACACCCCAGCCGTTCCATGTATTTGTTAAATTCCACCACCAGCACACCTGATTCAACTAATAAAGGGCTAGTTAAGTTGAATCAGGTGTGCTGGTGGTGGAATTTAACAAATACATTGAACGGCTGGGGTGCTTCGAGGAGAGGATTGGGAAGCACTAGTCTAGTCGATTTTGTGTTTTGAGCACAAAGTTCATCATAGATCTAGCCTCTTTATTTTGCTCTCAAAGTGCACCAGATTGATGCATTTAACTTTAAAATTTACACACAAAAAAAATCGTTTGGAGAATTTATATCAAAGATAAATTGGCTCAGAACCCATAAAGTTGGTTACCAGCTGGAACCCAAAACAATTGCAGGTCTTTCTTGCGAACCCAATGGCCACGTCATATTCTGCTGGTCGGAAAGAGAACGGAGAAGGCATGACATTTTGAAATCGCCAGGGGAAAAAAGAGCGTGCCGCTATTTTAATTGACTGTCATGCAAGGAACACTAAGTTCAATTAACATTAGTAATGTGTGCAATAAAAACCATGGGCCTTTTATGTTTCTCCCCCGACATTCCACGGCTTGTAAAACACAAAACACCCATCATTAATATTCATTAATAAAAAGCAAACATTTGCTTTTTCACCGCTCTCCAATATACATTACTATAAGGTTTCAACGCAAGACAACATGTTTTTTTTTTTTTTTTTTAAACTTTGGCCATTCCGCTGGCTCTTTTAGCGTTTATCGCTTTTTCTCTGGTCAAGTGTGACCGACAGAAACAGGTTGAATGGGGGTACATTAACATTTTACATTTAGTCATTTAGCTGACGCTTTTATCCAAAGCGACTTACAAGTTCTGTACGACAAGCCATCAGGAAGGGCACAACTCTATCAGCTGAGCAACAATGTTCATCAAAGTGTTGAGTGCTACAGTGTAGGTTAGTTTATTAGGACAAGTGCATGACAGTACGGTTAGTTAGGGTTAGATTTTTTTTTTTTTTTTTTTTTTTTTATTCAGATAATGGTTGAAGAAGTGCGTCTTTAGTCGACGGCGAAAGATTGGACGTGATTCGGCTGTCCTAACTGGGGTGGGTAGTTCATTCCACCATTGTGGGGCAAGGACTGAGAATAGGCGACTTCTCTTTGATGACCCTCCCGGAGCTTGGATAGGAGTAGGTCTGAGGCGGCCAGAAGATGCAGAGCGTAGGGGTCTTGAGGGTGTGTAGTTAGAGACCATTGACCGGAGGTAGGCGGGAGCGGTTCCCTTTGCTGCACGGTATGCTAGGTCGAGGGCCTTGAAGCGGATTCGTGCAGCAATGGGGAGCCAGTGCAGGTCCCTAAGAAGTGGGGTGACATGGGCCGACTTCGGTAGGTTTGAGATCAGGCGGGCCGCTGCGTTCTGAATGAGTTGAAGAGGCTTAGTGGCAGTGGCCGGGAGGCCAGCGAGCAGTGCATTGCAGTAGTCGAGGCGGGAGATGACTGTTGATTGGACGAGGAGTTGGGTGGCTTCTTTTGTCAGGAAGGGGCGGATCCTTCTGACATTGCTCAGGAGGAATCGGCAGGTTCTGGTCGTCGCTGCGATGTGAGCAGAGAAGTTCAACTGGTCGTCGAGGACAACACCAAGGTTCTTGGCGGTCGGGGACGCAGTCACAGCTGCATTCTCGACTGTGATTGAAAGGTCGGTTAGGGGGGAGGATTTGGCCGGCAGGTGGAGCAATTCTGTTTTGCTTAGGTTCAGTTTGAGGTGGTTGGACGTCATCCAGGCTGAGATGTCGGACAGACAGGCCGAGATCCGCTCAGAGACGTGGATATCTGAGGGAGGGAAGGAGAGGAAGAGTTGAGTATCGTCGGCATAACAATGGTAGGAGAAGCCATGAGACGTGATAATGTTACCCAGTGATTTAGTGTAGAGGGAGAAGAGAAGGGGTCCTAAAACCGAGCCCTGGGGGACACCCGTCCGCAGGGGGCGGGTGGCCGACAGGGTCCCTCTCCATGACACTTGGTATGAGCGGTCATTGAGGTATGATGACAGCCATGTCAGCGCAGAGCCAGCCACTCCCATTCCTGCGAGGGCCGCAAGGAGGATCTGGTGGTTGACTGTGTCGAAGGCTGCAGATAGATCTAGGAGAATCAGGACAGAGGAGAGGCCTTTCGCTTTTGCTAAGTGAAGTGCCTCTGTGACCGCAATGAGGGCTGTCTCTGTGGAGTGACCAGTCCTGAAGCCTGACTGATTAGGGTCTAGGAGGTCATTCTGTAGGAGATAAGCAGTAAGTTGGTTGGATACAGCACGTTCAAGTGTTTTAGAAAGGAAGGAGAGAAGAGAGACAGGACGGTAGTTGCCTATGACGGTAGGGTTCAGGGTTGGTTTTTTTATGAGCGGCGTGACTCTGGCTTGTTTTAGGGAGGTGGGGACCACCCCCGAGTTGAGTGAGGAGTTGATGGTTGCAGTTAGGAATGGGACGATGTCTGGTGCTATGGTCTGGAGGAGTGGGGAGGGTAGCTGGTCCAGCTGGCAAGTAGTCGGACGGTTCGACGTTACCAGTGTCAGGGTCTCTGCTTCTGTAATGGGAGAGAAAGATGACAGAGTGAAGGATGAGGTTCTCGATTCAGCATTTGGAATGGGTGGGGGTTGGGAGAAGGAGCTGCGGATGTTCTCCACTTTTTCCTCAAAGAAGATCGCAAAGTCTTCGGCAGAGAAAGATGAGGGAGGGGGGGGTGGGGGGGGAGTGAGGAGGGAGGACATGGTAGCATGCAGTTTGCGAAGATTCTTGGCAGAGGCCTCGATCCTATGGTGGAAGAAAGAAGCTTTGGCATTAGTGATGGTTTTGGAGAATGTTAACAAGAGGTTGTGATATGTGTCGATGTCAGCAGTGAGGCGTGACTTTCTATACTTCCTTTCAGCTGCTCTCAGGACCTGTCTTTGTTCTCTCACTGGATCTGTCAGCCATGGACTGGGTGGGGAACGGCGGGCAGGTTTCTCAACGAGGGGACAGAGCTTGTTGAAGGAGGTTGCAAGGGCTGAAAGGAGGGTGGAGGTTGCCATCTCTGTGGAGAGAGCAGAGAAGGTGTCACTCAAAGGTAGAGCGGATAGTATGTCAGAGGAGAGGGTGGAGGGGGATAGGGAGGGCAGGTTGCGTCTGAGTGAGACTGTTTGAGTTGGGGTGAAGACCTTTCGGTTAAGCATGAGAGTTAGTGAGAAGGATATGAAGGAATGGTCAGATACATGTAGGGGAGTTACCGTGGTGTTAATGATGCTGGAGTTACGGGAAAATATGAGATCCAAGGAGTTGCCTGCTTTGTGGGTGGGAGGCATGGGTACAGATGGGGGGAAGACACTCTGAGAAAGTTACGGCTTTGTCCGGGAATCGAACTTGCTACCCCAGATCCGTGACGAGCACGGTTGTCCCCGGCGCCGAAATAGCGCTCGAGGTACGCGGTGAGCTACTGGAGCTCCCAAGACAACATGTTTTCAACACACACTTAGCCACAGACTAAACACGCCAATAGCCACCATGACGGTGTCCGTCTGCGGATCTCCAGCATTGTGGCAGGTTTCTGTCCAGAACATGATTGATGGTCTTTTCTCTGCCGCACCATGATTCTCATTTAGTCGGTGGCAGCGCTTCAAACCGGCCGAGGCGGAGCGGAGCGGTCTCTCATGACATCATAGGTGCGCACACCAGTTGTTTTCACTCAGGAATCTCCAAATCCAACTCTGGTCGACTACAAGGGATGTAGACATGTTGCAATAGGAGCGTGAGGGGGGGGGGGGGGGGGGCAGAGGAGGATCTTATAGAGAGAGAGAGGGATTATTGTCTGTCTGTGGAATGACAGGAAGAGAGGGAGGGAGGAGGGGTAGGGTGTGCGGCGTGTGTGTGTGTGTTGTGTGTGTGTGTGTGTGTGTGTGTGTGTGTGTGTGTGTGTGTGTGTGTGTGTGTGTGTGTGTGTGTGTGTGTGTGTGTGTGTGTGTGTGTGTGAACTAGACACTGGGAGGTGAGATAGTGACAACGAAGAGCAAGTAAACCAGAGAAGTACAAGATGAAGTACAAGAATACATTTAAAAAAAAAAGTCATGATATGTTGACCATATTATGGTCAAAATATCATGACTTTTCTTTTTAAATGTATAATTTTTTTCTCCGTTTTTACAGTATAGCTATATGGTAATGTGTTTAGTGTGTGTGATGTGACATCTTTTTGATGTCTTTTCTTTTTTTGTAATGCAATTGCCATGGTATCAAATGGTCTATTTTCCGAAATCGTCTTAACACCGCTGCAAGAACCCACTATTGGATTAACATTATTTGTAAAAAATAAAAATAAAAAAAAGATTATGATAAATGTATACAGTACCATTGCGTGGATCCATGACTGTTACCTTTTAAAATACAGCATACCACCCAGCCCTAATAGGTCTATATTGCGAAGCGTGTGTTATGAGAGAGAGCGGAGGGGGTGTCAGCCAGCCAGACTGTGTGTGAGGAGGAAAGAGGCGCAGGGAGAGCAGAGAGACCGCCAGAGAGACCGCCAGAGGGTGGGGTGACTGAGCCAAGGTTGGGTGAAGGACAGAAACGTTGGCAGCTAACATGAAAGACCAAAAAAACACCCAAAAAAAAACAGGTGAAACAATGGACAATGGCTGTGCCATGTGTGTGGAGGAGAGGAGTGCTGAGGCAGTCGGTATTTCACTAAAAAGCCCCCCAAATTCAGTCCAACCGACTTAAGGACTTGGCGGAGGAGTGTTCTGAGCGGTTCTAAACTCAAAAAGGCCCAACCAGTGATCCAAACTCAGAACAAATGGCTAGCGACCACCAACGGAAAATAAGAAATAAGACTGGAGTTATGTATTTCATTCTCTAGTTGATTTGACTGAGCTCTTGATACGAGGACCTAACACTAGACAACAGCTTGATAAGTAGGGGGGCGACAGTGGCTCGAGAGGTAGAGCGGTCGTCTGGTAATCCGGAGGTTCCCGGTTCGAATCCCGCTTCTCTCCCAGGCATTGTGTCGAAGTGTCACTTAACCCCTAACTGCTCCCGATGAGCAGTTTGGCACCTTGCATGGTTGCCTCTACCATCGCTGAGTGAAGGAGTGTGAGGAACAAATTGTAAAACGTTTTTGGGTAAAAGCGCTATATAAATGCACCATTTACCATTTATAAGTTAAGAGTTTTTTTTTTATTCTTTTATATTTGCTGTATTTTGTGGTTGTAAAAGGTTAGTTTTTACATTGGTAACGTTTGTAAACACTGGGGTAGAAACAGATCAAATGAGTTAAGAAAGTTTCAAATAGGTTTCAAATTTCACTCTTCAAGAATGAATGTATAACATACCCCACGTTGATATGGTTGGGGGGAAATCATGCATTGGACCTTTAAGGGGGGGGGGGGGAGTGTAAAGCACTTTTGTGTGTAATAGTATTGCTTTCAGGATTGTGTGCTAATGTGTCCTGGTTTTATTCTCTCCCCTCCCTCCTTTACCTCTGCTGCCTTCTCTCTCTCCCTCTCTCTCTTTCTCTGCAGCAACCATGAAGAAAAACAGTGTCGTGTTTCCCGGTGGCAATGGGCTGAACATGAATGGGATGGACACTGCAGGCTTCTCCGAGGGGGAGTTCCTGCTCCAGGTATAGTTACCACTATTTTAAGGACGATGAGATGAGATGCAACAAGTATTGAAAACCAAAACCGCAGGCCGGAACAGTGGAATATCACTGCTAGATATTTGAATCCCTTGAGCCATATTTTGAGTTCATGTTCCAAGTTTTCAGATGAACAATGTTTTCCGAACCTAATTATCCAAAGGTGAGGTGGAGTGTTATGCATGGCCGTAGAAGAAGACCGTAGAGGTTTTGAAGTTGGCACGCTCTTACTCCCAAAGTAATTTGAGTTGACTCACAACTATAAACACGTGGACTGTCCAAAAACTGTATATGGTTCTCCTTCGTGTCTTTGGCTCTGTTTGTTAGTCAGTCTGTCTGTTAATCAACAGGATGTCTTGAACAGTAATGGCCAGATTGCCATAACATAATGTTCAGGCTCCCTAGCGGAAGACATCTTATTGATTTTTATGACCCCCACAACCTTTTCTCCAGCGCCACCATCAGGCCAAATTGAAAACCTATGGCCGGATGGCCACACAATTTGCTGTGAACATTCATGACCCCAAGAGGAAGAAACCTATTGATTTTGGCGACGCCATGACTTTTCCTCTAATGCCACAATCAGGGCGAAACAACACATTTGACGTAAGGACCTATGAAGTCCGCCATTTCTATTTTTCAGATACGAAGCAGCATCTCTATAGACCTGGGGAGTGTCACGTGATAGTTTATATATATATTTTTTTTTTTATCTTTTTCCCCCTCCTTTTTCCTCCGATTTTCTCCCCATCCCAATGTTAGTCGTTATGCCAATTCCCAATCCCCTTCCTGGTCGCTGCGCACTTACCCCCCACAGTCGGTCTGGGAGAGTGGAGGCTATTACGTGCTTCCTCCGACACACGTCTAGCCAATCAACCGCTTCTTTTCACCTGGCAGCGCGGACTCTCACTGAGAGGGTGTAACGTGTGGAAGGATCACACTACCCCCCTTAGATCCTATCCGCGCTGAGCAGGCGCCCCGACCGAACTGTAGGAGTCGCTGTTTACAATGACCCGGACCCACCCCGCCAGCTTTCCCACCCTCTAATACAGCCAATTGTATTAGTGTGAACGGCCAGCCAAGCTGGTGACAACGCCGGAGCTGTGAGCTGGACTGCGTTTTCATTTGTATTAAAAAAAGAAATAACAAGGCTTTAACATGACACAGGTACAATATTGGCTAGTAGCAGAGAACAGCAGAATGAGCCTGTAGTAACAATAATAACATTGAATTAAGTTTTTCAATGTTGTTGTCAAGCTAGCTTATGACTCTTTCTTTTTTTGTATTCTATTTATTTTTGGCCTTTTTCTGTATTTTTCACCCATCCCAATTGAGTCGTTATGCCAATTCCCTTCCTGGTGGTTGCGCACATTGCCCCACTGTCGGCCTGGAGAGGGTGTATAACTACCACATCCTCCGATACATGTGGAGTTGCCAGCTGCTTCTTTTCCCTTGACAGCGAGGAGTTTCACTGGGCGAACGTAACTCGTGCAGAGGTTCACGCTATTTCCCCAGATCCCCTCCCTGCTGAACAGGCACCCCCGACCGACCAGTAGGAGTCGCAGTTTACAACAACCAGGACACATACCCCACCGGCTTCCCACTCGCTAACACTGCCAATTGTGTTAGTAGGGATGACTGACCAAGCCGGAGGTACCGCTGACAGCTGGATTCGATCCCAGAGTCTCTGCGGTGGTAGGCGAGTGGAGTGCTTATGACTCTTTCTGACAGACAGCATGGTAACGGTTAGCTCTGATGAGAAAGCTCCAGGAGGCTTACTGCGTTCTGCACACACTACAACTTAATGCTTACTAGTGTTATTATACATTTTTCAAATAAACTATGTTTTGGTGGATTTCGGGAGACAAAACATAATTTTTCACTGTGGTGTTGAAAGGTGCACTCGATAGGTGTGCTAAACGCTGAAATAATTGTCTCCCATCCTGATGAAAATGCCTGTGGCATGTGCGCGTATGATGCGGTACACTTAAGAGTCCCAGTTTGGGGGGTTGAAAATATGGTCGCCCTATGTATACAGTCTGGAGTTGCTCCATTGAAGATGAATGGGAGATTTTGTGGACCCGCATTTATACCCAAATTAGCTTTATTCTACAGTATTTCTGAAACAGAAAATGTGCCCATATACACAGAACATACCCCAGGGAGTCTTCAGTGCCATCGATAATGTCTTTCCAAATTCATTGTCTATAGAGCAGCTTCAGGCTTTATACATGATGACATCATACATTTGCGTTTTAGTACTGTAGTTCTTTGATTTTGGAGAGGGTTGTTCATGTTCACTAATATCTCTGTACTGTCTTAGACCAGAGGAATAACAACAAGTACGAATTCTGATGTTGGGTGTAGTTCACCTTTGAAGCCTGCAGCGCTTCGCATCCATGACACTGTGTGTCCTTGTTCTTACAAACACCTAAATGTCAATCTTTCTTTCTTTAAAAAATGTTATAATTTTTTTTTGGCATTTTTATTGGCTAGACAGAGAGGAAGGATGGGAGAAGATGTGGGGAGGAGACATTCGGCAAATGTTGCCGGGTCCGGGAGTCGAACCCGGCCACCCTGTCGCCCCCTAAATGTCAATCTTTAAATGTATAATTTACATAGTATTGTGTCCTTTACATCAAATTTGATGAATGTGTTTGTCGTACAACAGTGTGACATGAGGTAGTATCACCATTGTTGATACATAAAACATGGATTTACAGCCTGGGCCTGAACTCATTCCCCGGCAACAACGAGTTTACTCGTTATTGGGCGCCATGCGTTGAACGCCAACAACGAGTAAACTCGTTATTTGGTAAGTTTTTCTTTTTTTCTGTAAGGACTATCTGACGTCAATTTCAGCTTGATCCAACAATGTTTTCATATCGATCCAGCTGATCAGCGTCTGTAGTGTTCAACACGAATGCCGTTACTGGCCATCAAAGCATACAAAAACAACCCCCTCCCCCTTTCATGCATTCATGACGAAACACAATACCTATTATATACATTTGATTTGGAAATAGTAGCGTGTCCAGGCAAGAAACACCAACGCTTATAGTAGAATACACGTAGCGCCCTATAACTCAGCTTTTCAGGAATTATCCCGGATCACTCCTAAACTATACTTATATTCACCATGGGATAACGCGCGAACCTATGCATGAAAAAATTATCTCTTTTTTGCATGTTCGACAGAAGAAAGTCACTGTCAAATGACTATAGTATTGTCTCCATAGCTATAATATAGAATATAGATATAGCTCTACAAACAAGGTGACGCACCCCTATATTTAAAGCGTGGCATAGCTAGAACGGGACAAGGCTAATCCCTGGCACTGAATGAGTTAAGACTGGCAATATAGGCACCTCTTGTTTTCTGTCATCTATCCAGTGAAATGTTGATTGTGAAAGTAAAGGCAATGTGGGGAGAGTATTGATTCACACATTCTTCTAGTTTACTGAATGGGTTGTGGTTTTAATATTACAATATATATGATGCGTTCTGTGTCAGAACACATTGACTCAGGTTCTGAAGCACCCACATGAGATGGTGACAAGGTTTTATTTGACCAGCATGTAATCCATGATAAATCATAATAACATGTCTCTACCGGTAGCGTGCGTATTTTTCTAAAAGTCACACCGGCTGATAGAATGAGAGTGGCAGATGACGCATGGATACAGATTCAGGCATTGTTTATTTACATGCTAATCTAAGGTGGATTAGAATTTATCCAAGCCCATCAGTATAGCAGGAAGTTATGGCAGGTGAAGCGGTTTGTCCTGGTGCTACTTGACGAGGCCCGGTCACGGCCGTATGAAGCTCGACAAAACCTGTGCTTCCTGGGCACTCTGGGCACTGTTTGCTCGCGCTCACATGTCAGGTACATTTTCACACTAAGCAGCGACTGCCGTGTTTGGCTTTCCTCTCACACCATTGAGCCTGTTGTGATCATCACTCAATGCACAGGCGGCCTGTGTGAGAAGCAACTGTTTTTGGCAAACTCTTGTATTGTAAACAGACTGCAGGATCTGCTACCTATTGAACAAAAATGTCTTCCTCAATATCGCTCCAATTGTTTGGGAGGTTACCTTTTGCAGTTCCGTTTTTTGGGAAGTTACCTTTTGTGGTTACACAGGCGGGGCCCACATGCACTTTGGCGACCTCTAGTGGCTCGGGTGTGCATATTTTTTAATACATTATATATATCGAATTAAAGCCCCATTTGTTGCCTGTCGATAGCCCTTTCAGGTGACAAAATCCTTCAGCGGTTCTCGAGTTACATGCCGATATGTGAGGCTTGCGCGAAGTACACGGTATTGCGCAAATACCACTCCAGACTCATGGGGCTCTAGTTCCGTCAATCATTTGGCGATCTCGAAAATTATTGGACAAGGTTGTAGCCAATGAGTGTGGCTTTTCAATGATATCCCACCTGGGGATGTACGAATCAGGTATCTAGGTGAGAAGTCACAAGCGAAAACAGGAAGAGAAAAACCCTAGACCTATGTTACTCTATTTCATTAGCACTAAAAGTGAATTCTCTTTATTGTATCAGAAACCTCAGAATGTCATCTTTCAAAAGAGATCAGACTCATGCATGTGCTATAAGTATAAAGTATAGTGTTTTGGTTTGCAAAATAAGTATGCAGTCCTCAAAAACGAAAACTAAAATGGCCGATTTTGTTAAGAGGTTAAAGCTACTACAAGGAGAATTTTCAACAATAATATATTATATAATATATCATTGTCAGATTGCTTGCTATACCTTGGTATAATTGCAGTAAACAAATGAGACCATTGCCGAAACAATTGGTAGCCTAATTCTCATGATGAGAGGTAATGAGATTTTGTTCCTGCCCCCTGCTGCTTGTTCCTGCCCCCTGGCATCCTCCCACATGGGCTTTGTTTTGGGGAAGAAGCTGCAGTAGGAGAGGGTGAACAGCCCCTTCTGATTGGAATGGATTCCTTTGCACAGTAACACCGTTCAGCAGAACTCCTGTGGATCTGACCTGGTGGCAGACAGTATAAAACACAAAACACAAAGGCTTCCAACAGACTCATCACACAATATAAAGGCAAAACAGAAGCTACCAACAGACTCATCACACAATATAAACGCAAAACAGAGGCTACCAACAGATTCATCACACAATATAAAGGCAAAACAGAGGCTACCAACAGACTCATCACACAATATAAAGGCAAAACAGAGGCTACCAACAGACTCATCACACAATATAAAGGCAAAACAGAGGCTACCAACAGACTCATCACACAATATAAAGGCAAAACAGAGGCTTCCAACAAACTCATCACACAAGTCTGTGTTTATATCTGTACCGTCTATGTCGACATGCGTGTGTACATATGAATGTATATTCTATTCTCCTTACAGGCACTAAATGGCTTTGTGACGGTGATCGCAGGAGACGGACTTGTGTTCTACTGCTCTTCCACTATCCAAGACTACTTGGGCTTCCATCAGGTAAGCACTTCATCAACACGCAATGAAATCAATCCATACATGTGCTCACCACATCTTCCCCAGTAATTTATTTGCGTAGTAAAAGTTAATTATTTTATGTCACGAAGACTGACGTTGAGTTATATGGCTGGGAGATATGTACGGTATACTGTCATGGAGCCTTGAGTTTTTACAATACCGATATCAACATATATACGTATATTTTTTTAAACGTCATCCAATATAGAGACTGCATGTTGCAGCAGTATTAACCCTTGCACTACCACGCCACAGAAGGTTAACCCTTTCACTACCACACCACAGAAGGTTAACCCGTTCACTACCACCCTACAGAAGGTTAAACCTTTCACTACCACACTACAGAAGGTTAACCCTTTCACTACCACACTACAGAAGGTTAACCCTTTCACTACCACACTACAGAAGGTTAACCCTTTCACTACCACACTACAGATGGTTCTATGACGTTAATGGTTTGCTCAGCACCTGTTCTGCACTGTACTTCACTTTGTGCACGTGCACTGAATAAAAAATTCCACCATGTACCTTTACATCCCAACATCCGTCTGACCACACCCCCTTCCGCTTACCTTCATAAGCAGGTGTGTGGTCACCTACTCGCCTCCTTCTTCACTTTCACCACAAGGAAGTGCCTTCGGTAGATCCCCACTTGACGAGGTTGTTAGTAGAAGAAAGTTGGAAAACAAGAGATACGTTGACATCATATCTTTATTTTCTCTCTCACTATTTTCGAGAAAATACGGCGATATTGTCTTCGTTACTGGAGTGTCTGGGTCATTCCGACCTTCAACGGTTTTTTCGTATTAGGAGCTCACGCCGCTGACATGCTTCCCAACTACAATCCTCCTTGCTGCGGCTGGATGGGGTAAAGACCCTCCAGCAACACAGCTGGACTGTAGGACGCACCGTCTGTTGTGAGAAGCGGTTTTTTCCAGGTTCGGTACGTACTGTTTTGCTTGCGAGCTCTGGTTGTTGTTGATGCTATGGGGGTTAGCTAACAATTTACGAAACGCCGACCCCAGGCTAGGGTCCTCTGCTCGGCTTAAAACGGCGGTCGGAGGATCTTGGTCTGAAGCCCATTATAGTCAACTAGTGGGCCGCGACCAGGAACTGGTGATCCCAGGATTCTCTGGACGAGCGATGCTTCTCTGTCCCGTGTAGGCCCCATCTTTCATATACAAATGAAAGTATACCCTAACGAGGAAATGTGGGCATAAGATCTTCTTTATCGGAAGTTCCATGCTCAAAGGGCCCCGTGTATGTCTGAATCACCGTTGACAACTGTGTTCTGACATTTCTTTTTCTTTTCCCTGTTAGGGGAGGGATTGGGACAGCGGCCTGTCTGAAGTGTAGCTTGTTATGTCATTGTATGCAGTTCAGGTGATAGCTGCTTAAGCTTGCGTGCTAGTTGTGGACTACTGTTTTAGCCAGTCAGCTGTTAGCTGCGCAGCTGTTAGCTGCGGCATTAGCTCGCTGTGTTTACCAGGCTGGTATATGTTAGCTTGTTGCTATCAGCCGAATGGCTGTTAGCTTAATGCTACACTGTTGAACGTTTTCTGTGACTATAAACATGCGTTAAACACTCTGATTACAACGTCATCTTTGACAGAGGATGTTAGTCGAACCTACCGGGAGCCCGGCCGGCGAGGACTGCGTCAACATGGAGAACTGTAGCGGCTGGGTGGCGCAGCGACGCTACCCTTGTCGTCAACACAGGAATGCTGTGTTTACCGTCGGTGCCCCGTTAGCCAGACTGCAGTTCGCTTGGCCTGCGCTCACGGTAGGAAGGTCCCGACCAGACCTTAAACACGTCTTCTTCCTTCCCTTCTAAATGTTTTGTAATAACGATGTTTTCCAAAACGGGTGTTGCTGCAATACATTGAGGATACGACGCGTGTTGTGTGTGAATTGTCTTGTCACTGGTATAGCTTCTTCTCCATACAAATCGGGTTGTTGTTACATGTGTAAAAATTATCTGGTTAGTTGTGTTGAGAACATCATGTGTGTTCATGTACCGTGTACTCACAACTAAGGGGGTTAATTAACCTATAAAGCTATGCTTAGTGACATATGAGTGAAGAATGAATTATTTTCTCAGCCTGTAATGACAATGAACAGTGTGTTCACATATTAAACAGGGTTACCTGTTCAACTGGGCCGTATCAAGGGTAAGGTAGGAGGGGTGATTCCCCTCGGTTCCCTGGGGCTTCCCCACCCTCCTCTCAGACATGTTGTTTACAATATATTGTGTCACTGTGTTTGTGGGGATACGATGTAACTAGGGATGTCCGATATTATCGGCCGACCGATATTATCGGCCGATATCAACAGTAAAATGTGATATCGGAAAATATCGGTATCAAAAAAAAAAAAAAAAAAAAAAAACAATAACAATATATAAAAAAAAATTACATTTATTTAACCTTTATTTACCCAGGCAAGCAAGTAAGAACCAATTCTTATTTTATTTATTGTCAAAAGTATGCATGTTGGTTTAATTCAACAACAAGAGATATGTAATGTTAATTTTAACTTTTTTAATGATAATATTTTGCACAGATAATGCTTACATTTAGAAAGCCTTTTGAATGCATCCAGTGAAATTATTAGTAACCTGAAATTATTCCGTTTTTTTGGGGGAAACCCTGCATATATCGGTATCGGTTGATATCGGTATCGGTATCAGAAATTAAGAGTTGGACAATATCGGAATATCGGTATCGGTAAAAAAGCCAATATCGAGCATCCCTAGATGTAACCCTTAGCTTTAGTTGCTGGGGTTGTGCTAACCACTTGAGAAACTATATTTTCCTAAAGAAAAGATTGTTTGGTCGCTTTTCGTGTGTGCTTAGCAAGGCCTGTGGCCGATACTAATCGAGGATTCTGTATTCTCTCGTTATCAAAAACGGCGTTCCTCTGTAGCAGGAGTGTACTTGCCATTTTTTGTTGTGATAAAGGGTTGTGTGTGTCTTGTGATCTACAACTGGGTTAGGTTGGCCACAGAAGCACATGTGTAAGTCTGGTACCGGGGCTCTTAAGGGAGCCCTCTCTATTCTGTGTTTTTTCCTTAGTAAAAATCAGATAGCAGGTTAGCACATGAGCTGTGTGAAGCTGTTAGACACTTCATGTAGCTGACTATGACTGTATCATGCTCTTTTTTGTCATTACATCGTATCATGGGTGTGGGGTCGTAAAGGGGTGAACTGGTAATCCTTACCTCCCCTTTTGATGGGCAGGGGTTAAAACCTCCTGTCCTTCAAGGTTCCTGTCACGTTGCTGTTCGGCACGTTACAGGGTAAGAGGGGGGGGGGGGGGAGTTTCCTGGTCCCACGCCCTGGAAAATTGGGCGTGTCCACCGCAGAAATTCACCCGCCATAGAGTACGTCACTGTGCGCGTCTCTGTTGGTAAGACTTCCGTGAGTTGTTCAGGTCCATATGATGGATCTGTTTCAGGGAGTGGTCAGGGCTCCTCCTCACGAAGCTCCTACTTGGGCCTTCTGTGAGTTCGGACTCTCCTTCCCTGTGAGGGAGCCTCCTCAGAGTTCAGAGCCTCCTCCTCGGATTGTCAAGATGAGTAGAACTTCAAAAAGGAGTCCTGCTCTATTGTGTGTGTATTTGATTAAATTCGATTATTGAGTGTGTATTGGTTCAGTGCCTCCTCCTCGGAGAGCCCTAACCCAAATTTTACATAGCTCAATGTTGCAATATATTCTTTTCAATCTATACAGCTCGCGTGGGAAGTCTCTCTGGGGATTTCCGTCTCCTCCCTATGGGAGGGTGGTGGGATGTAAAAATGTAAACAATTCTTACCCTCAGCTGCGTCACGAGGGATTCATGTCAGTCTGTGTTCTTTCTTTTTTGAATAAAAAGAGGAAGGTACATGAAGCACGACGGCTCCGTGTCGTTCTCCCAGGCGACTTGGAGGAACAATGTTTGGTGTCTTGCTAGACTATCCATTGATGTGTTTGGGTCTCGACTAGGGATGTCCCGATCGCCTTTTTTTGCTTCCGATCCGATCCCGAGCATGTGATTTTAAATATCTATCGATCCGATCGTTTCCGATCCGATCTTTCACATTAGTAATCAATTTTGACGCATTTGTCAGAAACTGGCAGAGCGAGACAAGCCCATATGTTGCCTATATCCGGGGCGCGAGCGCGGAGGCGTTTGTTATTACATTCACCCTGAGAAATGTGCTTCTGCTTCATATGAGAAATATTAAAAGTTTCAATATATGTTTGCACATTAGTATACATTCAGTGTTCGACTTACGTAATGGTCCATTCTGGTCTGAAACGCAGACGATAATCCTCAGTCACGTAACGTTATCCTCCAAAAGTTAGTCTGAAAACTTCGCCTCCAGCCGGCTGTCCTCCTTGCAAACATTGCAACTGGCTTGACTTTCTATTTTTAAATGCTTAGTTCCAAACCTCTGACATTAAGTCTAGCTGCTCAAGTCAGTGGATATTAACCGTGTTTCGGGAGCGACGTGTTGTTGTTGTTGTGGTCGAGCCGCATGTAGCGTGTAGCGTCTAAATTAAAGGGGTGTTTGTTGCAACGGTGAAAATTAAAGGGGAATGTGTTTGTTGTGGAAAATTATTCTGCTCTGTGTGACAATAAATACATTAATGATGATATATTATATGTAATTTAAAACCAAAACGAAGGCCTCCGTATGAGTTTAAGACGTGGACATGGTCATGTTTGTTGAATAAAATTTATCTTTTTTTGACTGCCGATTTTTATTATTATTTTTTCCCGATCCCCGATACTCTGAAAAGCACGTGATCGACGCCGATTCCGATCACGTGATCGGATCGGGACATCCCTAGTCTCGACGCATACATAGTGCTGGCTCAGTGTGTTTTCTGTTACAGAATCACACAGGGGCTAAGCGCGCCTTGGTTGCTTGTTAAAACAGCGTTTTTATAGGGCAACTGGGATGGAGTTTAGTCTCTTCCGAGCGCCAGTTACTAGGTTGTCTCGATGAATTCTCGTTCATATCTGGGGGATGTTAACGGAATAGATCAGAACATAGGTAGAGGGGTCTCACGCCCTTGGGGTGGGCCACTGAGCACGGTCCTAATGGGACCGTCTGGGTGGCGCCCTCTTTTCATGTTTTAGATCGACACGCATACCTACCCCCTCTCCTGGAGTGGGCATGTCGGCGTGGTTAGGACACGGGACTGGTCTGGTCACGCTGGTCCAGGTCAGTTAACCCGTTGTCCGCCGGGGATGCAGATCTGCTGTTCTGGTACCCTGAGGGACTTGTGCTTTTTTCGGGGGGAAAAATGCCGGGTCGGTCCGGGTGTCACAGGGTTAGGCGTTATGGAGACCCTATGTTGGGTACATGTTGTACTCTGCACTATCGTAATGGCTTACGGCCATACCAACCTGTCCACGCCCGATCTCGTCCGATCTCGGTAGCTAGAGCAGGTTCGGTCCTGGTTAGTACTTGGTTGGGAGACCACCTGGGAATACCAAGTGCGGTGTGCTTATGGCTGGTTCTCCATTATTTTCGCTCCTCTCTCACGCGTGGCGAAGAGAGGCCTGTTGGGGTGGTCTTGGACCTCCTCTGGTAATCCTGTGCTTCCCGTGCCACCAGGCCCGGTCCGAAGTAAAGTTTCGTTGATACCGGAGGCCTGGGATAACCCTTTTTTGAAAACTGAAACACTTGTACTGCGGTATAGCCAGTCAGGGCTGTACACTGCGATGATATCGTCGCGAATTGCCCCTTTAATTGGCCGTTGCGATTGGTAAATATTATCTGGGGGCGGGCTTGCGAGTAGTGCTTTCAAGCCTTGCATTCGCATTTCACTCCTAAATTATCCAAGGCGTGTGATGACGCGATGACGTCACTCACGCGAGCTGAGCAGTGAGCACTCAGCAGGTATGATCAGCGGGAACAATCGACTGAGACTCACTCTGATAGACTGGCTGATTTAGCTATGAAGAAAAGTAAAGTTAGTATTGTTTCATATTTTCGACGCGTTCGACCTCCTATAGTGAGCCGAACTGAACTGAACTCAGACACACGGAGAGAGCTGCGGCGTCTGCTGCTCCTCCTCCCTCCCGCACCCGTGGCTGTTGTAAACACTAGTCTCTAGTGGGACACTGGGACCTCGGTGAGCCTGCCAGCCGGCTAGCTACTGATAGCTATCAACAAATGCTCCAGTAAGTCTAGTAGTGCATGATAGCTCGTGTTAGCTTACTGTTCAAAACTAAACGTCCCATTAAACTAAATAGTTCAGATAGCTCCTGATATCAATGTCTTATAACACTGAGTCGATGCGTATTCGAGCTGAGGGCACGCTGAATATAGTCAATAGGGTCCAGCTGCAGCGCCGGAGAATCCTGGCCGTAGCTGGAGGCTACAGTATAGGGTCCAGCTGCAGCTCCGGGGAATCCTGGCCGTAGCTGGAGGCTACTCGAGTACACACAGACAGTGGAGCTGGTTGCATATAGCGAGCATTTAGACTTGTTGCGTGGTGGCGATGTCTCGCAGATAATACAACTACAAGTATGATTATATAATATATATATTTTATTAAAAGAAAATTATATAAAATAATTTTTTTTCTTTTTTTTTTTTTTATCAAAAACAATCGATATAAATAATGGTAAAATTGTTATTTAAAAATGTGCCCCTAAAAAATATTTTTTGCTTCTAAATTTCTCATTTAGGGGCAAGTGTGCCCCTAGTGAAAAAGCTTAGCGTACAGCCCTGCCAGTGTATACCCGCAGGTGTGTTTTGGAGTTTTTTCTTGAGGGGTTATAGGAACAACCACCGTCTGTACCGAGCGGGTGGTTGATTCCCTGGTGTGTTGGAGCAGAGTCAACTCCCGGGTTACCGGTTGAGTGTGCCCCTGCACGTTCATGACATCTGCCAATCATGTCAGCCTTCTCTGCCTCAACCCCTCTGGGTGGGTTTTTTTTAATGGAGGCTTTGTCATGGTGATCAACAACGCCAGCATACGCCCCTTCCGCCGGGGCGGCTGTTTTCAGCTGACTCCTTTGGCGCCTCTCTCGTCCGCAGTGCTCCAGGCTCAGGTTACAGCCTGTTGCCTGGTTTCCCCGGTGCGCTGCCTGCTTCCGTTGGTTAACCTTTTTGTGTGCTTACGGCCATGCTGACTGCCTGTTCTGCAGGGTCAGTGTGCCAGGCGGTGTGCTATTGGGAGGAAAGGGCCCGCTCTTGGAGGGGCCTTATCCGAATACGCTGGCGATGTGGGGGGCGGTGTCACTAAGTGACCACCTGGTGGGGTCTTGATGCCTGGCGTCATTGACCTCTCCGGGCCCCCGTTTTCCAGGGGATCCAGTCCCTTCAGTGGGTCTGGGTCTTCCTTCGCGCTCCGCTGCTCCGGCCTTGCCACGGGGTTGGGTTTGCTCTTAACCCCGTGATTTCTGGGGGCAGTAACGAGGTTGTTCCTTCCGTTCGTTCCCGGGTGGCATGCGGGTTGTGCGTGTGTGTAGTCGTGGGGCCAAGCCACGGTCTGCTCACCCTGTGCGTTGAGCAGGGGTGTAAAGTACTTGAGTAATTGTACTTCGTTACAATACTTAAGTACTGTTTTGGGGGATTTGTACTTTACTCAAGTATTATTAGGTTTGTATACTTTGTACTTTTACTCTTACATTTCAGAGAAAAAAAACATACTTTTTACTCCTTACATTTAAAATGCATACCTACAAAGTACAAATCTCACAGGTCCAACCATTTTAATTAGTATATTTTAATTGTTTATCTGGCCGAACTAACATTAATGTTATTAATCCTGCAACCGCAGGTAAACAGCCAACCAAATCCCCTCAATGTAAAATGAACCCGCCCATACCCATGCTGATTGGTCCTTGTGCAACACTAGAAAGCGGGGATCTTTGATTAAACACCTGCTATTAGAAGAATAGACAGTCAGTCCGCATTATGCTGTGGTTAATATTGTGATATTATTCAGGGTACTCCAGTATTCTGTCTTTAATATTGTGATATTATTCAGGGTACTCCAGTGTTCTGCCTTTAATATTGTGATATTATTCAGGATAATCCAGTATGCTGTGGTTAATATTATGATATTATTCAGGATACACCATTCTGTTTTTAATATTGTGATATTATTCATGCTGTGATGTGAATGCCGTCCATGTTAGTTTACCTTCAATGGAGAAGTGCATTCAATAATTTTATTGCAAAAAAAAGTGTCCTCTGTTCTTTCATTTCAGCATTGTCTATCGCAAAACACATTCCATTGTGGGCAGAGTGTATGCTTGGTTTCATTCCAGCCTTTCCTAAACACCAGCTGATGATTTCACTAATTGGCTCACCTCTTCAACTAACTCACCTGGTGCAATGTATAGTTAAAATGAAAACTGGGCCCACGATGGAATGAGTTTGAGACCCCTGTCTATCCCTTAAAAAAATTACTTTAACTTTTTAGTACTTAAGTACATTTAAAAGTAGGACTTTTTTACTTTTACTCAAGTGTCTTTTTAGCCAGATACTCTGACTTTTACTTGAGTGAGATTTTGAGACGGTACCCATACTTTCACTTAAGTATAATTTCTGGGTACTTTTTACACCCCTGGCGTTGAGTAGCTTGAGTGCCTCTTCGCACGGTCGGATCCGTCGCCCTCCCGTGAACCTCCAATAGGGGGGGTATCCTCCATTAGGGAGGGTCTGGGGGGCTCGGTCCTCCCCGGTCTGATGGTTGTGGGGGGGCTCAGGGGGGTACATTGGTCGGGCTATGGCTCCCGCTCAGCCCCTGTTGCAGAACAGGTGCTGAGCAATCCATTAACGTCATAGAACGGAAGGTTATGTATATAACCTAGTTCTATGAGTTAAATGGTGCGCTCAGCACCTGGACGCCGCTGCGGCCCTTGATCTCGCCTTGTGGTGAAAGTTTGGGAAGGAGGCGAGTAGGTGACCACACACCTGCTTATGAAGGTAAGCGGAAGGGGGTGTGGTCAGACGGATGTTGGGATGTAAAGGTACATGGTGGAATTTTTTATTCAGTGCACGTGCACGAAGTGAAGTACAGTGCAGAACAGGTGCTGAGCGCACCATTTAACTCATAGAACTAGGTTATATACATAACCTTCCGTTAACCTTGTCACAAAATATAAATACAAAAATACAAAACACAATATAAATATTTTTTTTTGTAAACAATGATGATGTTTTGGGATGCACAATTTGGTTTCACAAATGGAGAGTCTCTCTCCAAGGTAGAGTTTTGCCTATAAGATGATGTTGACAAGAAAGGCTCTATATACCATCAAAACTAAGAAACAATATTGTGTTGTGATATTTTGGCCATGTCGCCACCAGCCATATGTTTGAGTTCCAACTGGAGAGCATTGTGTTGTGGAAATGTGTGAGGTTCGCCTGTTCCCTGGACCTTTAATTCCCTGTCTTCCCACCCACTCGCTCCGTTCCTCTAAGGTACTTTGTTGTTTTATTGCATTCCCTGCCTCGCTCCGTTCCTTTAAGGTACTGTGAGGATTCTGTGTTGATTGGTCCGTGCCGAACACACACTTCTAAGTCAAGTATCAATTACCATCACGCACCTGATGTGTGTTCTAATTAGCGCCCCAGAGGGCTTTAAATACCTGGACTTCCCCTCCAGTCCTTGTCGGGTCGTTCCGTATCTTATCTGTATCTGTATGCTGGTTCTTCTCCGGCGTGAGACGAGGTGCCAGCCATCGCCACCTGTCGCCGTTTGCCTGGGGTGGGACACAGCCGGTGCGCTCTCTAATCCTCTACGGGAGGATGCGTCTCTCCGAGCGAGCGGCGCGCTCTTCAAGCCGACGCGCCCCACTCCAGACGTCTAGCTGGCGCGCTACTACTCCAGACGCACATCGCTCCCTATCCTACGGGGGGATGCGCGCTCTTCAAGCCGACGCGCCCCACTCCAGACGTCTAGCTGGCGCGTTACTACTCCAGACGCACATCGCTCCCTATCCTACGGGGGGATGCGCGCTCTTCAAGCCGACGCGCCCCACTCTAGACGTCTAGCTGGCGCGCTACTACTCCAGACGCACATCGCTCCCTATCCTACGGGGGGATGCGCGCTCTTCAAGCCGACGCGCCCCACTCCAGACGTCTAGCTGGCGCGCTACTACTCCAGACGCACATCGCTCCCTATCCTACGGGGGGATGCGCGCTCTTCAAGCCGACGCGCCCTACTCCAGACGTCTAGCTGGCGCGCTACTACTCCAGACGCACATCGCTCCCTATCCTACGGGGGGATGCGCGCTCTTCAAGCCGACGCGCCCCACTCCAGACGTCTAGCCGGCGCGCTACTACTCCAGACGCGCATCGCTTCCTAATCCTCTACGGGAGGACGCGTCTCTCCGAGCCGGCGCGCTCTTCAAGCCGACGCGCTCCACTCCAGACGTCTAGCCTGCGCGCTCCTACTCCATCCCTGTAAGCAGCTCTGTCCTCGCCCTGTCCAAGGCCTTAACCCTGTTTTCTCGTTCCCTGTCTCCAGCCCGCCTCCCCGGGCCTCTGTCCCTGTTCCCCTCTCCAGTGCCCCTGTTCCTGCCCTGTCCTTTGCCCTGGCCCTGTCCTTTAGCCTTAGCCCCTTAGCCTGCTCGCCTCTTAAAGGCACAGTGCCAATTTTCCCTAATTCTTGTTTCCAGTATTTTGTGTTCTCCCTTAAAGGGACAGTGCCGCTTTTTGTTTGTATTCAATAAATGCCCTGTTCTTGGCTTACTCTCATACCTGTCTTGTGTTGTGCGATTGGGGTCGGTTACAAACCATAACAGTACGACCCGACCCGTTGACGACCCCAGCCAGCACAGACAGTGTATGTTGAGTTTGTCCTTTGTTAGCCTGTTAGTCTCCCCTGTTAGCTTCCCTGTTACTCCCCTGTTAGCTTCCCTGTTAGCTCCCCTGTTTAGCCTGTTAGTCTCCCCTGTTAGCTTCCCTGTTAGCCTCGTTAGCTCCCCTGCAGCTTGCCAGGCCTCTACTACCAGCTTGGCCCCAGTCTGCTAGCTTAGCCCCGGCTGCTAGCACAGCCTCTATGTTAATGCAGCCCTTGCAGCTAGCATAGGCCCTGTAGCTAGCCATGCCCAGGCAGCTAACCCGGTCCCTCTGCATGGCCTCCACTTTTTGTGTAGCTTTCCCACTGCTAGGACTGCCCCTTCAGCTAGCAAGGTCAGTTTCCCCGCTGCTAGGACTGCCCTTTCAGCTAGCAAGGTCAGTTTTCCCCCACTGCTAGGACTGCCCCTTCAGCTAGCAAGGTCAGTTTTCTCCACTGCTAGGACTGCCCCTTCAGCTAGCAAGGTCAGTTTCCCCACTGCTAGGACTGCCCCTTCAGCTAGCAAGGTCAGTTTCCCCACAGCTAGGACTGCCCCTTCAGCTAGCAAGGTCAGTTTTCCCCACTGCTAGGACTGCCCCTTCAGCTAGCAAGGTCAGTTCCCCACAGCTAGGACTGTCCTTCCAGCTAGCTTGTTCTCTCATGCTGGTCCAGCCCTGTCTGCTAGCCTAGCTCCGGCAGCTAGCGCAGCCTCTATGTTAATGTAGCGGTACAGCTAGCATAGGCCCTGTAGCTAGCAGTGCCCTGGCAGCTTCCCTGTCCCTCTGCTAGCCCCACTTTTGGTGTAGCTTCCCCGCTAGCATGGCCCAATTTTTTGTTTGTTGCCTTGTTTATGTCCCCTGCCCCTCTGTCTGTATTTTTGGGTCGCCCGGTGGCTCCCGTGGAGGGGGGGGTACTGTGAGGTTCGCCTGTTCCCTGGACCTTTAATTCCCTGTCTTCCCACCCACTCGCTCCGTTCCTCTAAGGTACTTTGTTGTTTTATTGCATTCCCTGCCTCGCTCCGTTCCTTTAAGGTACTGTGAGGATTCTGTGTTGATTGGTCCGTGCCGAACACACACTTCTAAGTCAAGTATCAATTACCATCACGCACCTGATGTGTGTTCTAATTAGCGCCCCAGAGGGCTTTAAATACCTGGACTTCCCCTCCAGTCCTTGTCGGGTCGTTCCGTATCTTATCTGTATCTGTATGCTGGTTCTTCTCCGGCGTGAGACGAGGTGCCAGCCATCGCCACCTGTCGCCGTTTGCCTGGGGTGGGCTCTTCAAGCCGACGCGCCCCACTCCAGACGTCTAGCTGGCGCGCTACTACTCCAGACGCACATCGCTCCCTATCCTACGGGGGGATGCGCGCTCTTCAAGCCGACGCGCCCCACTCCAGACGTCTAGCTGGCACGCTACTACTCCAGACGCACATCGCTCCCTATCCTACGGGGGGTGCGCGCTCTTCAAGCCGACGCGCCCCACTCCAGACGTCTAGCTGGCGCGTTACTACTCCAGACGCACATCGCTCCCTATCCTACGGGGGGATGCGCGCTCTTCAAGCCGACACGCCCCACTCCAGACGTCTAGCTGGCGCGCTACTACTCCAGACGCACATCGCTCCCTATCCTACGGGGGGATGCGCGCTCTTCAAGCCGACGCGCCCCACTCCAGACGTCTAGCTGGCGCGCTACTACTCCAGACGCACATCGCTCCCTATCCTACGGGGGGATGCGCGCTCTTCAAGCCGACGCGCCCCACTCCAGACGTCTAGCCGGCGCGCTACTACAGACGCGCATCGCTTCCTAATCCTCTACGGGAGGATGCGTCTCTCCGAGCCGGCGCGCTCTCCGAGCCGGCGCGCTCTCCGAGCCGGCGCGCTCTTCAAGCCGACGTGCTCCACTCCAGACGTCTAGCCTGCGCGCTCCTACTCCATCCCTGTAAGCAGCTCTGTCCTCGCCCTGTCCAAGGCCTTAACCCTGTTTTCTCGTTCCCTGTCTCCAGCCCGCCTCCCCGGGCCTCTGTCCCTGTTCCCCTCTCCAGTGCCCCTGTTCCTGCCCTGTCCTTTGCCCTGGCCCTGTCCTTTAGCCTTAGCCCCTTAGCCTGCTCGCCTCTTAAAGGCACAGTGCCAATTTTCCCTAATTCTTGTTTCCAGTATTTTGTGTTCTCCCTTAAAGGGACAGTGCCGCTTTTTGTTTGTATTCAATAAATGCCCTGTTCTTGGCTTACTCTCATACCTGTCTTGTGTTGTGCGATTGGGGTCGGTTACAAACCATAACAAAATGGACGAGCAGGGAGCCGTGAGTGGCAGTAGATGAGCTGCAGGAGGCTTTTGTTAAATTCCACGTTCTGGATTGCTTGGTCCCTTTGAGAAGTTAACCCTTGAAGAACTAGCCAAGGCCAACATTTGTTCTTAATCAGGGCCCAACAAGGCCGTTGCCGAACAGCACAGCCCAGTACATAACTTAGGACGCGTCCAAATTTTCATTTGTCATCAAAGAGGCAAATGTGCGCCTCAACCACCTGTTTCCTAACCGAAATAGGCAGGTGTTGAGGGAAATGTCTTGTAGGAAATATGCCGTCGCGCTCGCTCTTCCTCTCTCTATTATAACAGGAGTATATCTTAATCATAGCTTATTTTCTTTGACAGACAAAAGGGAGATTCCACTGTTGTTTATACTCAGCGCTCCGCCATGAATATGTAATCTACTGTCCGTAGCACATGTGTTCCCCATTATCTAAACTTTCTTTCATTATCTCCAACTGCATCTGTACCGCTCCACAGTGCCCACCAGAAAAGTCTTAGGCAATAATGGGGCTACGCTTTCATCCTCTTGTCTTCTGTTGTCATGTACAGGATGCTATAAAACTTAAACCAGTGACTTACAACAACAAAAATGCAAGTGAGTTATGTTTTGAAGAACAAAACCTGACAACCCAACAGTAAATCTGTAAGATAGATGAAGACAGTAGATATGATTGCCATATGGCCTTGTTGTAATTAGTATCTACAACTACCATACTTTAGAATGCCCTCAAAATGGCTGACTTATACATTTTATTAGATAGCCCCTGTCACTATGCTGACAGCTAACTGTGACAATGGGGGTCAGTCTTGAGTCCAGCTCTAATGCCTTTTCTTTTTCTTTTTTCTTTCTCATAAAGCAGCTGTCACGGTTGGACTTTTGCTCTTGGCTCGTAATCCCATGTCATTATGTAGCAATGCTCTAATTATTACCCCTAACCTCTGAGACCAATCAAAACAGGCTTTTGCAATGTATATTTGCAATGTAAGAGCTACAGTGACAAGCAAACGATATGATTGTGATCCTGGCCATGGATAAGTGATCAGCTAATGTTCCTGGGGTTCACACCTGACATAACACATTACATGATAAACATTCAATTTAATTAGTATACATTAAATTACATCAATAAACATTAATATACAAATGCAAGGATTACGTTGATATAGAATTGAAAATAAATTACGTTCATATACAGTTCAAAGCCAGTCGACACTGAACATACATTTAGGTTAGAATGCTAATTAAAAATCAATAGATGATATCTAAAGAGAATGAGAATTACACAATTTGTATGAAGCGGAACATCTTTCTCATTATTTATTCCCTTTTTTTAATCGCACCAGATCTCCCGCCTGAATGTAGAAGGTAATATCTTCTTTAGTATAGTGGCAGAGAGGCTAGCAAACTAACTAGACAGGAATTGTTTAATAGATACCACAGTGCAGAAAGCTGGAATCCCAGGGTTTGCCGGAGGCATACTGTAGAACACACAAGTATGATACGGCACCAGATTCAAACAGCCAAAATAGAGAAAAAAGATTTACATGTGGTATTTTTAGACCTGGCAAATGCGTTTGGTTCGGTACCACATGGCCTTATCTGGAGTGTGTTTGATTTGGAGTGCCAGGGGTGATTGTAAACTTGGTGAAAGCATATTTCCAAGATATTATAATGTGTTTTAGTACTACAGATTTTACAACAGTGTGGCGGCTAGGTGGCGCAGTGGGCAAGGCGCTCGCCACCAACGCAGGAGATGCTGGGTTCGAGCCCAGCTCTCTGCGTTGCTACCAGCTTGGCTGGTCGTTCATACTAATACAATTGGCAGTATTAGGGGGTGGGAAGCTGGTGGGTGGGGATCGGATGTTGTGGACAGCGACTCCTACAGGTCGGTTGGTGCGCCTGCGCAGCAGAATCAGGAAGCAACGGGGGCGGCGTGTCCCTCCCACGCAGACCCTTGCCGCTGAGAGATCGTGCTGTGCAGGTGAAAAGATGCGACAGCTGCCTCCTCGTGTACCGGAGGGGACACGTGATGCAAGGCTTGGTCCACATTGCAGCCGACCTGTGGGAGGGTAGAATTGGACAGTACGAAAATGGGGAAAGG
Organism: Notolepis coatsorum; assembly: GCF_963971535.1. Classification (NCBI taxonomy): domain Eukaryota; kingdom Metazoa; phylum Chordata; class Actinopteri; order Aulopiformes; family Paralepididae; genus Notolepis; species Notolepis coatsorum. The sequence continues at coordinate 182,382,732 of NC_140169.1, forward strand.
GGGAAAAATTGAAAAATGGGGAGAAAAAGTAGATAAAAAAAAAGAAGATTTTACAACAGCATAGGCAGAGGCTAGAGATAGGCATTATAGCAGACTGCACTGTTTCCCCACTAACATTCACAATGGCGATGGAAGTAATTATAAATGTTCCATTTCAGTCAAGGCCACACAGACGTGAAACAACATGTGGATTAAGTAGACTGTGGTTGCTTCTTGTCGTCTTGTCTCTACAGTCTGACGTGGTCCACCAGAGCGTGTTTGATCTTATCCACACGGATGACCGTCCCTTGTTCAGACAGCAGCTCCACTTTGCCCTCAACCCCAAACCGTTTGCCCAAGAGCAAGGTGCCGATGGTGAGTAGAGTAGCCCTGCCCTGGAGCCCAGTGAGCCGCGTGTCTTCCTTGACTAGGGGAGATTCCCCTTTGACTGACCGCTCGATTTTGGTTTCCCATGTGACGCCAGGTTAGAATCCAGGTCGATTACAAATAGAAGAGCAGGGATATATCGCACTTAGCCACTTTGTTAGTTAGTAAGCAAGCTCAAGCGTATTTGGTCAATCCCACCAATGGTTCAACAAATGCATTTCTGTGAATTCGTTTGGGCTTTGATATGAATCTGTCCAATGATTATCGTTCATATTTTCATTGAATCTTTTTATCTCTCACTTTTTTTCTTCCTATTTGCCATCTTCTCAAGTCCTGCCGATCAGCAGTGACACCTTGACATGTGACCCCAAGCAGCTGCCCCCGGAGAACTCCTCCTTCCTGGAGAGGAGCTTTGTGTGTCGCTTCCGCTGCCTCCTGGACAACTCCTCCGGCTTCCTGGTAGACATTTGGAGATTGGAACGAGATTTGAAGAGTTTATTTCCAAAAAAACGCCATATGTCCATTTTAGGATAGAACATTAATAGCTCATGTCCATTTCTCAATATTAGCAAAGTACTAGAAGTCTAGAACCTCTAGAATATAACTCTTTTTCTATTTTAATGTAAGGTTTTAAAAATCTTCGAATGGTTCATAATGTCATTTTGGAAACCAAACTCTTCACTTTGTATAATATGTGGATGCAAAGCATAGATGCGGCGAGCGAGCGGGTGAGCGATTGAGTGAGTGAGTGACTGACTGACATTGCCAGTCTATGAAGTGCTTCGCAATTAGAAAGCGAATATCCATTCATAAATGAAAGACAGATGACTCTTGATTCACGTGTACCTCAACCAGGCCATGAAGTTCCAAGGGAGACTGAAGTTCCTCCATGGCCAGAGCTTTATGAACGAGGATGGGACACACATCAAGCCCCAGTTGGCTCTGTTCTCCATTGCAACGCCCGTTCAAGCCCCCTCTATTCTGGAGATCCGGGCAAAGACGCTCCTCTTTCAAACCAAACACAAGCTGGACTTCACCCCTATGGGCATCGACACCAGGTGATGACTACATGGCCGTCAAAAAAACACCAAGAATAAACTCACATGCTGTTCATATAACAAATTGCTAATCTAAATTAGATTTATTTCCTAAGAAGGTGAACCATTATAGAGAAAATAAATAACTAAAATAAAAAAATAAACAAACGCTGTGTTGGTCCGTAGACCATCAGCAATTCCCCATGGGTACAAACACAGCTGATTTTTATATAAACTAATCAGTGTTAGTGTGGCCAGTACTGAAATCCACAAATTAAACCAATTACATACACATGTTAATTAATACAATGAAAGCATTTTATACAGATCCATTTAAATTTGTTAAAGCAATGTTCAGCCAAGAAAGTGGAGGGCAACTCAAAGCTTTAAAGCACGATATAGAGGAATATTTTTAAAAGGCCTACTCAGATACAGGAAAGAATAGAGAAATGGGCCTTCCTCCAGAGATTCCAACGTTAGGAGAGATAGAGTATATGATGGATATTAGGCCACCATGGTGGAAGGAAGTGGAAGCTGTAGTAATGCGTGCAAAGGCTTCTTCAGCCTGGTTGACCAGTACCAGGTTTATAAAAGTGTGCCTGATGAGGTTATTGAGAGTAGTATGGGAAAAACAGGTTATACTAAGAGCTTGGTGTAGAGCAGGAGGGATCCTAATTCCCAAGGAGAAAGAGTCCTCACTGTTAAAGCCAGTTTCAGACCATAACCCTCCTGAATGTAGAAGGTACAGTACTGTAAGATTGTATTTAGTATAGTGGCACAGAGGCTAGAAAACTACCTATAAAATAATTGTTTAATAGATACCACAATACAGAAAGCAGGAATCCCAGGGTTTGCCCGATGCATTGAACACACAAGTATGAAATGGCAATAAGTGCCAATATCAAAGGTAGAAATAAGAGGCTTGAGAGATTGTTTAATTTGTCTATTAGGATGGCTAGGAGTTCCTCTGTGTATTAATAGTGTGGCATTGTATTGGGAAAGGTATTATCCAGCTACCAGTAACGAGTCTAACAGAGGAGTTTAAGTGTGTGAAGGTGAGAACAGAGTTTCTTTAACTTTAATTTAACAAAGGACGGTGGGCCTAGGACTCAAGTTCAAGTTTCTCTATTAGTTGTCATACAAAAGTACAGAATACTTTTATATAAAATGCTCCTTTCTGTTTTGCTCCAGAGATTGTGCTAGATTAAAAAAAATAGATAAATATAAAATAAGTATAATAAGTATAAAATAGAAGTCAAGTACGTAGACAAAAGTGTTCAATATATACATATATACAATATACAATGCAGAGTAGAAAAGTAACTGAGTTACAATACAATACAGTACAATGCAGAAATGGGATGAGGTACAATTTAGGTACAATTTACAGTAAGGTGTAATGAGGTATGAGTTGTAGTGCAAATTCTTTACCAGTATGGAGTAAAGCTGGAGCTCACAACCATCCTCCTGCACCCACACCCCTAACCCTAAACCGGGTTCGTATCTGCAAGTCTTCAGTCAGATGCTAGTGTAAATTATATCTGAAAACTAACTTCATGTTGATGAAAGAGCTCTATAATGGGCCTCTATATGATGTCCACGAGTGCCCTTTTTAACTTTTCATTTAAATGTTGCAGGGGGAAGATTGTACTGGGTTATTCGGAGATCGAGTTGTGTATGAGGGGCTCCGGTTACCAGTTCGTCCATATGGCAGATATGATGCACTGTGCAGACAACCATCTCCGCAGTAGGTTGACCTCAGCTTTTTTTTTTTCAACGATTGTGAATTTTTTTAGTTATTGTGTTTATCTTTCATGTCTATTTTATTATCTATTCTATTTTATTCTGTTATTATTTGTATTTTTTGCACAATCGAAGTGGGCATGGCCAACTTAATTTCACTATATGTCTTGTATGTGATGAATAAACGTCTTGAATCTTGAATTTGCCCACGTCGCTTATCACTGATAATATAAACATTTCTGTCTTCTTTTCTTTGCAGTGATGAAAACGGGAGAGAGTGGCTTGACTGTTTTCAGGCTCCTGACTAAGGCAAATGTCTGGGTGTGGGTCCAATCCTGTGCCAAATTGATTTTTAAAAGTGGAAGACCCGACTTCATCATTGCACGCCAGAGAGCTTTAGTGTGAGTCTTTGATTCCTCAATATTACCTTTTTTATCTAGCTTTCTTTTTTCTTTTTTTATACTTTATTGTGTCAATAAATCACTCTACATTTAGAGTACACACACATATACATAGTCACACATACATGTATGCATACATACCTGTACATACGTAAATACACACACAAATGTACATACGTATATTGTAAATCTTGACACTTATTTTAATTTTTTTTACCCATCACCCATACAAAAACAAAAACAAAAACACATAGACAAAAGGGTGAGTACCAGTATAGATGTTACTGATCCTGGACTGGTAAACCTATCCATCCATCCATCCATAGTATACATCCAATATCCATCCCCACTCGTCCCCACATACATATACAAATAAAAGAAAAAAAGAAAAAGGGAAAAAGGATTTTCATTATAGGTGTAGGCCTATGGAATATTCCCCAACAATTGGGTAGTAGTTCAAACTGCTATCAAACTGCTACTACTACTCTAGTTTTCTATTACTGTTTCATGTTACTTAACTCCTCATCTCAACGCGTGATCTGTCTGTCGTCTAATACCTTTCCATAGTTTAAATAAACCCCATCTTTTTTCCACCATATTTTCATTCTTATTAATTTTGTAAGTTACCTTTTCCATACTATATGTCCTCTACAGTTTCTAGCCACTTGTTTACTTTGGGAGATTCAAGTTTTTTCCAAGCTCTTGTTATTTGCTTAAGTGCTGCAGCTCTCAAAATAAAAATAAAAAAGGTATAATTCTTCTTTTTGTAGGTTTTTGGGGCGTGTTCCTAACAGTTTTTTATCTAGCTTAATCATTCCATGATCTGCCACTGACCCTCTTCCCCTCCCGACCCCCTTTCAGTAACGCAGAGGGAGAGGAGCACCTTCGACAGAGGAGTCTGCAGCTCCCGTTCAGCTTCACCACAGGGGAGGCCGTGCTGTACGACTCTGGCATCTCTCTGGACGCCGCGCAGTTTCAGCCAGACGGCATCACCCCCGAAATCCCCAAGGGCCAGATGGATGTGGAACCCAAATCTCTGTTGGGCTGCATCCTGAAGCAGGACGCGGCCGTCTACACCCAGAACGTATCCGAGAATCAGCTGGCTGAGGATCAGGTGTTCATGGATAGCCGGGCCCTGGTCAACGTGGCCAGTAACTCCTGGCAGGCTCTGGGGTCTAGTTTCAATACTGACGGCTCTGTTTTAGTGAAGGAGGAGGGCGTCGATACAGTAGTGACCATGATCGATGCGCTGAGAAAGATGGCGCATGACGGGGACTTGTGTGCAGCGCTGCAGAACCTGGAGGTAGACGCCACAGAGCTGATGGAGTGGGAAAGCGCCCTGCAGAAACTGAGTCAGGACAATATCGCCAACAACACCAAGGCTGAACTGGACAGCATCCTCACTAACGACGTGTTCAACTACATGGAGAACGTTTTGTTCAAGCAGAGCGGGGAGGGCAATCTAAACGCCGGTCAGACCGGCTGCCTCGGAACTGTCAACAATAACCAGGGCGAGCGGTTCACCCAGGTGCTCCAACCCTCCAACGCGGGACTGTGTGAGCCCCAGCTGTTCCAGAGACACAGCTTTGACCACACTCCGGTCGACGGTCTCCGTGCCTGGCCCCAGGGTCCAAGCGGTGTACCAGTGAGTGTAGCGGTACAAGGCGCAGCACAGTCCAGTCGAGTACTATTGGACGGCACCTCAAAACTCTCCCATTTCAGTCCCCAGCTCCCTCCCATCGACGTGAACATCCCCTCCCTTCAGCAGCTGCAGCTACAGGACATTTTCAGCCCGTCAATAGAGCTTCCAGAGCTCAGTTTCCCAGCAACGTCGGGTCACAGTGGTTCAGTCACATTTGGATCCTGTGGGCAGGCACCTCTGAGCCACATGGGCCATCAGGGTATGCCTGGCCCCAAGCAGGCCAACTCCCTCCAGCAGTGCCCTCATAATGGCATACAAGCCCCGATGGCAGCAGGCGGGAAGCTGCACAGCTCTGTTCAGCGATTTAACAATGAAGCACCCAGTGTGGTGGACACTTTGCCGTCCCTGATTCCGTGCAATGGCTTCTCCTCCCCTATTAAATCCAGCGCAAATAATTCACCCAATCCCTTTCCCACTGCCTGCTCGCAAGGAAGCACCTCATTTCAAGCCCAAAGCAACCTTCAGCTTCAGCAATGGCCAGACAGTCAGCAGCAGAGGCTGCCCCCTGCCAGCATCACGCAGAACAGACACAAGCTCATGCCGGCGTGCCACAGCCAAGTCTCGGAGAGCCCAAGACTCCCTCCTGCTGGCCCCTGGCCACAGAACATCAACGGACTGAACCACGCTCAACAGGGGTGGCTGGCAGATGGCCAGCATGCTCCTCCCAGCAGCTGCATGTTTGAGAAGAGCTTGTTCCCCCTCCCTAATGGTAGCCACGTAGATAGCACCGAGCCCACTCCCTCCGTGTCCTCGTGCCAGAGGAGGAACGACGTTCCTCTGGATCAGAGTCCCCCACAAGGCTCCTGCTACTTCCAGTGGGGCGGCAGTGAGCCTGTGGTGGGCACGTCGGCCATCACGCAGGAGAACGCCAGCATCAGCCCCCAGTCCCACCCCCTCCTCCACAATAGGTCATCGCCGGAGGACATCCTAGCCATGCAACACTACCTGGGATGCAGCGAACAGAAACAGGTACACCCCCCCACCCCCCGCCCAATTCTTATACATACTTGGTCATGTTAAAGGGACATTCCTCCCTTTTTTTTTTTTTTATACTTTCTCTTTTTCCCCCTTTCTTTTTTTCTGTTTTTCTCCCATCCCAATGTTAGTCGTTATGCCAATTCCCAATCCCCTACCTGGTCGTTGCGTGCTCTGCCCCCTACCATCGGTCTGGGAGGGCGGAGACTATCACATGCTTCCTCCGACACATGTGTAGCCAATCCCCACTTCTTTTTCACCTGGCAGCGTGGACTCTCACTGGGGGAGTGTAACGTGTGGAGGACACTACCTCCCCCAGGATCCGACCTCGCTGTGCAGGCGCCCCGACCGATCTGTAGGAGTCGCTGTTTTACAACGACCGGGACCCGTGAATATTAAAGGCAACCAACTTGTGTTCAGCTTTTCGTTCAGCGTTTCTCTGATTGGCCACACGGCCAATCAATCAATCCACTAGCACACGCCCTTCGCGGCAAGAGAGACTCGAGAGACGCGGCGAGACGCGGCAGACGCGCATGCGCATGAGGCTCCCCCAGGTACTCTTGAGAGGAGCGCCCTTGTTGGTTAATGCCACTGGTGTTCTGTTGTGTGACTGTACTAAACTCTTCCACCATGCCCACATGACCGACATTTGACATACAGTACACCTCCTATCTATATTGGGATTATGTTTGGTCATGACAAAACAATAAAAATCGCTACTGTTAGTGCCACCACCCACTTCAATGACAGAGCTCTCATATTTGCGAATGCATAAACTATATCTTAAATTATGGCGATGTGTCTAATATGGCTGTCGCAAAGTCATTGATAAGCGACAGCCATATTAGACACATAGCCATAATTTAAGATATAGTTTATGCATTCGCAAAATATGAGCATAACTGTATGGGCTTTGTTTATACACGAGTGAATCTGGTAGTACAACGGTGCTGCTGCTGCTGGAGCTGAAGTGATGTACAGTGACGCGAAACATAATAATGTTACGCTTTCTAGTTCAGCGCATTTCATAACTGTATGGGCTTTGTTTATACACTAGTGAATCTGGTAGTACAACGGTGCTGCTGCTGCTGCTGCTGGAGCTGAAGTGATGTACAGTGACGCGAAACATAATAATGTTACGCTTTCTAGTTCAGCGCATTTCATAACTGTATGTGCTTTGTTTATACACTAGTGAATCTGGTAGTACAACGGTGCTGCTGCTGCTGCTGCTGGAGCTGAAGTGATGTACAGTGACGCGAAACATAATAATGTTACGCTTTCTAGTTCAGCGCATTTCATAACTGTATGGGCTTTGTTTATACACTAGTGAATCTGGTAGTACAACGGTGCTGCTGCTGCTGCTGCTGGAGCTGAAGTGATGTACAGTGACGCGAAACATAATAATGTTACGCTTTCTAGTTCAGCGCATTTCATAACTGTATGGGCTTTGTTTATACACGAGTGAATCTGGTGTACAGTGACGCGAAACATAATAACGTTACGCTTTCTAGTTCAGCGCATTTCATAGCGCTCCACTGCTACCGCAGCTGAACACAAGTTGGTTGACACAAGTTGGTTGCCCGCGCTTGCGCTCCTTGGATTTCATTTGGGACGTGGGACGACTGCGCTTGCCTGCGCGTGGGGGCGGGGGGGCGCGGCCAATCAGAGAAAAGCCGAACACAAGTTGGTTGCCTTTAATATTCACGCGACCGGGACCCACCCTCGCCGGGTTTTACTAACACTGCCAATTGTGTTAGTATGGACGGTCGGCCAACCCAGAAGCACCACAGCTGGATTCGATCCCACTGTCTCTGTGGTGGTGGGCAGACGCTTAGACCGCTGCGCCACCCGGCCGCCCATTCCACCCTTTTCAAGAGGCCTATTTGTTTGTTACAAACCGGGAGTCATTGTACTCCATTTGGAAATTTGGAGAAATATTTAAAGTAGAAAATTATTAGCATGTTGGCAACACTAGGCTGGTGGTTGTTAATGGGGGGTATTATAAAAAGTTATTATAGATTTTTGGATGGACCGAAATTACAAATCAGGTAGACTTATTCAAATGGGTTGAGCATCACTTTAAGTATATATCTAGACTTTGCTATTTAACCATACATCGCACCTGTTTCTTTTCTTTTCAACAGATCCCAACGCTCCCTGCTGAAAACAATACGTTGTTTTCCATGCCCCCTCTTGTCGAAGGAAATATGTACTTTCCAGACCAGACCCAAACTAATATTTGCAACTTCTGAAGATGCAGGAAAAACAAAACAGGTTTCCCTGTGAGGGAGAAACAAGAGGACAGAGAGAGAGCGAGAAGGTTGGAAAATAAAATAAACATAAATTGACTTTTAGCGCTTATACACAGACTTATGTACTTATCCTGATGGGACTCTCGTCATATTATTTTTGCATTGCATTGTCACATATGTTATTGATATGTCCCGTGTACTGTATAAAAGCAGTAAAATTGTATGTCTCAAGTGATAATGAAGTATAAAGCCACAAGTGCATTTATCATGATGGATCATGAGCTCGCTAGAGAGATTCTTTAAGAGTTTCTCCAAATTACCAAAGTTTTGATGAGGCAATCCACATCCAGATCATATATATATACCGGTATATATATTCCCATGGTTCAACCTGGGATATTCAGTTCCCAGGTTTCAATGCATAAAAAAGATAATATTTTCTATGAGTATACAAATATATAAGAGTTTCATTCCAAAATTAACAATGCACCATTTGAAAGATGTGACACCTACTCCTACGAGTTTATTGCTGGGGTAAAAGTAAAACTCAATATGTTATTGAAGTTATTTGCTATCGTAATATTTTTGCTAACAAACTAGTGCCATGTTTGCAGATGCAATCATCTGTTTGTTGTTTGCCTTTTTTGAGCAATGAATTATTGGGTAACTTTTTAGCGCCTCTATAACCAGCTACATCACTAACTCACGGCCATACGTTCATTAATTTACTCGATCACTAACGATTAGCCGCTCGGCTAAGTGGCGTCTCGCAGGTTCACTTTGTGTATTAAATTTTTTTTTTAAAGAGTTATCTTAGCATTTATGACACTGTGTCCTTGTTTCTAAATGGATATACTGTGTAACATTTTGGAATGAACCCCTTATATATGATTTACATTATTGTATAAATCTAATTTGCAAAACAATGTTATTATTTGTGTTTGCCTATATCTACAACATCATATTTTTTGTTTTGTTTTATTTGTGCATGCTCAGGTTTGTGCTTGCTCAGTAGAACATGAAGCAGTGTACAAAGAGAAGATGTAAAAAAAAAGAATAAAAAAAAAAAAGTAACTGGTTACAGCCTAAGGTCTGCTTTGGCTAAAGTAATTGTACTTTCAAACATGTACAGAATGTCATACTGTGTGCTTTGCAATGATACAGGTTCTAATCCTAATGGTATCCAAACTGCAATGCAATCTGACAATGTTGTATGTACTATATGGATACTTTTTCAGTGTAGCAATAGTATTCATCTTGTTTGTTTGTTTGTTTGTTTGTTTGTTTGTTTGTTTGTTTGTTTGTTTGTTGTTTATCCCTTTAAGGACCATACCAGTCTAATTTCGACTTCTCCCCAATACCAGAGATTGCCCCTGTCTTAAACAAAGTTTGTGCTCATAGGTGTATATGATGTAGGTAATTCACTCTTGTGAAAACCACTAAGTGATGTGTTTTTGCTAACGTCACTGTGTTCTAATGTCATTCAAATCCCCACGTGGCACTTTTGGTTTCAGTTTGTGGGTGCGCTTGTTTTATTAACTTCCAGGTGTTCCCAATTGATGCCCGGATCTGAATAGCTTACCGGTAGTTAGTATACTAATACAGTAACTTTATCAAAAATATACAACCTAGTGGTTTTCACAAGGGTGAGTTAGCTAAGCCTAGTGACTTTCACACAACGTTCAAGTCTCACAGATTTATTTCCCACCTTTTCAACATCAATGGCAGTGTGAATGGCATTTAGTAAGGTAGGCTGAGATCTGCTAAAGCACACCGTACACACCTATGAACACAACATTAGTTAAAGACGGGGGCAATCTACATAATAAGAAGTCAAAATTAGACCGGTATGGTCCCTTTAACAGTTATTTGATATTGTATAATCACACTGAGCCAAATACATACATTTTAACCCCACATTTTTGCTTAGGCTTTTATTGTTTATGAAACAGCTCAAAAGTATAACGCTCGGGTCCATTAAAGTATATATATATATGTGAGACTCTGGAGACCAAATGGCCTTAAAACAATCACAAACGACTTGACTGTAACATACAGGGGCCCAGACCAATTGACTCGACCCCATTGAGTCGGTCTCTCCAGAGGAGGGTCACTGAGGACACAGAGCTCCCTCCCTGGTTGTCTGACATGTTTGCTCACTGTGTTTGATGACGGGACGGGACAAAGCCAGCTCCTCTCCTCCTGTCCAGTCTTCTCTCTTAGTCTGCTCAAGCAAACAGCAAACTAAACGCCTTCAATGTGGAATTTATTAATATCGAAATTTCTACGACTGTGCCTTGTGATACTATATCCAGCCAATGCAGCATGGAATACCTGGGGCGAATGTTTAATATTCACGCCATGTTATGCTATTAGGTTCTGTGTTCATGTATCTCCTACGTTATATTGTGTTTTGTGATGTTTTTTTTTTTTTTTACAGAACTCTACAATATATATAGTCCACTTGTATTTAGCAAAGTATACATTAAAACTTATACTGTATACCATTATGTTGAAAATAACCACATTTTGGGCAATTGTTTAATTCCTTTTCATATTAAATATATTTGCAATGAGTTACCAAATGTGTATTTTATCAGTTAGTCATTGTGACCTGTGGCCCTTATAATGTACTAAATCACACATTGATAAACAAGCCTGAATACACATGATGAGTCTAGATTGAGTGGAAGAGAAGGGAAGCGTCTCGAGAAGCATAATTTTAATTTCCTTTCACCACTGTCGAGTAAAATAATAATTTCCGGCCACAAGAGGGCACACACACCACCATCCCCAACATCACCCCCTCCAATGGCTTATGTAAACACTGCAAGTGTATGCAAGGTAAAAGTATGTACTCGTGAGTGCTTACAAGGTGTCTTGATTTACGAGTCCACTCAGAGACTTGTTGGCACCTCTGTAGTACATTGAAATAGAGATTGGCACTAGACCTGGGAAGTATACAGAATATGAACGTACAGTATACCGTTATGGATCCATGCAAAGGTGTGGATTTTTACTATATCATCATCCATGATATATATATACATATTGTAATTTGATATATATATACATGCTGTATATTTTTAAGTTAATCAAACAAAGACTCCTTGCAGCAGTATTAAAAACCAAAAAAAATAAACCATTTTGAATGAAAGGACCATGACAACTGTAAGATAAAGATGTAAAAAATGATGTCTTATAACATTGTAATTTGTACTGGAAAACTATACCGTCACATAATGTTGTACCGGCAAAAGTCAGACAAATCTAATCATGATATTTTGGGCGTATTTCCCAGCCCTAATTGGCATTACTAAGGTGCTGGCGTAGAGAGTTGGTTGACTCAGACAGGATCCATCAAGTTCAAGGGAATGTGTAATGTTTTCATAAGGGCTGCAATCATAATTAGAACAATGAATGAATAGAAATTAGTTGATCACACCATCAGACATAAAAGGAGTCATTGTGATGAACACTACCAGACCTGGACAAGTAACCTCTTTTTAAATGTTCCTCTTCAGTGTGTTATCACTTTCTCCTACATCTTTCCTATTTTCTTTGGAGTCAAACTTGTCTGGATTGAAGCTTGCACCATTGAGTTATGGTGGCCATTAGGGGCCATGTGGTAGGGTAGGTATACTAAGTAGCATCTATCTATCTACACTATCTGCAACTTGTTCCTGTTTGCGGACGACTCAGCCCTGCTGGTCTCTGACAAGAACAAGTTACAGGTTGAAAAAGCCCTCAGCTCAGAACTAGGCAAAATCTGCATATGGCTCGCCGACAACAAACTATCATTACACATGGGCAAAACAGAGTCCATTCTCTTTGGTTCAAATAACAAACTCAGCAAGACCGACGGCTTCTCGGTTACAGTGGGTGACAATATTGTCATAAGGAAAGATGAAATTACCTACCTGGGTTCCATCCTAGAGGCTAATCTTTCCTGTGACAAAATGGCATCCAATGTAATAAAAAAAGTCAACCAACGAACTCGATTCTTGTACCGGATCTCCTCTCTGGTAAACAAGAATACCCTGAAGACTCTAGCAGGAGCACTCATTCAAGGGTACTACGACTATGCTTGCACCTTATGGTACCAAAGCACCTCAAAGGCACTAAAAAACAAATTACAAACATCCCAAAACAAGCTAGTCAGACTACTGCTTGACCTGACTCCTAGAACCCACCTCACCCCTGCCCACTTTGACAGCCTAGGATGGCTTAGAGTAGACGACAGAGTACAGCAACTTGCAATGGGCCTGGTCTACAAGATACACTACGCGACCAAGGTACCCATGTACATGTCAAAATACTTCCCAAAGGTCAGTGAATACCACGATCACAACACCAGAGGGAGCTCCACAAATCATGTTAAACCCAGATTCGGCTCAAACAAGGGACTAAACACGTTTCGCAATTATGCCACATCAATGTGGAACACCCTACCCAAAGCTGTAAAGGAATGTGAATCACTACCCACTTTCAAAAACACCTACGGGAGATTGCAATTCGAAACTGGCCCCTACAAATGTCCTAACCCAGTTGTACAGTAAATGGCCAAGTATGGCTTTGTCAGTATTCCAATGTACAGTGTGTGTGTCCCCCCCCCACCTCCAATGTACAGCCCCCACCCACCCACCCAACCTCCTCCAATGTACAGTTTCTATGTCAAATGTATATACACTCTTTTTCTGGACACTTTTGTATCACAAACAGTACTGTATTTGCAAATCTGATATGTCATAAATGTATAGATGTAGCAGCACTGTCTATCTGTATGTCATGTATGTCATATATGTTATGATTAATTGAAAATGGGGGACCCTGATGTAAACAAGACAAAAGTCTTTCTCTGGTCTGCATCCCCTTAACAATTGTATGTATTGAGCTGTACTGTACTGTACCCATTCTGCAATCTGTTAATAAACTTTTCAATCAATCAATCAAAACGTTGGGTTGTGGTGGCCATTAGGATTAGGGGCCATGTGGTAGGATAGGTAGCATCTATCTATCTACACGTTGGGTTGTGGTGGCCATTAGGGGCCATGTGGTAGGGTAGGTAGCATCTACAGTACAAGTTGGGTTGTGGTGGCCATCAGGGTCCATGTGGTAGGGTAGGTACTGTATTATCTATCTAATTTACATGTTGGGTTGTGGTGGCCATTAGGGTCCATGTGGTAGGGTAGGTACTGTATTATCTATCTAATTTACACGTTGGGTTGTGGTGACCATTGGGGGCCATGTGGTAGGATAGGTAGCATCTATCTATCTACACGTTGAGCGGAGAGGAGGAGCCTTGCTAAGCTCCAGGCCATCAGGGAAAACCCCTCCCACCCACTATACACAGACTTGGCTGACAGGAGGAGCATGTTCAGTGCTAGGCTCACACTCCCTAAATGTAGCACTGAACGGCACAGGAAGTCCTTCATTCCGACAGCCATCAGACTTTACAATGCATCACTGTGCCTCACTGCATCACTGAGCACAGAGTGACAGTTGCCATCTTCCTGGACTTTTACTTTTGAAACAACACTGTGCAATATTACACTTACTGTAGACTTCTTATTTGTGACTTTGTTCTGTCTAAATGTTTAATGTGAGCGATTTTTTGTGTCAAATGTCCCTCGGGATAATTAAAGTATTTCTATTCTATTCTATTAGGGGCCATGTGGTAGGGTAGGTAGCATCGGCATTGTCAATACCTGGAGCTCTCACAACGAGACATGGGTCTGTTGAAGTTAGCGATGCTGTTTGGGGGCCGTTATGGGCCATGTAATATACACTTGTAGTGTGTAGTATTTATAGGCATGTTAGACGTTATTTCAGCAATGGGGGGGGGGTTCTTTATTGAGCGTTTATCCTTATCATTAGGGCACAAGTGTCTTGTGTTTCATTATAAATATTCTCGTAAGATGAGGTATTGAGAATGCTGTTTCTGCAAAAGAGACATTTGCTAAAGATATTAGTTCATATTTTCTTCAAAGTCTGTTATGAAATGACATCCTTCAACTTTTTCCCCCAAACTGAATGGGGACTGAAGCCACAGTATAAAATGATAATTTGCAAAAACCACAGCCCTCAGAAATGTTCCAAACCTTTTTTTTTCTTTCTTGAATTGTTTCCAAAGTAAGCCAAAAGGCACTGCAAAAGACACTTTTCAAGGGTTGGCAAACAAAGGCCTCGCGTGCAAACATGATATTATACACAGCTGATTGTACGTTTTCTTTTCTGCCTATCCTCCTCATTCTAAGCACCACAGACTACGTTTGTCTCTTAACAGGGACCAGAGTAGAGCATTTGGGAGCGAGAGAGTCAATGTGGACAAAGCACTAACATAATGGGTTCATGAATCTAATCGTTTGTATAATTTTTGACTAATTTCAAAGAGTGAGGTGAATACTTTTAACTGGCCTAACAATGGGTTTTATATCGCGTTAAATGCCATTTGTTCTGCTTCATTTAGACCGTCACTCATTCAGACATGGGAGGGCATTAAAACTGAGGCCTTTGCCCTCTCACCGGCCACATAACACATTTATAGCCAATAATATAACTTTATGCCCCTTTTAAGACATCATGAGTAGTGAGTTTAGCCATTTGAAACCTCTCAAATGAACAAACTGCATAATCTAAGTTATACTGGCGTAAACTACTAACAAGTCGGTCGCAGTCAACCAGCATCTGCTAGCTAGAGGGTCTGACCCTTTAGTTCAGCTGGTTAGTGCGGCTGCCTGTGGATCCTAGGTTAAAATCCACTCGGTTACACTGGGTTGTGCTGAAATAACATTACAGGTCCCCCCCCCCCCCTCTCTCCGATGCAATAATTCAGTGGCCGTTATTTATTTTATATCACACAGAAATAGCAGGCATTGGGTGGACATCAAGCAAGTCTTCATGGGCATTCTCTCCCTCCCAGGCCAAACGGAACAACCTTGACTTCCAGATGAATGAGGGGGGGGGAGGGGCACAGCTTTGGAGCTTGGAAAACACATTCACAGCTGTGGTGATGTCATTCCCCTGAGATCCACTGTGTCTAAACAAACACAGAATCCCCCCCCCACACACACACACACAAACACACACACACAAACACACACACACACACACACACACTACCCTACCCCCGGGCATCGAGGAGGCAAAGGGCCCATGGGATTCCTGCCATCCATTTGGCTTTTTGTTGACGATAGGCAAACAACAACAAATACGCACATAAACAAACCGGTCTCCATTCGGTGAAATTCAAGTCAAAGTGAATGTTTATACACAGGCAGCATGTTTTTGTATTTGGCTATATATCCGCTAACGGTTGAGGTTACGAGAGTGTGTGAGAGAGAGAGGGGGGGGGGGGGGTGCTGTGTGTGTGTCTTGGTTTTGTCCTTGGAATGCAACAATCATAAAATAGCATTAGACCCGCCTAGAGGTATTATATTAATAACCACATGAGATAGCTCCACGTTGCTGACACAAGGCCTATAGCCACTAACTAAACTTAGAACTGAGCAGAATGGTTTGCCCTAATTCTTCCTATACTGTAAGTGCCGGGGGGTGGGTGGGGGGTCCTGTCTTTACAGGGGGGTGGGGGGTCCTGTCTTTACATTGACATCACGGGCAACTCCCTCCGGGCCTGGCGTGGTTACATGACATATATGTATAGTATGCATTTCCATAACTGTGGATAAAGAATCTTCCTTTGTCTATCCATCTATAGAACTAAAGATGATTATCTGGGCATTGATTGATTGATTGATTGATTGATTGATTGATTGATTGATTGATTGATTGAAAACTTTATTAACAGATTGCAGAATGGGTACAGTACAGTACAGCTCAATACACACAATTGTTAAGGGGATGCAGACTAGAGAAAGACTTTCGTCTTGTTTACATCAGGGTCCCCCATTTTCAATTCATCATAACATATATGACATACATGACATACAGATATAGACAGTACTGCTACATCTATACATTTATGACATGCCGCCAGATTTACAAATACAGTACTGTGATACAAGAGTTAAAAAAAAACAAAAAAGAGAGTATATACATTTGACGAAGAAACTGTACATTGGAGGAGGTGGGGGGGGGGGGGTTGGGTAGGTGGGGGTGGGGGGGGACTGTACATTGGAGGTGGGAGGGGTGGGGGGGGTGGATGGGTAGGCAGGGTGGGGGTAAAACAACCGTTGAATGTGATGAGATGTGCGCTGATGAGATGTACATCAGCTAAATAAATGGCTTTCAAGTGAGCAAATGAAGTTGGTCCAATACTTAAAGGTGCTGTAAGTGGTATTTATTTGTTAAAATAAGTGGTCTACATGTTAAAATAATAGCTCTACATTCCAACAGCCATCACTGCTATAGAGTGTTTGGTCAGTAACATGGGTCTCCCAGTCCCTCCCCGCTCTGCAGCAAACAGAAAACTTTATCCATATGGTCTGACAAAGATAAGAAATAAAGAACTAGTTTTAAGCAAATGTGTGCTTAAAAACAGGTAAAATAATCTGCCAGTGCAGTTAGCAAATTTGGCTTGGCAAGATTTCTTGAAATAATTACAACATATCTAGGGTTCTCTCTCCTGATTGGATAACATGGGAATGGGATACCAGAAAGAAATGTCTGTTTACTGCAGAGCGGAGGGACTGGGAGACACATGTTACTGACCAAACACTCTATATCAGTGATGGCAGAATCTAACACTTATTTGAACAAAAAATACCACTTCACAGCATCTTTAAGTGTGCTGTAAACCCAGTCTTCTTGTGCATTCCATGTACAGTATGTTGCTGTAGGTCTTGAGAGGGGGAAGAAAAATGTAAGTAGGCCTGTCTATGCATTACTATGGCATGCCGTGGTCAAAACATCATGGGGCTGCCTGGCTATAACATTGTAAAAGGAATTTTGAAACTAGGTTGTCGGCAGTATAAATGAATTCAGCAGCAAAAGTCTAACCTCTGACCCACATACAGCAAGGCCACTTAGGCTCAACATAAACCGCTACTCTCTCATCTCCACGCTGATTGGACGAAAGAACCCCAACGGGGGCGCGCAAGCATTGACGTGCTCGCCTGTGTTTCCAGGAGGATTTCTCGCGTGCCTGCGCAGACCTCTCGAGTTGCCTCCTATAATCTTATTGCGCGTGCTCGGACCCCGGCGTGGCCGCTAATAGAATGCGCGCGCCCGTTGCTCCTCGGACCTGACGCGCTAATTGGAAATATGTTTAGGTGTAGCACCGACGCCGATTATGAAAACTGAATACAAGTTATCGTTTGCAAAGTTTTTCGTAAATTAGTCTTTTTAAAAATACAATGGGCTGGAGCCTGGATAATATGCAAAACCCAGCAGGACTGCGCCACTCATAGTGCAATCATGGCACCGCAAATATAGATCACCGTCCCGTTCGATGGCGATTATTAACATTAAGGTTCGTTCTTTACAGACGTTTAGCCGTTGAGATGATTGATGACATAGCAACTTGATAACTATAACGTTATTAAAAAAAATTAAAGGGTCGAAGTCTGGCTTGACTTTGCAGCGATATGCATCCGTCTGTAGAATAATCTTTTCTCCCCGCAATTGAAGTTGCCTTTTTAAAACGAGGCAAAACATTCCTGATCAATATAGTTCATTCATTTTGGTGTTTTTTTCTTCTTCTGTATTTGGTACATTTTTGTAAACGTTTTTCATCCGGAGGATTCGAACATTTCTTGTGATGCTGAGGGAATTGGACGTCTAATAAATATCATATTTTTGGAGGAATCATCAGCCTATCATCATTATGTATGCCGGACGTAAAAGGAGAAAACCGGTCCAGAGAGCGTAAGTCCATTTTTATTTTTCTCTCAATCATCATATAAAGAAGCCTGTTTGCTGAAAAGAGAAAACATGTTCATCCCCATCTTCTCACAAGAGACGACATGTTGGCTATTCTCCTCCATCACACAGGACATTTAGCCCGATAATCCAGACACTTTTCTGGCTGTAAACAAGCCACATTTAGTCTTTATGGCCAAAGGTGCAGGAGTATATACATTGTATTGCATATTGCAAAGAAAAAATTGCATTGATACTCAAATGTGATTAGGCCTGTTTCTTAAATGCACACACAACACTGTCGAGTCGACAGGCCTTAATTGGCCACACGCACGTCCCTTCACAGATTCAAGTTATTTTCAGTCATCAGTCATCAAATCATCACTGAATGAAAAACTTGAACGGACGGAATGAAGCAGTGCATGGCTTTTAATTCGATTTTGTGTTTATATTCATGTAATTGTTCGGGTATGCATACTCACTATACTGTGATTGAATGAAAGGACTGCAGCAAATGAATTATAGGACTGCAAGGCTTCATCTTAAAAAGAACCAATTCATTGGCGTTTTCACCGTGTTGGGGATAATATGCCACCGGCATTGCCAGAAAAAAAATACTGAATGTGATTTATCGAAACGGTTTGATGGAAAACTCATATATAAAACTTTGATGGGCTGTAGGCCATTATGACCTCAATCAGTCTGCGCCATTTTATGTCAACACGCCCTTTGCTTCACTCGACGATGCAAACATATACCTCTTCCTTTCCAAGAGAGCAGGTGCACCTTGGTTGTATATGTTTGCTTCTATTTAGGAGTCAATTTTAGGCTAAAATTTGCTACAAATTCTGCCTGAACTTGAGTGCTGAATATAGCCAATAATAATTATGATAAACGAATAATTGCATTTATCTTGTATTTACTTATCTATTTATTTAGGGTGAAATAATAGTAATACGATTAAAAACGGAGCCAATAAGGACCCAAATACCTAATAATAATTATACCTAATAATAATAATAATAATAATAATAATAATAATAATAATAATAATAATAATAATAATAATAATAATAATAATAGCTAATAATATGCTAATGTTTATTCAAATATGATATACTGCTACATGAGAAAATGGGCTCAACAGGACCTATACTTTTAACCAACAATTTCATGGTTATAATTCTAAACATAATAATAAATAAATGTCTCAAATATGGGTTAGTTAGGCTACCATGGTGATGCTACTATACTTTTAAAACAATGTAGGCTATATATTTTTTAAACAATAGTGTTAGTTGGCAAAGATTGGGTTAATACACAATTTCAACATGCAGTGAGAACATTATAGCTTGCAATAAAACCAGGGAAATTAGTTAGTTGTAAATAATTGTGTCATATTATCATATTAGATTTATATGATGCAATATCCCTCAATATTTTCACGTGTTTACTATACCTAATATTTACTAACCCTAACCCTATTTTATCAGGCCTATATTATGGCATTGGTTTAGGCTCAACATTTCCATTTTAAATCCCTATTTATTTTATTCCCATCATCTAATTAAAGTCATGACATTTAATGAAGATTGACTGTATATATAGATGTATTTATTTACTGTTGGTAAAATATCCCATGTTAAAATGCCTTTAAAGGTTTTCCATGGCCATTCAAATCTATTTTAGAATCCCTAGGATTTTATTTGAAGTAAATTTATCATCCATTCATTTCACCTTTAGAAACCTTGGTGGTCAACTTGCCTTTATTAAATATTCGATTACTCACCTTAACATTGTGAGTGGGCTGCTTGTTTAAAGTAAAGAGGTGCGCTCAGTAGAGCACAAATCTCCACCAGGCGGCAGCCCATTTCTATATAGCGTTAGATGGGGCTTAGGTGTAGGGGGCAAACACATGGGCGGCGGGTGTATAAGGCTGGGGCAGGCTGTGCCTTCCCAGACCAGTCGACACATTATTTTTATTTATTAAAAAAGAAAAAAAGGGGGTTTTTAGCCTTTATTTTTTCCCCTGTGTACCTGTGTGTGTGGGGGGGGGGCTGGGGTCCGTCAATGGATAGGTGTGGTGACACTTAACATTCCAGACGGCCTGAATACACTGAAGACTGGCAGGAGCCCCCACCCACCCCCACCCACCCCCACTTCAAAACATGGTTAAAAAAGAACTTGTCAACAACATCCCTGCAGAACACCATATGCTTGCCTGTACCTAATATGTAGAATTATTGTTTGTTTGTACATTGTCTGTACATGTCTGATGTAAATATTTAGCATTTATATATAAATAATATTGGGCATACTGCAGAATTAGGCAGCAAACTAGGTCGCAAACATATAGACCAGTGAAAGCAGATCTCCCCACAGTAGTCATATTACACTATTACACTATTGCACTATTACACACTATATGCTGTTATACACTACTACACAATATTACACTATTAAAACACTATAAAACTGGGGAATGAGGCTCCAGTTGTGATTGTCCCCCATTGTAGCCACCCATTGAAGATCACAACTATAAGTATTGCAGCCAAACTGTATTGTGTACTGTGTAGGTTCATCATCTTTGATGGATGTATAGATTATTTAATTCGTATATTGTTTAAAACAATAAAGGTAAATGTTTTAACTTAATCTTTGAGAAAATAAATCTGTTTTATATTGTAATATATTACACACTATTACACTATTGGGTGGAATAAACCTTTAAACCTATTTGGGTGGAATAAACCGTAAACACTATTTGGGTGGAATCATCATCAAAGCTTTATTTTAAGCTTGTAGAATCATGAGTGATAAATCAATGATGAAGAGTTACAGTTAAAGGGGCACTTCACTGAAAAACTACGCTGATTTATTTTGCACATAATCTCACACATATCCCAAGGCTCTAAACTGTTTTGCACACATTCGTTTGACAGTTATTGAGAGTAGTGAGTTTGAATATCTCCTCCTGTGATGTCATCAGAGGACACTGAACCCTTGTGCAATGAAATGATGTAGATGAAGAAATAGAGATACGAATTGCAATAGGGGTTGCTATTTTTCATCTACACCTACAGCTATATAATTAACACAACACAAATGTTCAATGTCCTCTGATGACATCACAAGATAAAAAACAAATAAAGTTAGCTAAAACAGTTACAGACCAATACATAGTGATTAGTGATCATGGCTTTGAACTGTACATAGGTTGGAAGAGTATTGATCTTTAAAGTGCATTGAAGGTTGTTCCATGAGTCAGGAGCATCAACAGAAAAGGCAGACCTTCCAAGTTCAGAACAAGCTTGAGGAAACTTAAGCACAAGTCAATAATTTGAGCAACTTAGATAAGGTCCAAAGTTCCAATCCATGTTGTGATGTAAGATGGTAGCTTACCAATAAGGGCTTTGCAATGCATATGAACAAATACCAATGATTATTGTGCCTTTCTGCAAGAGAAGATCAACCAACCTTATACAGGAGACAATGGTGAGTATCACCTGTCAGCAGTAATGAATCTGAGGGCAAAGTGATAGACCAATAGTCAAGTGGTTTAAGAGTGGAAGAAGCTAAATGTCTATAAATTACAACACCATAGTCCAAAACTGATAAGAAAACTGCTCCAACAATCCTTTTCCTACTAATCAAAGGAAAGCTGGTTCTGTTTTTGTACGAGAAGCCCATTTTCGGTGACAGCTTACTGGGAAGGTTGTGTATATGGTATTTAAATGCACATTTCTAATTGAGCCAGATGCCAAGATATTTGTATGTGACTCTCTCAATGCTAGAACCACTCACAGTGGCTATGCACTCACAGTGGCTATATGCAAACCACTAAACTCAATATTTCTGGCTCTAGTAAACAGCATTAACTTTGTTTTACTTGCATTACGCACCAATTTAAGATTAACAAGCGCTTCCTGAAGGGCAATAAAGGAAGATTGCAAATTATCAATGGCCAGTTACAGATACACAATAGTGTCATCAGCATAAAGATGGACTTGACAATAATTCAAAGAAGAGACAATATCATTGATATAAATAGTGACGAGGACGAAATTAACGTTTAAAACGATTTTGGTGGAATAAACACCTCCCATAAGTCTCTATAATACACGATTCATGAGATATAAAAGGGGTGGGGCTTATTTCAATGGACAATGATGGAGATGAATGATTATTTTATGTATATACAACAATAGGTTCAGTATGGCATGTTGTAAACAGGTGCCAGAGAGCTGATTACCAGAAAACCTGTGTAGTATTGTCCTCTTGTGTAACGTAACGTGATACTGTGAATAATGTATACTCAGTAGATAGTAAATTATAACACTACCTTATGCATACTGCACCTTATGTGACACTGTGAATAATGTGAATTTTTTTTCTTCAGCTAGTTAGATAGTAAATTATATTGACCAAATTGACCTAATTGTTTACACTGCCTGTGTTGTTTTTACTACCTGTACCACCCCCCTTCCCCCATGCTGCTATGATGCCTGAATTACCCCAAGGGGATCAATAAAGGAATATCTTATCTTATCTTATCTTAATACTGAATATTTATTTAAATGGACAATAATGGAAATTAATTCAATTCGTTGACCGATCATACAAATATTCCAGAATCCAGGTCCTTGGCCTGTTGTCAGCCTATGTGTGACATTTTCAATTCAGCCCTGCAGTTTGCGAGATTAGCTGCAGACTCACACACACACTCGCTTCAGCCTGGTGGAGGAGGCGTAGCCTACAACACACTACATCAAAATATGGTGTTGTATCCAAAACACAGTCCTCAATCTGAGGATGCTATTTGTACATAACAAAAAAACAGCAAGTTCAGTATAGATACTCTTTATCCATTCCAGGACGAAGCAACCCCCAGCTGAGGGGGCCAAGTCAAACCCGTCCAAACGACACCGGGACCGACTGAACGGTGAACTGGAGAGACTGGCCAGTCTCTTACCCTTCCCAGATGAGGTGACGTCCAGTCTGGATAAACTCTCCATCCTCCGCCTTAGTGTCAGCTACCTACGAGCCAAGAACTTCTTCTCCGGTAAATTCACTTGCCAACCAACCATACTCTAGTGAATGTGCATTGAGTCATTACCACTTGGCTAATTATCGCAGGACTGAATGAGTACTGTCCCTTGGTGTTACAGTTTTAATCACGTGGTGAGTGCACACACACACACACGCACGCACGCACACACACACACACCCACACACACACACACAAAAACACACACACACACACACACACAGAATGGGAGAATGGCTTATAGTTTTTATAGTGTAACGTTTGTCTACTAGAGAGAGAGAGAGAGAGAGAAAGAGAGAGCCCCCCCCCCTTTCCTCACAACTGTTGAAGTTAGCAGCTAATGTTAGTTAGGTTTTTACCGCGCCATGGCCATACAGGAATGGCGAGGATGCAAAGCAAGCTAGATGCATTGGACCTACTGCTAACAGAGTTTTCACTGCACATAGGAACAGCGCGACTCACCAGAGGATTGTTGAGCGCAGGGCTGAAGAGCTAGAACTGAAGGTCCGCGCTGGTCTGTGTCCATCATGAAATGACAATTGTGTGTCATTGTAATTCTGATTATTTTCTAAATGGGCGGGTCTTATGTACCGAAATGTGGCACCGATTGATCTAATGTGAATCGGTACTCGGTAGCACCCAACGTAATTCGGTCGGTACCCATAAAAGTACATAGTTCGGTACCCAACCCTACTGACGAATGATAATGTTAATGTTTACATTGTACAGTGAACTATTTTCAAGTGAGAGATATGGCCATGTTAGTGTCTTCAGTGGGTAAATTGTACAACTAGATTGTAGCTAAGAATCTGTTAAATTTAAAGTGCATGGGTGACGGAGCTACAGAATCTGTTCAACTTAAAGTTCACAGGGCTACAGAATCTGTTCAACCTAAAGTGCACGGAGCTACAGAATCTGTTCAACCTAAAGTGCACGGAGCTACAGAATCTGTTCAACCTAAAGTGCACGGAGCTACAGAATCTGTTCAACCTAAAGTGCACGGAGCTACAGAATCTGTTCAACCTAAAGTGCACGGAGCTACAGAATCTGCATCCTCTTTAGTGTTTCTAGTGGTGGCCCCTTGTCAGTGATGTCTATCTGGGCTGAGCTACACGACTTTTAAAGGCCCTCAGTCACGCTCCAGTCCTCCAGACTATTGATGAGAATGTCACAACAGTAGAGCCCTCTCTCTCTCTCTCTCTCTCTCTCTCTCTCTCTCTCTCTCTCTCTCTCTCTCTCTCTCTCTCTCTCTCTCTCTCTCTCGCTCTCTCTCTCTCAAAGCTCATCGTATCAGCTGAGATGTGGAAACTGCTCCCACCTCTAGGATCGGCCCTCACTCCCATCGTTTCATCCTGGAGAGATATCTCATCCGGGGCGCATGTGCGACGTCGCTTTTCTATCGGGGCGAGAAGGAGCGCAAGCATTTGCCCCCCTGTCCATTAAAATGCTCTTCACACACTCCGTGCGCCGAATGGCAGGGAATCGAAAAAATCGCATGCCAGCGGAGGAGATGTGTGTGTAGCCCTCTCTCCTCCGTTGTTATTTTAGGCGATGATCTTTAAAGGCGAAATGCTGCAGTGCGGCCGGTGGATGCTCTCGAAGCATGAATAATTGAGAGAAACCCCGGAGTTTAAAGAATTTATGAAATGGAGGGAGAGCAATGTTTGTTTAAGACAGTGGCTTTTTGAAATGGCTGTTTGGGGTGAGACAGACAGGATACAGAGCTTGTGAAAATGAGTGTGTTTAGGAGGGGGGGGGGGGGGGGGTTGCAAATGCAGCATGTCTTTTTTATGTGTTTGTGTGTGCTGGGGAGGGGGTGCGGGGGGGGCACTGGGAGTTGAAGGCCCCAAGTATGAGGTTTCAAGGAAAATAAATCCTTAATATGAACAGCATTTACTTACCTATTACTACTTAAATAAATGCTTGTCCATTTTAATAGGATGTGTTACGTTCGCTACTTCACATTCGATAGCATATTATGGAGGTATTTGACGTCCCCCCCGGCCTGTCAGAATGTATTATTGATAGTGTATCTCTCCAGTGCTTATAGGTCAGTGCCTAGCCTATAGACAGGCCCTCCTGTCTAACTCCATTAGCCTACTTTCTGGACGGTCTCTAAAGAGCAGTGGGCCATACATTAAGGAAATGGCTCTTTGGGGACACTGCAGGGGGCCCTGCGGGCCCGTAGCCCCTGGCTGGCTCTGTGGCTCTGTGGCTGGCCAGCCATAATTTGTTGTATGTAAACACAGAGTTAATAGTGCTTATCAGGCTGAGATCAGTGGCATCCTGATTGTCTATGGAACGGTGGCTTATAGCTGCCTTACTGTACTTGTATCTGGATATGATCGCCAAGAGCCTCTGTGGACACCATTGTCATCACTTAAAATACTCTGCCTTTATCATGCTAATCCACCCATGTTTAAAAAAAAATATATATAATTATAATACAAATTTAAAATAATAATAATAATAGTAATAATACTCTGGATGTGAGGAAGAAGTGGTCAAATAGAGTGTTCTATCTTGTTGTTGTTGTTGTTGTTGTTGTTGTTGTTGTTGTTGTTGTTGTTGTTGTTGTTGTTGTTGTTTGGTACCTGTGGGAGTTGTATGACACAGTGTGTTTTGACTGTGTATGTAATTAAACATGTTGTAATAGGCGTTGAACAAAGCTGCGGCAGAGCCTTGGTAATCTGTCTAAACAGTATTATCCATCCAGCTGCCCTCTGGATCATCACAGCCTATACTGACATTCCTCCATGGCCAGCCTGAAGATGAGGGGCTAACCCCATAAAACCTTAAAACCCACAAGTCAGTAGGACTCTGGGTTTGGCCCAACTTCTCATCCATAAGCACCGGTTTCACAGCTGTTGTCTGTCTTTTTGGATCATTTGCAGCAGGGTTTAGTGGCGATTTCTTTCACCCCAAAATATTACATAATACTTACCTAAGCTACCGCTCAACTACAGTGATGATACTGTTCTAGTGAACTATGGAAGAAATATAGAATATGAAATATGGAAAGGAACGTCAAGTCATTGTTGTGACTCATGCAGAGATATGACCCCAAGTCAAGAGGCTGTGAGAGTCATGTAAAATGTGTTTTTCGTCTGTGCGTCACACTGCGCCGACGGCTTTGTGATGGCAGTGTATTCTGCCGGATCTACACGTGTTGCTGGTGACTTTGTAGAGCGTCGTTGTAACAATTCTGAACAACAAGGCCACTTCCACTGACGCCGGCAGCCTCTCCACGGCCCCCCATGATCATTAGTCATGGATAATTTGATGTGGAGAATCAATGTTACGCTTACTCGTGTCTTCTACAAGTCTCTTTCTGCTTTGTGTGTGCGCACGCGGGTGTGTGTGTGTGTGTGTGTGTGTGGGCTGGGGGGGGGGGGGGGGGGGGGGTGCGTTCTCCTGGATGTACCTTGTGGGATATTTGTAGATATCCTGATGAAGAATGTTCTCAGTCAACCGAGGCTTGGATAATAACAAGGGTTTATTAACCAAACAGATAGAATTACATAGAGAGAATGGCTGAGGGCTTCCCCCCAGGTGATCAGCTGAATTGACCCAGGTAAGAAGCCTTGATTGTGGTCGGGAGGAGATCTATATAGGTAACAAAGGGGGGGGGGGGGGGGTGTGGTCCCATTTGATAGGTCAGATGGGGGGGGGGGGGGGGTACAGGTTTGGAGAGAAAGGGGAGGGGAACGTCTTATTCCACAGAGAGGGGGGGGGCACAGGTAATGGGGACACAGGGGAGGGGAGTATATTTACATGAGGACAATATATTATACCACAACCTCCATCCAAATCAACGGCTCCCGTTCTGCTAAGTGGCAGTAATGCATAAAGTTCTGTGTTTCCGACCACCATTGAATCTCAAGTGAGGACGAAGCAGTGCTGTCTTCTGGGTAGAAAGAAGGTGGAATTTTCAGAACTCTGCCTCTAATGGTGCCGGTAGTCGTGGAAACACATTGATGCTGTGCTCTGTATATATAGGAACTGCCCCCTCTGGCTTTATTCTCATTGCTCTATGTTTGATCCCACATTCTGCAGCATCATTTGAATTCAGCCAATGGCAAGTGTCCTGATTTTTTTTTTTTTTTTACACAGTTTTTCTTTATTTTCCCTTTTCAACATGAAACAAGACAACACAATACAATAACAATACTAATAAACAAGACATCACAGGACAATAACAGTAATAATAATAATAATAATAATAATAATAATAATAATAATAATAATAATAATAATAATAATAATAATAATAATAATAATAATAATAATAATAATAATAATAATAATAATAATAATAATAATAATAACGACAATGACAAGACCATCAGTTAAATCAGAATAATGAAAAATAAAATAGTCATGTATAAATAAAATATATAAATGAATAAGAATATATATATATATATATAAGGCGTGATTACCTGAGCACCCATCATCTCCAGTATCGACAACCAAGGTCCCCACCCCGTGAGGACCCCAAATCCGGCGCCCCAGCGAACCAGAGCATCATGCCTCTTTAACACTCCGACTCACCAAGACCTCGAATCAGGGGCCCCCACCAGTCCGAGACCGCGTCTTGTTTGCTTTTCTCATATTTTTATATTCAGAGTTAATGATATTGTTTACACTGTTTATTTTTTCTCATACGTATTTTTATATATTTGGTATTATTATTATTATATATATTTTTTCAATTTCTTTTTATTTGAATAACAGGTGTACAGCAGATACATGTCCCACAGCACACGGCAATTATCTCACTGTCTGGTCCCTTCCCCCACCTGCGGCCAACAAAACTAAATTAAAATAAACAATAATAAATAATAACAACAATGACAACAACAACATCATTGTTATACAACAGACAGGCCTCTTACGCGTCTGTTGTACAACTTCTTCCACTAGGGAAAGACACCCCCAAAAAATACACAACCGGGGATAGACACCCCAAGACCCCCGGCCCCCACCCCTCCCCCAACCAAACAGCAAAACCACCAATCGACACGGCCAACGACAGCATGCGGATATATTCACATACCGCCACTAGCCGTATCAATCAACAGCCCCCCTGCTCAATCGAGAAAACAGCGGAGACCAAAGGTCCCGGAACATCCACCGCCGGCCACGCTCCTCCAAGGTCAATCTCTCCAATGGAAGAAGCTGGGATATCTGATCTTGAAACATCTCAAAAGTGGGCGAAGAGTCATTTTTCCAAAACAGGAGAATACATTTCTTGGCAAAGTATGTTATAACAATCAGCAGTCTATATATTTTTTGGATCCATCTGGATCTCTGGTCATTCATTTAGTAAGTAGGCACATGGAGACAAGTCAAATTCCGTTTCTAATACAGATTTTGTAAATGAATGAATACAATTCCAGAATCGTTTTAGTTTATCACAGTGCCAAAACATGTGTAGAAATTTTCCTTCGTTAGTTTTACATCTAGGACAGTTTATTGAATTATCTCTAGACATTTTATGCATTTTTATTGGAGTTAAATACAATTTATGGATAAATAAAAAATTAGCTTCTTTGATTTTGTTACTTGTAAATGGAAAGTGTATTCTATCACAAATATTTAGCCATGTATTTTCTTCAAATTTCATGGTTAGGTCTGTCTCCCAGATCCTCAACAAAGGCAAAAAAGATGAGTGACATTCTTTGGAGAAGATGTCATACAATTCACTAATTTTACCTTTAATTGTGGTCGATGACATTAGTATTTCTTCTATTTCATGTAATTCTAGTTTTAGTTTATTTTCTCTTGTATAATGTTTCGCATTTGTAAATATTTAAAGAAATCAGTATTTGGGATGGCATATTCTGTTCTTAAATCCATAAATGATTTTAACTGCATATTTGTGTGAAACAGGTCTTTGAATTGACTTATCCCCAACTGAGCCCATTTGAGTATATTAATTGATCTTAGATGTTTATCTAGATCAGGATTGTGATAGATAGGAGAGTATATGGAGGTACAATTGGTGATACCAAGTTTTTTTGAGCAGTCCTTCCAAGCACATAGTGTGTTAAAAACAGTGAAACAATTACCTATGTTTCTTATCTTTTTAAATTGTTTTATAAATATGAGAGAGTCCAATGGTAACGGGTCAACAAATTTAGCTTCTAGCTGAAACCACTGTGAGTCCCGTCTTCCCAACGACCATGACAGTACATTTCTTAATTGGGCTGACCAAAAATAATGTTGGAGATTGGGGAGACCTCCCATGGATTCTGGCTTCATAAGTGTCAATAACTTTATCCTAGGCATTTTGTTGCACCAAATACATTTTGAGATGGGTCTATTCATAGATTTGAAAAATTCTGTAGATAAGTAACATGGTAACATTTGAAAAAGGAAATTTAGTCTTGGAAGGACGTTCATTCTTATTACATTTATTCTTCCCAGCAGAGATAATGGGAGCGTGGACCATTTACACAAATCATTTTTAATCTTTTCTATAAGAGGACAATAGTTTTCCCTGTACAAGTTCTCTAGTTGCGGTGTAATGTTTATTCCCAAATATTTAAACCCTTCTGGAGACCAATTAAAAGGATATGTTTTATACATCGTTTCGGTTGGGGTCATATGCAGGAGACAAGCATTTGATTTATTAAAGTTTAACTTATATCCAGAGTATTTTCCAAATTGTTCTATTTCGTTATGTAAGTGTGATAAGGACTGTTCTGGATCTTTTATGTATAAAATAATGTCATCTGCGTATAAGGATATTTTATGTTCCTCCTTGTTCATTTTCAGTCCTTTAATGTTAATATTGTCTTGTACACATGACGCCAACAATTCAATCACCATCGCGAAGAGTGAACTCGACAGTGGGCATCCTTGTCTTGTCCCTCTCGTTAGTGCAAACAAATCAGAGGAAGCTCCATTGGTAATGACAGCTGCTTTAAGTGTCCTGAATATTACATGCATATTAAAATCTGCTTCATGTCTAAAAAAAAGGGCTTTAATCGGAATATTATTTAAAATTATGGTTAAATGTACACGTCAGTAGCACATGTTCATGATCTAAGCAGGAATATTGGTTATTTCCGTTGGATCTGATGTCGTCTCACTGGCCACACCCCTTGCCTTTCTGCCTCTGATAAAAGCAGGATATCTACAGTATGCTGCATGAGCCATTAGCAGCGATTTGATTGGCTCACAAGTAGTGATGCACAGAATATTGGTGACCATATCAGTGTGTGTGTGTGTGTGTGTGTGTGTGACCGTGTCCTGCTGATTCTGATTGTTGGGGCCCTGTGGGACTCAGTGCCTCACTTCACATGTCTCCTTTCAGCCCTTCTCACAGTTAGATGTCTTTGATGCTTTGCAATCCATTGATTCAAAGTGTTCTACAGGTGAGGATCATTTTGAGTATTTTTTTTTTTTATTAAATTGGCTGCACCAGCTTTCACTGAGCGGTTAACATATATTTTTAATCTCCATCTCTTCGGGTAGATTTCCTCTAGTTTGGAAATCTGCATGAGTGATTCCTTTGTATAAGTGTGATAGGGATAATTTAGATACTTGTCGTCCTATCTCCAGGTTACCTTGCCTATAGCTAAAGTCCTGGAAACCCTAGTGAATAATCAATTTAAGTTTCTCTTCAAATAACTCAGTACTTAGTTCTCATCAATCTGGGTTTAGAGCCAAACACAGTACTACATCAGCCATCACTCTGGTTACAACTTATATGATCTCAGCATTAGATAAGAAGAAACATTGTGCTGCCTCTTTGTAGATTTATCAAAAGCAATTGATACAGTTGAACACTACCTGCTTCTAAACAAGTATCTAACATTGGCTTGGATGGTCATTCCTGTGTCTGGTTTCAGGATTATCTATCTTCTACACTGTAAAAAAAATTATGTTTTTTCACGGGAAATTCACTGTATTATTTTACAGATTACTTTTGTTTTTATACTTTAAGTGTAAATGCCATAAAGATACAGTAAATTACCTTTTATCAAAATATTAACCATTAAATAAAGGTTGTAATCTGTAAATGTATTTGATTTTACTGTAATTTGACAGTAAGTATTTGGCAACTATTGATGCCAGACATTTACCGTTTTCTTGCAGCTTTTTTTCTTACAGTGTAGGTGTCAGTGTGTGTAGTTGGGTCAAGCCCAATCAGAATTTTTGTCCATAACTAAAGGTGTGCAGCAAGGTTCAGTTTTGGGTCCTGTCCTTTTTACAATGAATGAATGGATGAATGATTTTATTTCAGTCTTTTTTTTTTACAAAGCATAGTAGTAGAACTTCCAAAAAAATAAGAAATAAAATGACCGAAAAGGTGTAGGCTGAGGCCGAGGCTTATAATTGCCTACCCTTTTTACATTACACTATTTACACACAAAAAATATATACAAAAAAGAAACACAATTCAGTATACCATTTAGCAAAGGTTACAAACGTTTCATAGTTTTATGTACAAAACGTATCCACATTTATTTATGTTTTTTTATTTTATTTTTTTTATACTTAAAATGTTATATATATATATATATATATATATATATATATATATATATATATATATATATATATATATATATATATATATATGTTTTTCCCTTTGTCACTATTTGAACACAGCTATGTTATAGATAAAATATAACTAGGATAATAATGAGGTTTTATATTTATGTATCACCTTATATTTGAGTAATTTCTTAAAAGTATGTAGCGAACTACACATTTTTACTTCTTTGTCAAAGCAATCTACATTAATGATATTGTTTCTTCTTTGTACGGATGTCATGGCCATTTGTATACTGATGACACAATTGTGTACTGTATTGCTGATTCTGTACAGTTGGCCATTGAGAAATTGCAGCGTTCTTTTGATGCTCTTCAGGATGCCTTTGTTTATCTAAAATGTGTTATTAATGCTAGTAAGACTAAATGTATGTTGTTTTCAAGAGCCAGAAATATTAACTTTGATAATGTGCAGATATCTACTGTCAGTGGCTCTTGTATAGAGAGATTCACTGAGTATAAATATCTTGGCCTGTGGCTTGACGAGAAATTTACATTTAAATTCCATGTATATAATCTTACCTCTAAATTGCGACAGAAATTTGGTTTACTGTACATACACATATCCAATTTTCCTCTATTTAGTAGAAAAAGAATTGTTGAATCAGTCTTCTTATCAGTTTTGGATTATGGTTATTTTATTTATAGGCATGCTGCGGCATCAACTCTTAAACCTCTGGATCATGCATTTATTTATATATATTTTTGTATTCATTTCAGATATTCAAGTTTCAAGTTTCTCAAGTTTCTTTAATAGTTGTCATACAGAAGTACAGAATACTTTTATACAAAATGCTTCTTTCTGTTACGCTCCAGAGACTGTGCTAGACAAAAGATAAGTATGAAATAAAATAAGTATAGCAAGTAAAAAAGTAAAAAATAGAAGTCACGTACGTAGACACAAGTGTTCAGTATGTACATATGTACAATGTTCAATGCAGAATAGAAGTAACTGAGTTACCATACAATATACTATGCAATATACTAATATACAATATACTATATAGTGCAAAGCAGACATAGGATGAGGTACAATTTAGGTACAATTTACAGTAAGGTGTCCTGAGGTATGGTTTGTAGTGCAAATTATTTGCCAATAAATATAAAGTGTGTCTAGGTGTTCTAAAGTGTGTAGAGTGGGTGCTGCAGTGGGTTGTTTGTTTAAAGTGAGTGTGTGCGTGTGGATGTGTGTGCTGTGAGTGCATTTGATGGTTGTTGCATAGTGTTATTGTTCGTTGAGTAACCTGATGGCCTGGGGATAGAAGCTTCTTCTGAGTCTTTCTGTGCTTGCCATGAGACTCCGGTATTGCTTGCCTGACTGCAGCAGTTCAAAGAGGCAGTTGTTTGGGTGGCTGGAGTCCTTGATAATTCTCTTAGCCTTACCCCTGCACCGCTTGTTGTAAATGTTCTGGAGAGTGGGAAGCCCCCCTCCAATTGTGCGCTCGGCTGAACGGGCCACTCTCTGTAGTCTGCTACGGTCTTGTGCGGTGCTATTCCCAAACCAGGAGGTGATATTGCCAGTCAGGATGCTCTCTATTGTACATGAGTAGAAGTTCTTAAGGATCTTCTGACTGACTTGGAACTTCCTTAGGCGCCTGAGGAAGTAGAGGTACTTAAAACTGTTCACTCTCTCAACCGGTGCCCCGTCGATGCTGAGGGGGCTGTAGTCCCTGACCCCCGACCTCCTAAAGTCCACAATCATCTCCTTTGCTTTGCTGACGTTCAGGGAGAGGCAGTTCTCTTGGCACCATCCCGCCAGGACCTTGACCTCTTCCAGGTAGGCCCTCTCGTCGTTTGCAGAGATCAGGCCCACCACTACTGTGTCGTCAGCAAATTTGATGATTGTGTTGTTGTTCCGCTGAGCCACACAGTCATGTGTGTACAGGGAGTAGAGGAGGGGACTCAGAACACAGCCCTGGGGGGCCCCTATGTTGAGGGTGATGGATGAGGAGGTGCAGTTGCCTGCTCTCACCACCTGGGGTCTACCCGTCAGGAAGTCCAAGACCCACTGGCAGAGGTCATAGTTCAAGCCCAGGTCCCTGAGCTTGGCTATGAGTTTGGAGGGGACTATGGTATTGAATGCTGAGTTGTAGTCGATGAATAGCATACTCACATAGTTCCCCTGCCTCTTGTCCAGGTGTGATGCTGCTGTGTGCAGCACATGGGCTATGGCGTCCTCCGTGGACCTGTTGGGGCGGTATGCAAATTGCAGGGGGTCCAGGTTGATGGGGAGGGAGGAACAGATGTAGCCCTTCACTAGCTTCTCAAAGCACTTCATGGCTATGGAGGTGAGAGCTACAGGGCGGTAGTCGTTGAGGCAAACGGGCGTAGATCTTTTGGGTACAGCCTTGATATTGATTGAAGAAGTGTGTTTTTAGTCGACAGCGAAAGATTGACTGTCCTAACTGTGGTGGGAAGTTCGTTCCACCATTGTGGAGCCAGGACCGAGAATATATGTATAATATATACATATATAAATAGTATGTACAAAATGTTATTATTATAGAAATGTGTTTCATTTATACAGATCATGGTAAAGAAATCAACATCGGTAATATCAGTTATCAGCCATAGCAAATCTCAGCTCCTTACTGCCCAAGCTGGATTTGACTGGTTTGTCCTACTGTGTTTCCGCCCCTCTTACTAACACTACTTACTTACACTAACAATTTTCAGACCCATGGGACTTACGCAAGTGAGCTCTTCATTAAGGTCTGAACGGTAATTTGACTTACCGTGGTGATGTGTCGGCCATGCCACAATGAATTCCTGGCACTGTGATTACATTTAAGTACGTAAGAAAAATAAGATTTTGTGCCCCTCTCTGTACTAATAACAGATCTCCCAGCATAGCTCACACATGCCGGCTGTTCTAACCTTTACCATAAAAGCCCCTGTCTGATGGCACAACAACAGCCCGTTGCCTTGGTAACACACAGATAAATGAAGAAATGTTCTTGTTCCTGTAGATTAATGTAATCACAGCATCAGGCATGAGAGACAAGACACCACCACGTCACCATGGTAAGTCAAGTTGGCTTTATTGACGACCACATTCGCCAGCAAGTTACTTTTTCATTTCTCAATGTGCCACTTTTAGACCCAGTGGAGAGCTAGTTTGCATGCGTTCCATTGGTTTACTTTCAACGTGTCAAGCCAGAGGTAACCCTGTAGATAACCCTGACTTGGCACAAGTAAAAAAATATATAATAATTATAATAATAATCCATGTATACCTCTTATAGATCATAGAATGTCTAATACGGCATATACTGTAGCCTAAGACACATACTACATTTCAATATATCAGTGCATGAATGACCATTTCTAATAAATCTTAAAATTGGGGGAATGGTCCTTTTTATTGTGATTTTAGGTGTGTGTGTTGGGGTTGGGGGGGGGGGGGTCTCTATGTCACTGTTCACTTCTCTTCCCAGTGAAAGAGTGCCAGAGACAAGCTCTCAGGTAACATAACTAATCCAATAAGGGCTCTACTGGAATTCCAGGAACCATGTCTTTTGCCAGGAACTGAGAGACAGAGTTGGCCTTCGTTTCTTTCAGCTCGTTCCCTCAGTCATTATTTGCTCTGCACTTACTGTTCTGCTGGCGTTTAATGACCTAAACCCCTTAAATGGAGTCATGTGCTTTTTTTTGGTACGGTTGACTAAAGTAAGCAGGTTGCTGATGAGATTATTGCTGAATCTGACGTCGCAATTTTGTCACTTTTACTTTGCACATCGTCTGGAGGCTCCAGTGGTGAATGTAATGTGTTCCAATGCTGCTTGATGGAAAGGATCCCCCGGCTTTCAACACGTGATCTGTTGACGTCACGTGACTGCTGTGTGTAATATATCACTGCTATATTCATGTAAATTAAATTAACTTTCTGCCTTCAGAATGTTTCATAAGAAACACGCCTTCAGATATCATTACTTTACTACTCATTTAATCTATGTCCTTATAGACCTGTTTGCTGTTTACAAACATACCGTGCTCGAGCCAATCAGCAATACCAACTGAGTCACGTGACTAAGTTACCCCGGACCTGCGCGAGCTGATGCGCTAAAAGAATACGACGGGCCTCTATGGAGAAACCACGGCACTCCCCGGACTAAAAGTAGTTTCAAACGAAAACAGCTGGATGTAATTTTGCCAAATCAGCATGGCTGTGAATGTGAGTCTTTCACCTTTTACATGATCTAGCTTTGGTGTGGATTGATTGTTTAGATCGCTAGCATGGCTAACAAATGCAAATATATTGTAGTCTGCCCCGTTGTTCTGACCAGGATTACGCTCCTGTCTGCCCCGGTGATGCGTGCGCACACTGAGTCTGACGTATACGACGAACAGGTCTATACTGATATATGTTAGATTACTGCTTGCCCAGCCATATATGACAGACCCTCTCATGTATGTGGATTTACTGCCAGAGTATTACTTACAACATTTCGGTCGACCATATACAAATCTTGTAATATTCGTGGTCAATCTTTTGGCACATGGGTCTCCGAATGACATTAAGAATTTGTAACTCAACACAACTCTGTGAGATTTCTTCCAAAAAGCAGCGTATGAAGTGAGTGATGCTACATGGATCTTATGTGCAGGTTTGGGGAATGGGGGAAGGGTAATTATAATCCCATGATGGTATCATAGTGGAATGCATGTTGTTATTATAGTGCACTCAAGCCCTTTGCAAGCAGTGTACTGTAAATATAGATTGAGATTAGGATGAATAATCCCTTTGGATTGCAAGGGGATTCGTTTGGCTCAGGCGTTATATAGCCCGACATGCCCAGACTGATGTACAGTAGGAACTATGGGAATAATATGGAGTTGAAAACAAGTGTAGTCTGTTGCTTGAACATGCACTGTTGACACTCAACACTTGAGTATACCTTGAAGTGCAGTGCAAGCCATAACGAACAATGAATGACGTGGTAGGGAGAAGGGTAATTCATCTTTCACAAGTTTCCATATGGTGGACCGTTATCTATTGTAAAAGCGTCAGTTTAAAATGTCTGCCATAAATAGCTAGATGGCAAACATGGACTTGCAAATCACACATGTTATGCAACTCCCCTGTGGATCAGGACATAGAGATAGAGAATGAATTATGTTTGATTTGCAATGAAACTATAGCAGTGATGAAAGTGTATAATGTACAATGACACTGAAACCAAACCACAGACCTGCACGTCCTACACTGGTGCTGAGTGGGAAGAGAAAGTTAAGGTAGCTAGCCTGCTAGCTCAACAACAGTATTTTTCCTGTAGCTCAACTCATGACAGGGGAAACCTTTCTCAGATGGTGACTTCATAAAACAGTGCCTCAATAAAGTCGCAGGAATAATGTGCCTGGAAAAGATGCAAGAATTCAACAAGGTGAGCATGTGCAGAAACACAGTTGTGTGTCGAATCCAAGACTTGACGATCATTTTTGCATTACAGAGGAGCTGCTGAATTCGGAGACATACTCTATCGTTCTGATGTGCGCTGGCTTAGTCGCGGCTCCGTGCTGAAGCGGTTTTATTCCCTGAGATCAGAAATGTACCAGTTTTTTTTTTATCTATTTTTTTCTCCTCCTTTTTCTGTGATTTTTCTCCCCATCCCAATTTACCTCTCGTGCCAATTCTCCCTCCCCTGTCCTGATCGTTGCTCGCATATGCCCCCCACTGTAGGGAGGATAGAAGCCTTGCATCACATGTCCCCTCTGATACATGTGGAGGCAGCCTGTCACATCTTTTCACCTGCCAGCGTGGACTCTCATTTGGTGAGGAGTAACGTGTAGGAGGCTCACACTGCCCCCGCCATTTTTCCTGACTTTGCTGTGCAGGCGCCCCAACCGACCTGTAGGAGTCGCTGTTCACAACGACCAGACTACCACCCTTCGACTTCCCACCCGCTAACTCTGCCAATTGAGTTAGTATGACGGCCGGCCCAAGCCGGAGGCAACGCCGACAGCCGGATTCGAACCCGGTGTCTCTTGTGTTAGTGGCGAGCGCCTTGCCCACTGCGCCACTGTGAAGTCCTTTTGTTAACTTTAATAGTGGCCCAGCCTTTTGTATATGTGTGGCCCTCAGTGAAAAAAGTTTGGACACCCCTGTTGTAAACTGTCGTAAACTGTAAGAAAAGAAACACCAAAAAATCAATGTTTTTCCGACTTTGAAGCTCAAACGTACGTAGGTCGGAGACGACGTGTGTCCCACTTCCACCTCCAACCATAAACAAATGCAGCATTATATCGTTATTTTAGCTGGCAACCAACAACCAGGCTAACACAAACCATTGGTGAGATGGATGATGGCTTTTTGGCTCATGTCAGCAATACATTTGGTACCTACTTGAAGTCGATGAAATCCATAATGTATAGCTTCTTCTGAAATCAATTGACCGTGCTGCAATGCCAATTTACAGTTTGGTGGAAAGCCGACACATTATTTACTCTGTAAAGTATGCCATTTAAAATGTAACTAAGTACAATTCTTCAACAAAACATACCTAAGTAAAAAAAATATTAAAAAACAAAGCATTTTATGTTTCATCATTGCCTCATTTTTATCTCAACATTGAAAATGAGGGCTCACTCTTGCATCTCTGAGAATTAAATAAAAGTTTGGATGATGATGAAGCAACCTTGTTTTAATACAATTAATTTCCCCCCGATACATTGGCCGCGCCACAACATGGCACATTTAGAAACCGTGCACAGCTGGAGACATCTCCACCAATCACAACGCGGCCCGTTGACGTATCTGGAGTAGCCACGCCGTGCGCTGGTTCTCTGCGACTTGTGCTCCAGGATGCAGATTTGTTACATAAGGCTGTTGTGAAAGTATTGTGACATGTCATGATACTCGTTTGGCGATGCTACGTTCGGGGGACGGGGCTTTTTGGAAAATGCTCCAACCTCCCCTCCCCCTCCTTCCTGTAGGTCAGCTGCATGCAGATGAGAGGCGGAGCTATCCGGGCTAAATGATTGGCACTGGGTCATCCCTTCATGCGACCCCCCTCCCTGCCCTCTCTCCCTTTATCCCTCCCCCTGCCAGGCTAAGCTAAACCCCATCCCCCAGTCTGTTGTGGGGATAGTGCTTTGTGGAAACCTGCTAATCGGCAATGCCCCCCCACCACCACCACCACCCCCCCTGCTCCTACCCCGCCTAACTCCATCCTCCTTCTGCACCTCCCACCTCTATCAACAGCCTCTCGTAAGCAAATATGGGACCATGTGATCGAAAAACCTCGGGAGACACGAAAGCCGTATGGGGTGCGTGCCTTTGCCCTGCATTAGTGACCACGTGTTCATGTTCAGCTTGTGTGTGTGTGTGTGTGTTTGTGTGTGTGTGTGTGTGTTGCGTGCATCCATGTGTATGTCAGAGGATGTGGGGGTGTGTGCATTGCATGTTCATGCTCTGCAGTGTGTGGAAGGCAAGGGAGTTGAAATGTTCTATATTTACTCCCTCCCAGTCAGAAAGAAGGCCATTCACACACTGGTAGAATAATTACCACACACACACACACACACACACACACACACACACACACACACACACACACACACACACACACACACACACACACACACACACACACACACACACACACACACACACACACACACACACACACACACACACACACACACACACACACACACACACACACACACACACACACACACACACACACACACACACACACACACACACACACACACAAAAGCGTGCACACACACACACACACACACACCAATGTACTGTATGTGCATGCATGTGTATGTGCTGACATGCACATTACCCTCCCCTTGCCTCTACCTTTCTCGCTCTGATCTATGAGCACATCCTTTGCGCCTGCTTTTTTGGGGCTTGGTTTTGGATCTGCTTTCTTTGGGGCTTGGTTTTGGGTCTGCTTTCTTTGGGGCTGCTTTCTTTGGGGCTTGGTTTTGCGCCTGCTCTCTTTGGGGCTTGGCTTTGGTTTTGTGCCTGCTTTCTTTGGGGTTTGGTTTTGTGCCTGCTTTCTTTGGGGTTTGGTTTTGTGCCTGCTTTCTTTGGGGTTTGGTTTTGTGCCTGCTTTCTTTGAGGTTTGGTTTTGTGCCTGCTTTCTTTGGGGTTTGGTTTTGTGCCTGCTTTCTTTGAGGTTTGGTTTTGTGCCTGCTTTCTTTGGGTATTGGTTTTGCACCTGCTTTCTTTGGGGCTTGGCTTTGGTTTTGTGCCTGCTTTCTTTGGGGTTTGGTTTTGTGCCTGCTTTCTTTGGGGTTTGGTTTTGCGCCTGCTTTCTTTGGGGCTTTGCTTTGTGCCTGCTTTCTTTGGGGTTTGGTTTTTCGCCTGCTTTCTATGGAGTTTGGTTTTGCGCCTGCTTTCTTTGGGGTTTGGTTTTGTGCCTGCTTTCTTTGGGGTTTGGTTTTGTGCCTGCTTTCTTTGGGGTTTGGTTTTGTGCCTGCTTTCTTTGGGGCTTGGTTTTGCACCTGCTTTCTTTGGGGTTTGGTTTTGTGCCTGCTTTCTTTGGGGTTTGGTTTTGCGCCTGCTTTCTTTGGGGCTTGGTTTTGCACCTGCTTTCTTTGGGGTTTGGTTTTGCACCTGCTTTCTTTGGGGTTTGGTTTTGTGCCTGCTTTCTTTGGGGTTTGGTTTTGCACCAGCTTTCTTTAGGGCTTGGTTTGTGCCTGCTTTGTTTGGGGCTTGGTTTTGGGTTTTCTTGACTCCACCTCCCTTTACTCCTCAGCCAATCATCTGTGTCCTGTATGGATTATTTTTGGGTGGGGCCAATTCTCCAATAACCAATATAGACCCCATCTATTCCAGACTTCTAAAAGGGTTATTTCTGTCACGACGGCCCCATGGGGCTTAATATTTTCAAGGTTTATTTGTCACATACAAACAAGTGCAGCGCAGTGAAATGCCCCCCCCCCCCAACTTTGCATTGCATAAAAAAATAGAAGGACAAAGTTAATAATAATAATATATAAAAGAGTAAAACGCTCAATACAAACTCCTTAATGATAAAAAAAAATTATTTATAATTGTAACACTCGAAAAAGGAAAGCTCAGAGAGTGGATAAACCATTACATTTAAAAAAAAAAAACATCAAGGAGTCTCACTAAACTAGTGTGCAAATTAATGTTGTGCAAATTAATGTAGATGTCTCATACAGACACAGAGGAATGTACTATACAAGTATTATTCAGAGTCCTTATTCAGGATCCAGATGTCTTGGGGTTAGTGGTTATTGGCTTGCTGTCTAAATATAGCACCATGTCATGATTCAGATTCCTGCTTTTATCGTGCCGCATGAAGTGACAATGGAGTCATGGAATAAGTGGCATTCAGAAACATGCTAGTTCCAGCTACTGTGGAGCACTGATGTGACTGAAACATGCCAGTTCCAGCTACTGTGGAGCACTGATGTGACTGAAACATGCCAGTTCCAGCTACTGTGGAGCACTGATGTGACTGAAACATGCCAGTTCCAGCTACTGTGGAGCACTGATGTGACTGAAACATGCCAGTTCCAGCTACTGTGGAGCACTGATGTGACTGAAACATGCCAGCTCCAGCTACTGTGGAGCACTGATGTGATTGAAACATGCCAGTTCCAGCTACTGTGGAGCACTGATGTGACTGAAACATGCCAGTTCCAGCTACTGTCGAGCACTGATGTGACTGAAACATGCCAGTTCCAGCTACTGTCGAGCACTGATGTGACGGTTATTCTTCTCTGACGCCCAGCATATTATCATTGAATGAGATGTAATGAGAATACATTTTTAAAAATAACGTTGAAAAGAGACTTATATATAAATATATCCCTTTTATTTTGTATTGCCGATCTATCTTTGTTTGTTTCAGTGTAACCACAGATCAGGGCCCTGTTTCTCGTACCTGGTTCAACTAAGTCGATCAAGATGTCATTATCCAGATTCAGTTAACCCGATGTTCGAAGCCGGGATTTTCCTGTTCCTCGAAGGTGGATTCAGTCTCGTTAACTCGATTCAGACTTGAGACTCAGGCTAAGTGCGCGCGGCCGCTTTAGGTGAAAAGCCAGCACGTATCGATGGCAGAGATCCTGATTCTCTAACG
The DNA here is from genome assembly GCF_963971535.1 of Notolepis coatsorum. Lineage (NCBI taxonomy): Eukaryota > Metazoa > Chordata > Actinopteri > Aulopiformes > Paralepididae > Notolepis > Notolepis coatsorum. The sequence goes on from NC_140169.1 coordinate 182,424,715, forward strand.
GCATTGATTGATTAATTGATTTAAGACTTTATTGACAGATTGCAATACGGCTCAATCGCCTCGCCGACAAGTTAAATGCGTTATCTATAGGCTAATTCTAAGTCCCTCATTACCTCAATCAATCAGATTATATTTCTTTAAACTTGCCTGCTGGATTGAATAATCAAATGAGATCTTGCTAGCGAAAATAATTAGTTAAACTGTTATACAGAATTACGATACGGCTCTCTTACCCATTGATTGATGTATAGTCGATCTTTAACTAATCTCCAATGTGGTCTAACGGGTTGTTCTTTTGACTTTCACGCAGACGACCGGGGTTCGAGACCCTAGTCTTTTCCTTCTTTTTGCAATATAGGAATAATTCAATTTGGTGCACGTTGAGAGCTATATAAAGAATGACATCCTCAATGCATGTAGATTTATAATATTTTAACTTAAAACCAGGCTACTTTGGCGTATAATCATTAATATTATATTCAAAAAAATTATATTGGAAACACAGGGTTTTGAACACCGGTTGCTGGGTTGGCAGGCTTGAGCACTACCGCTGCGCCACTGGACCAGATGGGATACATTTATTGTTTATACATTAATGAACGAGAGACCCGTGTTTAGAATATTCTTTATTTTGAGTGAAGTTTTATTTCTTTATCCTCATTCATTAATGTGACGTCAACGGCTCATTCAATTTCTCAAATCCGTCAAACAGCGCATCTCATCAGACATCTTAATCCCAGTTACAATTAAAATAACCACGTCATAATGTGTACATCGCACAGAGCGAGCGCCACGGTATATATAACATGCATTATTTAGGACAAAGTGAATTTAGTATCAGCATTTTGGGTCTATTTTACATTTCAAAAGCCCCCTTTGGAAGAATGGAGCACAAAAACGTAATTCAGAATGGTATAATGCAGATCGTAGACTGTGGGAATAATTTCAGGAAACGGGCTGTCACTTTTTTGCGAGGGCGTGGCGATGGTTCAGGCTAACTTGAACTTAAACTCTGCTTTCGACCAGGCTCAAACTTTTGGATCTGTTGTCATGGTGATTTGGAAAATCCACGTACGGGGAATCGGAAAGTCCGGCTTAAGTCAGAATTACCCGAAAGTTATCCGGCTAACTCAGTTATCCAGGTACGAGGAACGGGGCCCAGGCCTCTTATTGTTGCTGCATTGCCTTACCCTCTTGTATACATGTTACTGTGTCCAGCATAGGCTAATTGTGGCCATGTCCAAATGCCATTTAATGAATCAGACCTGTGTTTCAAAGTCTGTATGGGCACCCATGGTCTATGATGATTAATTTCATTATTATTATTATTATTATTATTATTATTATTATTATTATTATTATTATTATTATTATTATTATTATTATTATTATTATTATTATTATTATTATTATTATTATTATTATTATTATTATTATTATTATTATTATTATTATTATTATTATTATTATTATTATTATTATTATTATTATTATTATTATTATTATTATTATTATTATTATTATTATTATTATTATTATTATTATTATTATTATTATTATTATTATTATTATTATTATTATTATTATTATTATTATTATAATCACCCACCCTGTTCAATCACCCTCATAGAAGAAAATAAATATTATAATAATTCCACACCAGACAATTGATATGGAAAAAAAGTTAATCTCATTGTGTACCCATTGAACTAGAATTTAATTTGGCCTGGCTTTAGGTAACATTTGAAGTCTTTTCACTGATTGGTTGCAAAAGTGTCCGTTAAGTCTCTTTTGGCAGGGTTCATTGTGTGTGTGTACGGGTGCCAGGATCACATGTAGGGATTGGACAGGCTAGAACATCCCCCTTAATCCTGTTGTAAATAGCAGGATGGGACAAATTGCAAATTGTCAAATATTTTATAAATATTTGCAGGGTCTGAAAATGTTTTTGGGTAAAGCCTCCCCCTGTGAGACAAAGCCGCTCCCAACCCCAATGCCCCATGGGCCTGGGTCTCTGTGAGGCATGGCAGGGGCCTCCATGATAAAGGCTTGGACCTGACCCAGCAATTGGTTTTGATAGCCTATCAGTGAGCTGGATGCAATCCTACCTGGAGGGGAGAGAACAGATGGTAGAGGTAAACGGTACTCTATCCCCCCCCCTCACAGTGAGCTGTGGTGTTCCACAAGGAAGCATACTAGGACCGCTACTCTTCCTAATTTATGCAAATGACATGTCGTCAGCCTGTGACTGCAACTTGTTCCTGTTTGCGGACGACTCAGCCCTGCTGGTCTCTGACAAGAACAAATTGCAGGTTGAAAAAACCCTCAGCACGGAACTAGGCAAAATCTGCATATGGCTCGCTGATAACAAACTATCATTACACATGGGCAAAACAGAGTCCATTCTCTTCGGTTCAAATAACAAACTCAGCAAGACCGACGGCTTCTCAGTTACAGTGGGTGACAATATTGTCACAAGGAAAGACGAAATTACCTACCTGGGTTCCATCCTAGAGGCAAATCTTTCCTGTGACAAAATGGCATCCAATGTAATAAAAAAAGTCAACCAACGAACTAGATTCTTGTACCGGATCTCCTCTCTGGTAAACAAGAATACCCTGAAGACTCTGGCAGGAGCACTCATTCAAGGGTACTATGACTATGCGTGCACCTCATGGTACCAAAGCACCTCAAAGGCGCTTAAAACAAAATTACAAACATCACAAAACAAACTGGTCAGACTACTACTTGACCTGAACCCCAGAACCCACCTCACCCCTGCCCACTTTGCCAACCTAGGATGGCTTAGAGTAGACGACAGAGTACAGCAACTTGCAATGGGCCTGGTCTACAAGATACACTATACGACCAGGGTGCCCATGTACATGTCAAAATACTTCCCAAAGGTCAGTGAATACCACAACCACTACACCAGAGGAAGCTCAACAAATCATGTTAAACCCAGATTCGGCTCAAACAAGGGACTAAACACGTTTCGCAATTATGCCACAACAATGTGGAACGCCCTACCCAAAGCTGTAAAGGAATGTGAATCCCTGCCCACATTCAAAACCGCCCTTAAAGAGCACCTACGGGAGGCTGCAATTCGAAACTGGCCACCGTAAATGCCCAAAACCCCCACCACCTCCTAATAGACAGTCTCCTCCCCACCGCATGTATATATTCCCTCCCCGCCGTATGTATATTTCCCTCCCACCCACCCACCCCCTCCTAATGTACAGTCCCCTCCCCATCATATGTATATACTCTGTCAGGATCTAGGGGTAACAGTACTGTATATTTGAATACCGCCTATGTCACAAATGTATCAGTACTAAATACCTATATGTCCCTATGCCATAAATGTCATGTATGTTGTGTATGTCATAAATGTCTATATGAATTGAAAATGGGGGACCCTGATGGAAACAAGACAAACGTCTTTCTCAGGTCTGCATCCCCTTAACAATTGTATGTATTGAGCCGTACTGTATTGTACCCATTCTGCAATCTGTTAAATAAAGTTTTCATTCATTCATTCATTCATTCATTCATTCATTCATTCATTCATTCATTCATTCATTCATTCACCCAAGCTGGCCTCTCTGGAGCAGTGTCCCAGGAGAGAAGGTGGATAGGGTGTCTAAGGCCGGAGCTAATTTTGCAGGTAGTAACATAAACTAGAGCCCCATCCCTCTACCCCACCCTCATCCCAAACACCCACTCTGAAGGCCACAACCCACACAATGATGAAGAGAGAGAGAAAAAACTGCGCTGCAGAGGGTTTGGGGGAGCACGGCCCATTCACAAAAAGCTGCCTAATTTTCAGGGTCAGCACTTGTTTGTCAGGTTTGCTTAATCAAATTCTCAACATGACACATAAGCAGTGGGTGGAGGTGGGGTCTGCAGTGGGTGGAGGTCTGATCAGAAGGGCTGTCTTAAATACTTCGAAGCTTCGAAGCTTCGTTCGATAGGCATGGGATTCGAATATGAAAAAGAAATTCTGAAAAAAAAAAGAAAAAAAAGTACTTTTTTTTTGGTGCAAAATCAACTCTGCCTCTCTTTGTTAATTACAACAAGCAATGCTGTTTGTTATTTAAGATGAGGTCGGACTCGGCACTGACAGATTTGTGTTCATTGTGCTGCTTTTATAAAGCCTCAAATGACGGCTTACAATATTTCATGAAAGCAAAGTGTTTCGTTTGTCTAAGATTTAAAAAGGTTTAAACTTTACAGCACTGACAAAGTTGAACAAAGTGCTGTACAAGTCCCACAACATAAAACATTTAATTTATATATATATATTTTATAATTAAAATCGAATCTCGGCCCCGAAGCTTTGAATTCCAAAAAAAAATGGGTCAGCCCTAGATCAAATGCTATGAGAAGAAACGCTAATGGAAAACACAAGATCCTCCTCAGCCATTGAATCCAGTGATGATAAAGCCTTCCCTATTGAAATATATGTACCGCAGAAGAACTGTCTGATAACTGATCAAAGATTTATATTTCTCTGATGACACATTAAGAACCTTAAGTAGACACGGCCTGATGATAATATAAGTAATGAAGGCTATATTCTCCCCATGGGAAATACACACACTGCCTGGGCACTATGCTATAGTGGCTTTGGATAGAGGTGGTGTCAGGCGCCGCCCTGCCCGTGTCATATTAGTTCAGTCTTGAGTTTTGATGTTTGTATTGCTTGTCGGCTAGTGACTCTGGAGGTCCATTATGCTAAGATAAGCGTGTTTGGCAAAGCCAAGCTGTTCTATTCAACATGAACGCGCCTGGGGATTGCCAGAGCGCTATTATGCCAGATGTATGTGATGGCAGTGGGGATGTACATTTTTCATTATGTACACTGCTGCCCACTGAAGCCTGATAACAAGATCTGCTCTTTGTCCTCTTCTGGTCGTCATTCAACAGTCTTCGTGTTGGCCCACTTTCTATGGATGGATAATGCTACTGTAGATGGGGTAGTTCTATTAATAAGAGTAGATATTAGGGTCAAATTCTGAACAATTGATGTGATTTAAAATGGGTGGAATTAGGTTTATGAGGTCGTTCAGAGTGTCTACTTTCAGGAATAAGAGTTACTTTATGCAAATTGAAAATTCCCACCAACGTCATTTCAACCATCCAAATGTAAGCTTGAAATGGCCAGTGAATTAATCTGTTATGTCTGTGATACTTTGGCCTGTTTGCTCTATAAGATTGAATTTTATGATATTTTGGCATTTTGTCGCTTCTCTTTTGACCAGCACGGTGCGCTTCAGGGCGGAAAGTATTTTGCATATCAAGAACCCAGCGTCTTTGGGTTCTTGAAAAGCTCTATATAAATTAAATGAATTATTATTATATCCTGTTTGCATACAGAGACATATTGTAGTGAACTGTTTAGGTGTTCGATAACGTCATCCAGGAAATGCTCACGTGAAACTTGTATAATAAGTTGATACACCTAGTGATCTATGCAGAGAAACAATTGTTTTTTTTCAGCGAATCTCTTTAGTTATAACAAGATTGTGTAAGGTAAGAAGTGTTGTGTTTATAGCTGAATTATTTATAATTACTATTATACTGTTTGGCAAAACAAGACGGCTGGTCTGGGCAGAAAGCTTTTTCTCACTACACTCTACATGCCCACTGGCAGTCTGTCTCTGAGGAAGGAAAGAATCCTAACCAGGACATGTTCTTTAAATTAGCTGTAGTAGTAGTAGTAGTAGTAGTAGTAGTAGTAGTAGTAGTAGTAGTAGTAGTAGTAGTAGTAGTAGTAGTAGTAGTAGTAGTAGTAGTAGTAGTAGTAGTAGTAGTAGTAGTAGTAGTAGTAGTAGTAGTAGTAGTAGTAGTAGTAGTAGTAGTAGTAGTAGTAGTAGTAGTAGTAGTAGTAGTAGTAGTAGTAGTAGTAGTCATTTTTTATTCAGTCATCACACACAATACAATATGCACAATCATTCCAAACTGTCAACGGTCTTTGATTTTGGCAGTACTTGTGATCAGTGTGTATCAGGTGCACTGTAACAGTTTATAAATGACACGTTCCTGTGGTTAACTGGTCCTTTATTTTGCGTAATCGTTTGTTCACTTTCTCTTGAGAGTGCTTGGGTGTCCTATGAACCCCAAACATGAACGATTTCCATTGGCCAATCAACAGTCTGCAGTATCGCATAGCAGCGCGGATGATACAGTACCTTTGGTACCCAGAGCGGTACCTGAAATCGGCACGGGTCCTGCGGCCCGACACGGTCAGTTGGCAGTGGAGAAAGCAAAACAAAGCAGGAGCAAGGATTAGGGCATGGCAACGTTTAGTTTAGTTTAGTTTAGTTTAGTTACTCTTCCTGGGGTCCACACAGAACAATATATAGATACACACACAAAGAAAAATACATGGTAACGGTAAGAGATAAAAAATATATATAATTATAATAATAATAATTATGATATGAGCATAGTCACATAGGGTAGAACTGTATATTGTATAGAAGTGTACATATGACTCATTGCCTTTTGTATTTTATCTTAGTATTTTTATCTATTTTATTTCTATTCTATTTTATTCTATTATTATTATTTGTATTTTTGCACAATCGAAGCGGGCATGGTCACCATCATTTCACTATATGTCTTGTGTATGTATGAGATGAATAAACCTCTTCAATCTTGAATCTTGAATCATCTAATTTACAATGAGAAAAAATTTCCAGAAATTGAAATGTAGACTTTACAAATTACGTTCAAAGAGAATTTAATGCTTGAGTCTAAATGGTCCTCACTTTACCTGGCCAAATTGCGATACATTGTGTTCTTATTGAAGATACAATTGTAGTTAAAGTAGCTTTAAAGGGCAATTCCACTTGTATTTGTAGAAAAGTTGCGGTAGCACTTTATAATAACACCCTGTTATAATACATTTATAAGGTATTTGTAGATAATGAACTAATCATGAACAAATCATTTATATACATTCGTAAATTATTATTAAATCATTTATAACTATATTTGTATAACATTTACAAATTAGTTCTCCATTATTTATAACTCATTATCAACATTGTTTGTACTTGATTTGTTCATCATTAAATAATGTTGTTTAATGTGTAGTAACACATTTGTAGACGCTTTGAAAAATGGATATGAAAAAACCATTTATTTGTTCATGTTCAACAAATGATTTGTTAAGACATTCATAAAACATCTATAAATCATTTGCAGATGCTATTGTGTGCCCTAATCTGAAGTGAAGCCTATTCATTATTAACAAATGTCTAATACAGTTAATTATTTGTTTACTTTTTCATCACCTGTTACAAATGTTGTAGACAGCTTTCGGATACACCCTTCTTTGTGACATCAAACAGTGACAGAATTAGGACTATAGATAAATGCAATTTTATTAACATATAAAATACATGTGCATGACATATAGTGTAACTGGGGGGCACTAGGACCCAGGAGTACCCTGAACAGGTAGAGTATCTAGAGAGGAAGTCTCACGCGAGTGAGACTTGACTTCACGTGTGTTGCCGTCTGTTTGAATTGAAGCACGATACATGCAGAACCAAGTTATCCGTGCTGCTCCTGCCCCACGCTTTTAATAAGGTATGAGCAGGTTAAACACCTTTTTTGTTGGTAAATCTATTCCATCATTTCCGACCTACAAACAACTCTTATATGTTGTGTAGACGTACTTGATGTGGTGGGCGCTAACATTACATTTGTTCCTAATGTGTGCTCAGTATATTGCGGTATGTGATGAACACAAGGGTAATAATTATTTGTATTTTCAGACTGTATAGGCGCCGATACAGCCTGAAAATACAAATAATTATTACTTTTGTGTGTCGTGTCATCATCACATACCGCAATATACTGAGCACTGAGCACACATTAGGAACAAATGTAACGTTAGCGCCCACCACATCAAGTACGTCTACACAACATATAAGAGTTGTTTGTAGGTCGGAAATGATGGAATAGATTTACCAACAAAAAAGGTGTTTAACCTGCTCATACCTTATTAAAAGCGTGGGGCAGGAGCAGCACGGATAACTTGGTTCTGCATGTATCGTGCTTCCATTCAAACAGACGGCAACACACGTGAAGTCAAGTCTCACTCGCGTGAGACTTCCTCTCTGGATACACTACCTGGCCAGGGTACTCCTGGGTCCTAGTGCCCCCCCAGTTACACTATATGTCATGCACATGTATTTTATATGTTATTAAAATTGCATTTATCTTTAGTCCTAATTCTGTCACTGTTTGATGTCACAAAGAAGGGTGTATCCGAAAGCTGTCTACAACATTTGTAACATGTGATGAAAAAGTAAACAAATAATTAACTGTATTAGACATTTGTTAATGATGAATGAATGAATGAATGAAAACTTTATTTAACAGATTGCAGAATGGGTACAATACAGTACGGCTCAATACATACAATTGTTAAGGGGATGCAGACCTGAGAAAGACGTTTGTCTTGTTTCCATCAGGGTCCCCCATTTTCAATTCATATAGACATATATGACATACATGACATACAGATAGTCAGTACTGCTACATCTATACATTTATGACATACCAGATTTGCAAATACAGTACTGTTTGTGATACAGAAGGAGTCAAGAAAAGGGAGTATATACATTTGACGTTGAAACTGTACATTGGAGGAGGTTGGGTGGGGGGGGTTGGGTACATTGGGATATTGACAACCATACTGGGTAATTTACATTGGAGGTGGTTGGGGGGGGGGGGGGGGGGGGCGGGGGGCACACTGTATAAACAAGTAACACTGTACATTGAGGGGGGGGGGGGGAGGAGACACTGTACAATCAAACACAATTGTACATTGAACTATTGACAAAACCATACTAGGTAAATGACTGTACATTGGAGGGGGTTGGGTTAGGATATTTACAGGGGCCAGTGTTGAATTGCAGTCTCCCGTAGGTGTCCCTTGAGAGAGGTTTTGAAAGTGGGTAGTGATCCACATTCCTTTACAGCTTTGGGTAGGGCGTTCCACATTGATGTGGCATAATTGCGAAACGTGTTTAGTCCCTTATTTGAGCCGAATCTGGGTTTAACATGATTTGTGGAGCTCCCTCTGGTGTTGTGATCGTGGTATTCACTGACCTTTGGGAAGTATTTTGACATGTACATGGGTACCTTGGTCGTGTAGTGTATCTTGTAGACCAGGCCCATTGCAAGTTGTTGTACTCTGTCGTCTACTCTAAGCCATCCTAGGTTGTCAAAGTGGGCAGGGGTGAGGTGGGTTCTAGGAGTAAGGTCAAGCAGTAGTCTGACCAGTTTGTTTTGAGATGTTTGTAATTTTGTTTTTAGCGCCTTTGAGGTGCTTTGGTACCATGAGGTGCAAGCATAGTCGTAGTACCCCTGAATGAGTGCTCCTGCCAGAGTCTTCAGGGTGTTCTTGTTTACCAGAGAGGAGATCCGGTACAAGAATCGAGTTCGTTGGTTGACTTTTTTTATTACATTGGATGCCATTTTGTCACAGGAGAGATTAGCCTCTAGGATGGAACCCAGGTAGGTAATTTCATCTTTCCTTGTGACAATATTGTCACCCACTGTAACTGAGAAGCCGTCGGTCTTGCTGAGTTTGTTATTTGAACCGAAGAGAATGGACTCTGTTTTGCCCATGTGTAATGATAGTTTGTTATCAGCGAGCCATATGCAGATTCTGCCTAGTTCCGAGCTGAGGGTTTTTTCAACCTGTAACTTGTTCTTGAATAGGCTTCACTTCAGATTAGGGCACACAATAGCATCTGCAAATGATTTATAGATGTTTTAGGAATGTCTTAACAAATCATTTGTTGAACATGAAAAATAAATGGAGATACAGTATAGTCTTTTTTTCATATCCATTTTTCAAAGCATCTACAAATGTGTTACTACACATTAAACAACATTATTTAATGATGAACAAATCAAGTATTGATAATGTTGACAATGTTGATAATGAGTTATTATAAATAATGTAGAACTAATCTGTAAATGTATACAAATATAGTTATAAATGATTTAATAATCATTTATGAATGTATATAAATGGTTTGTTCATGATTAGTTCATTCTCTACAAATACCTTATAAATGTATTATAACAGGGTGTAATTATAAAGTGCTACCAAAGTGGTTTTACTACAGTTTGTGACTCCTACCAAACACACACAAGGAGGAGAGGAGCTGAGCATTTATGTCTGGTTAAGGAGAGAGTGGCGAGAGAGAGTGGGAAGCTGATTGAGAGAGACAATCGAGGTATACGAAATTGAAATTACCCAACCAACGTAGTTCTTCTAAATTGAGTGAAGGTAGAGCTAAGCGTCATTATGACATCTGGCTCTACCAAATTAGCACCATCCTCTGCGGATGTTTCTGAGCAGAGATCGCTTTGGCCACATAGAGAGAATTAATCAGTTATGCCTCAATCTGGTAAATGAGTTTCATGTTGCTTTGCCGTTTCCCTTTAATGCAGCTTTAAGGACTACATGGCTGACCCTGATACAGTTGTCAAATGTGAATACATACAGTTATTTTTATCTTTAATTTATAGGATTTCATCTAATGAAAACAAAGGCTGCCCAACACACGGTGCTCCAGGCATATTCCCCCCCCCCCCCCCCCCCCCCCCCCCCCCCATGGATGCATCCCGCAGGCCACGTGAGAGGCAGCTCACTCGCTGACCTACTACAACGGCATCAATATTAACAGAGCTTAGCTTAGCAGTGGGCTAGTGAAACAGCTCTCAAGACTAGCTGCCATAATTCCATCGCGTCGTAGATATTCTATCACGCAATGTATGTCAACGCAGCATGAAGGACTGGCTCCAAGGCTTGAAGTACACGTTTGCTCTGATGCTCAAATAGCAAAAGCAAGGCCTACTCATGCATGCTGCCACTCCAGTACTGTGTGAGTGATATTTACAGACCATCTATCCTTGAGTACTCCACAACACATACACCTATATGTCACCGTACATTAAAGCTTTAGGAGATTATGTTGAGATTATGTTGTATGAATTACAATTTGTATTTATCAGGATAGGATCACTAGTGTTTTGCCCACCCCCATTTACAAATAAAGTATGTTGAGTTACTTTTGGCTACTTTTGAGATGTTTTCACCATAACGGCTAGTGTAGTAGTCCATCGAAAGCTGGTCTAAAGGTGTTGCTATGGAAATAAGGTCAGGGATGTCCAACCAAAGCTGTGTCTCGTGTGAGGGGACATGCCATGTCAGGCTCCCACACAAAGCCCATATGGCATCAAGTGTCTACTCCTGGCACTCCTAACATTGGCCTGCTCTGCCCCTCCCAATGTACTCCCCGTTAACCCTTCACAGACAACAAAGGAATTGACCTAGAACCCATTCAGCCAATCATGTCAAGACATCACCTCCGAGGTCAGGGGTCATCGTGGGTCACGGCACAGTGTTATTCCTGGGGTCAGAGATTAACATGGCCACTGCTCTCTTTCTCATGACATCATCAAGATTAAAAACCTTTCCCTGTTGTGTTACATTATTCGCCAGTTGCTATCGTTGACTGGGACTGATCTGGTGTCAGTATGTAACTTGATGATATGGTTTTGGAACTTGGTTGCACACTGTTTAATGTTGTGCTGTCTCAAACAAAAGAAAGAAAATAAAATAGTCTGTATAGCACCTCTCCCTGAGTTTTAAGTTAGGGTAGCTGATCCGTATCCACTTCCATTAATTTGGTCTAAGCTAGGCTAGCTTGCAGCCAGATAACTTTCTTCTGAACGCACAGAGGTATCGCCTTGTTGGACCCTGGAGAAGACGGCAAGCGCATTTCCCATAATGTTGACATGTTCCTTTAACAACCCAATTGGTGTAACGTTGCCTACCATCCCTACTGATTCAGCGTTCCAGCTCACTGTGTCAAAGTCCAACTAGCTACAAAAGCATACATGCTGCTCACAAGTGTACCAGGCACCAAACCACCCCCAGGGCAGAGTGTCTCTGGATCCTTGACCGTTCCAGAGCAGACTGATTTACCAGTGCATAGTACGACTGATGCGTTATTACCAGTGCATAGTACGACTGATGCATCATTACCAGTGCATAGTATAACTGATGTGTTATTAACAGTGCATAGTACGACTGATGCATTATTACCAGTGCATAGTATAACTGATGCATTATTACCAAGGCATAGTATGACTGATGTGTTATACCAAGGCATAGTATGACTATTGTGTTATTAACAGTGCATAGTATAACTGATGCATTATTAACTTATTACCAGTGCATAGTACGGCTGATACATTATTACCAGTGCATAGTATGACTGATGTGTTATTACCAGTGCATAGTATGACTGATATTTTAGGAGAGAGAGAGAGAGAGAGAGAGAGAGAGAGAGAGAGAGAGAGAGAGAGAGAGAGAGAGAGAGAGAGAGAGAGAGAGAGAGAGAGAGAGAGAGAGAGAGCGAAAGAGAGAGAGAGAGTGAAACCTACAGTATGATCAGAATAGTTATTCTAATACATTATCTTGGTCAGCTGTGTCTAGTCAACAGAATAACAGGGACATTAAGCTAATCTCCCCATTTTGACTGGAGACCCCTGGCTGTAACCCTCTCAAGGGTCTTCTTCTCAGACCCCACTTTTGGGAACCGACCCATTTCTCATCCTGTCCCTTCATTGCCCCTTCTCTCTGTGTCGCCCCTCAGCCTGATAAGTGATACGTGTCATATGCCTCCAGTACCAAGTGGGATGAGGCTGCTGATCTGCTCACAACATCTACCTGATTTGCCTGCTTCTTTGTAGATTGCTGTGTGACATTAGGCCCGGGGACGTGGCCGTGTAGAGGAATTTCTTTAGCTGCAAGGTTAGTCA